>NC_069500.1:1218941515-1219275890 GCF_027579735.1 Bombina bombina | reverse complement strand
ACCTGCACGCTATTCCCCCTCTGAAGTTACCTCACTCCACAGAATATGTGAGAACAGCAAAGGATCTTAGTTACTTCTGCTAAGATCATAGAAAACACAGGCAGATTCTTCTTCTAAATACTGCCTGAGATAAACAGTACACTCCGGTACCATTTAAAAATAACAAACTTTTGATTGAAGAAATAAACTAAGTATAAAACACCACAAGAGAATGACTGGATATGGCAGTGAGGGGAGGAGCTATATAGCAGCTCTGCTGTGGGTGACCCTCTTGCAACTTCCTGTTGGGAAGGAGAATATCCCACAAGTAATGGATGATCCGTGGACTGGATACACTTAACAAGAGAAAAAAAAAATTTTGGACTGTGAAACATCAGTCTGCTTTTTTTGTGTCAGGCTCACAGCGTATACTGTGACCACTTGCCCAGTGCCACCACTCATATCTTGTTTAATAGTAGTGTAAGTGTACATTTAAAAAAAAAAAACTTTTTTGGACTGTGAAACATCAGTCTGCTTTTTTGTGTCAGGCTCACAGCGTATACTGTACCCACTTGCCCAGTGCCACCACTCATATCTTGTTTCATAGTAGTGTAAGTGTACATTTTAAAAAAACAAAACTTTTTGGACTGTGAAACATCAGTCTGCTTTTTTGTCTCAGGCTCACAGCGTATACTGTGCCCACTTGCCCAGTGCCACCACTCATATCTTGTTTAATAGTAGTGTAAGTGTACATTTAAAAAAAAAAAACTATTTTGGACTGTAAAACATCAGTCTGCTTTTTTGTGTCAGGCTCACAGCGTATACTGTGCCCACTTGCCCAGTGCCACCACTCATATCTTGTTTAATAGTAGTGTAAGTGTACATTTTAAAAAAACAAAACTTTTTGGACTGTGAAACATCAGTCTGCTTTTTTGTCTCAGGCTCACAGCGTATACTGTGCCCACTTGCCCAGTGCCACCACTCATATCTTGTTTAATAGTAGTGTAAGTGTACATTTAAAAAAAAAAACTTTTTTGACTGTGAAACATCATTCTGCTTTTTTGTGTCAGGCTCACAGCGTATACTGTGCCCACTTGCCCAGTGCCACCACTCATATCTTGTTTAATAGTAGTGTAAGTGTACATTTTAAAAAAAAAAACTTTTTTGGACTGTGAAACATCAGTCTGCTTTTTTGTGTCAGGCTCACAGCGTATACTGTGCCCACTTGCCCAGTGGCACCACTCATATCTTGTTTAATAGTAGTGTAAGTGTATATTTTAAAAAAAAAACTTTTTGGACTGTGAAACATCAGTCTGCTGTTTTGTGTCAGGCTCACAGCGTATACTGTGCCCACTTGCCCAGTGCCACCACTCATATCTTGTTTAATAGTAGTGTAAGCGTACATTTAAAAAAAAAAAAACTTTTTTGGACTGTGAAACATCAGTCTGCTTTTTTGTGTCAGGCTCACAGCGTATACTGTGCCCACTTGCCCAGTGGCACCACTGATATCTTGTTTAATAGTAGTGTAAGTGTACATTTAAAAAAAAAAACTTTTTTGGACTGTGAAACATCAGTCTGCTTTTTTGTGTCAGGCTCACAGCGTATACTGTGCCCACTTGCCCAGTGGCACCACTGATATCTTGTTTAATAGTAGTGTAAGTGTACATTTAAAAAAAAAAAAACTTTTTGGACTGTGAAACATCAGTCTGCTTTTTTGTGTCAAGCTCACAGCGTATACTGTGCCCACTTGCCCAGTGCCACCACTCATATCTTGTTTAATAGTAGTGTAAGTGTACATTTTAAAAAAACAAAACTTTTTGGACTGTGAAACATCAGTCTGCTTTTTTGTCTCAGGCTCACAGCGTATACTGTGCCCACTTGCCCAGTGCCACCACTCATATCTTGTTTAATAGTAGTGTAAGTGTACATTTAAAAAAAAAAAAAAACTTTGGGACTGTGAAACATCAGTCTGCTTTTTTGTGTCAGGCTCATAGCGTATACTGTGCCCACTTGCCCAATGGCACCACTCATATCTTGTTTAATAGTAGTGTAAGTGTACATTTAAAAAAAAAACTTTTTGGACTGTGAAACATCAGTCTGCTTTTTTGTGTCAGGCTCACAGCGTATACTGTGCCCACTTGCCCAGTGCCACCACTCATATCTTGTTTAATAGTAGTGTAAGTGTACATTTTAAAAAAACAAAACTTTTTGGACTGTGAAACATCAGTCTGCTTTTTTGAGTCAGGCTCACAGCGTATACTGTGCCCACTTGCCCAGTGTCACCACTCATATCTTGTTTAATAGTAGTGTAAGTGTACATTTAAAAAAAAAATAACAGGCAGAAGCAAGCCACCCCGCAGCGTCGTGGTCGTGGTGCTGTGATTCCCTTTGGCCGTAGAATAATGCCCAGTGTTCAGAGGCCACGTACCATGAGCTCGAAAAGTTCTGAGGACATAGTTGACTTTTTAACACATGACACCCAATGTTCTATAGCTTCCGCTCGGAACCTTGACGCACCATCCGCCTCCAGCCTTGCTTCGAACACCTCTCAAGTTACCACTCACCCGCCTGTTGCCACGACCAACACTAGCATCACAGCCGCTTCACTTGATCTGTCAGAGGAGTTATTTACACATCAGTTTGAGGAAATGAGTGATGCGCAACCATCATTGACAGAGGATGTAGATAACAGTGATATGTCTCAGCCAGGCAGCATTACAGACATGGACGTACGGTGTGATGATGATGATGTTGTACCCGCTGCTGCTTCCTTTGTTGATTTGTCAGATACAAGTGAAGCGGTTGATGATGACGATGCGTCCGTGGATGTCACGTGGGTGCCCGCTAGAAAAGAAGAAGAACAGGGGGAAAGTTCAGATGGGGAGACAGAGAAGAGGAGGAGACGAGTTGGAAGCAGGGGGAGGTCATCGCAAGGAGCTAGTGGCACAGTCAGACAGCATGCATTGGCACCCGGGGTCAGCCAGACAGCACGCCAATCAACGCATGCTGTTGCCACCATAAGAATGCCGTCATCGCAGAACTCAGCAGTGTGGCATTTTTTTGTGTGTCTGCCATTTACAACCTGTGCCAAAAGAAACTGAGTCGTGGGAAGTCCAATACCCACCTAGGTACAACTGCTTTGCGAAGGCACATGATCACACATCACAAACTCCTATGGGATCAACACATGAGTACAAGCAGCACACAAACTCAAGCCGCCATCCTCCTCCTGGTCCAGCATCTTCAGCCACGTCAACCACTGCTGTCCTCCTTGCCCCCTCTCAACCATCCGCCACTCCATCTCTCGCCTTGAGCAGTTCCTGCTCATCACCAGCCCACAGTCAGGTGTCTGTCAAGGACATGTTTGAGCATAAGAAGCCAATGTCACAAAGTCACCCCCTTGCCCGGCGTCTGACAGCTGTCTTGTCTGAACTCTTAGCCCGCCAACTTGTACTCGATTGTGCGAAAGGAAGTAATGGCATGTCTGACACACAGTGTTGGGGCAAGGGTCCATCTGACCACTGATACCTGGTCTGCAAAGCATGGTCAGGGCAGGTATATCACCTACACTGCGCATTGGGTAAACCTGCTGACGGCTGCCAAGCATGGAATGCGTGGCTCTGCAGAGGAGTTGGTGACACTGCCACCACTTGCAGGCAGGCCTGCTGCCACCTCCTCTACTCCTCCTACTCCATCCTCTTCCATAACCTCCTCGGCTGAGTCTTCTTCTGCTGCTGCATCTTGCTCCACATCAACGGCACACCCCCAGCTCCCCAGGTACTATTCCACATCCCAGATACGGCAGTGTCACACCGTCTTGGGGTTGACTTGCCTGAAAGCAGAGAGTCACACCAGACCAGCACTTCTGTCCGCCCTGAACGCACAGGTGGATCAGTGGCTGACTCCGCACCAACTGGAGATCGGCAAAGTGGTTAGTGACAACGGAAGCAATTTGGTGGCAGCATTGAATTTGGGCAAGTTGACACATATGCCGTGCATGGCACATGTGTGTAATCTGATCGTACAACGCTTTGTGCATAAGTACCCAGGCTTACAGGACGTCCTGAAGCAGGCCAGGAAGGTGTGTGGCCATTTCAGGCGTTCCTACACGGCCATGGCGCACTTTTCAGATATCCAGCGGCGAAACAACATACCAGTGAGGCGCTTGATTTGCGACAGCCCGACACGGAATTCAACACTCCTAATGTTCAACCACCTGCTCCAACAAGAAAAAGCCGTTAACGACTATTTGTATGACCGGGGTGCTAGGACAGCCTCTGTGGAGCTGGGAATTTTTTGCCACGTTACTGGACGCTCATGCGCAATGCCTGTAGGCTCAAGCGTCCTTTTGAGGAGGTGACAAACCTAGTCAGTCGCACCGAAGGCACCATCAGCGACATCATACCATTTGTTTTCTTCCTGGAGCGTGCCCTGCGAAGAGTGCTGGATCAGGCCGTAGATGAGCGTGAAGAGGAAGAGTTGTGGTCACCATCACCACCAGAAACAGCCTTATCAGCATCGCTTGCTGGACCAGAGGCAACGCTGGAAGAGGATTGTGAGGAAGAGGAGTCAGAGGAGGAATGTGGCTTTGAGGAGGAGGAGGAAGACCAACGACAACAGGCATCCCAGGGTGCTCGTTGTCACCTATCTGGTACCTGTGGTGTTGTACGTGGCTGGGGGGAAGAAGATACCTTCAGTGAGATCACTGAGGACGAGGAACAGGACATGAGTAGCTCGGCATCCAACCTTGTGCAAATGGGGTCTTTCATGCTGTTGTGCCTGTTGAGGGACCCTCGTATAAAAAACTGAAGGAGAACGACCTGTACTGGGTGTCCTCGCTACTAGACCCCCGGTATAAGTATAAAGTGCCTGAAATGTTACCGAATTACCGCAAGTCGGAAAGGATGCAGCAGTTCCAAAAGAAATTAAAAAGTAGGTTTTACACAGTGTATAAGGGTGATGTCACAGCACAACGGGAATCTAACAGGGGAAGAGGTGAAAGTAATCCTCAGTACAAAGGATTATAGGAGCGCCAATAAAGGCTAAAGTAAACTGCAGGTTCCTTAATATAGGTTACATAAAACAATATCACCAATTGTGATGTATCCAATAGGTACAAAAATATAGCAAGAGAAATGTGTAAAATATATCCTTTTTTCTAAAATCACAGAGTGTTAATACAACTGGATCAGACAACTTCACTGATCACGGCTAAACTAATGACGTAGGAGTCACTAATAGCATAAGAAAACTACTATTCTGGTGTTGTTACAGCCGATAGAGGCGACTTTGTGAAATACTAAAAAGTGCATAAAAAATGGGAATGTGTTGGTGAATTGAAACCAAAATCACAATTACAAATACAAAAATATTATTAGTTCTTAGGTGGGTGTACAATAGACACGCAAAAAAAATGTGTGAAAATAGAGAAAAAAAACAAATATAATCGCTTGTGAGAAAAAGTGCACCAATAAATGTGTACCAAAGATTGTGTGCAAACAAAAATATATATATACCAAAAAATATATATAATACGATCTAATACCGGTATGATCTGTGAATGAAATCAAAAATAAAATGTGAAATACATATGTACCAGATAGACAAGATGGATAGCCAGAGCTGTCCTTAGCTATAGTATCTAAGAGCCAGGTCAGGTTATATCAGAAACTGTAAGTTTCCTAAACAGATTTCTAAATGCTATAAATGTCAAAACACAATATCTGGTAACATCTGGGAATGACAAAAAAGATAAAAAATTGGCAATAATAATAAAACCCAATTTGGTAGAAGAACAAAGAAATTAAAAAACAAAGTCCATAGTCCAATAAATAACTGATCCAAATGACAGCCAAATAATGAAGATAATCCTTGAGTCCAAAGGTCTCCGGAAACCTGTGGAAAAAAATAAAGTGCACTAAACAAAGGGCTTAAGGGAACTGAGTCTAACAGGTAATGGACTCACCCAATAAGCCGATCCTGGTGATATATGAGCCTCACAAATCTCTCCAATGTCTACGCGTTTCGGCCCTATGATGGGGCCTATGATGGGGCCTATGAAAGTAATCCTCCTCCTCCCACGACCACGCCGGCAAGGACAGGACGCTTTACAGATGTGTTGTTGATGGAGGGCATGCGGAGCTTTTTAAGTCCTATGCATCGCCACAGCCCTTCGGGGTCCACCCTCAGAGAATGACTCGACCAACAGGTAGCAGACTACCTCGCCTTAACTGCAGATCTCGACACTCTGAGGAGCGATGAACACAAGACCTCGACCGGAAGGGGAGGAAGCACGGCGATCCAGTGCTGCAGCTCAGGTGGGACAGAGCCGCTCTCCCTGTAATTACACAGGCAATTTCCTAGGCAGCCGCACACCAGACACCCCGGCTGCCGGATTTCAGCACACTTAGTGCAGCCCGTTACCAGCCCCCCGGATATTCAGGGGCTGCACCATATCCCCGGTTCACATTCTCGGTGACTAAGAGGCCTTTCACCCGGGCCTGTCTGGGCAACATTACCCAACTCCTGACCCGACTGGGTGTGAGCAAAGATTACCGCTGGACGCCGGACCAACACATGATACAAGAGGATTCCACTACACGCCGGCAATTTCTCCAGGGCGAACGCGCTGCTGGACCGGGAAAAAGGCTCTGACCGGTGTTCCTGTCTGGAGTGGGACCGGTAAGAGAGTCACGCCTGGCAACTAGTTCGACTATACCCACAACCAACCTATGCTGTCCGGTGAGCGGAAATACGCACAGCACATACAGCCTGGTCCTGTATGAGAGGCCCGCTCTCGGAAATTTCTACACCGGGGCCTATATAGGTCACCGCTCATAAGGTCTGCTTACAGATACCCTGGAAGTACCTAAGAGTAGCCCCAACGGACCAAGCCTTCTCTGCCCGGACCAAATTGATTCACCTAAAAGCAGCTATATCTTCAGTGTCTATTGCCCGGGCCGGATCCTGAATACTGATTGTAATCGGAGTTGCCTGCACTCAGCTGGATTACAGTTAGCCTGCTATCGTAGAAGACACACAAAGTGATGCTGTCAACGTACTGGTAAGGTTGCCAAAGACTAAAATTATATGACCCTGCTTGCTTCAACATGTTTCTGACATTTGACTAAGGATATATAATTTTAAACTTCACAAACCACCCAAGCTTGCTAAATTAATAACGCTGGACACTCTGCCTACTTCCTTTATGCTTTTTGCGCTCCACTCTGCACTATTAAGGCTTAAATTAAAATACTGGCAGGCCTGTGACTTTGGACAACTTGCTACCGCATATGTGAATGTTGCTACTAAAATTTCTACCCTTCTGCTTGACATAAACTCATGTATAATTAGCTGAACTCTTGCTTGCTGGACACTAAGCCCCCTCCTCACGGGCCTGACTTAAGACTTTTTTTGCTCATTTTTTTTTGCCTTTTTCTTCTATTTTTCTTGTTGAGTTTGCTTTTCTTCTTTTTTTTTTTTCTTGCAGGTTGTTTTTTTGTTATACCATTGCATCTCGATTGTTGTTAGCTGCAGATTGTAGCTGGCTTTTTTTTTTTTTTTTTTTTTTTTTTTGTAATTTTTTCTTTAATTTTAGCTCAGTTTTTCATTTTTTTCACTTATTTTTGAGCCTGCAACTAACGCAGGCCCTAACATATGGCTACAACCTAGCAAGGGAGACAGTCTTAATAAGATTACCTAAGGTATAAAATGTACTTGCTGGTCTGTTGCTATTTTTTTTAAGCTCCTATGGTCCAACCTTGATTACCTTGTTACTCTGAGATTGTTTTTGTTTTTCTGCCTCCCTACTAT
Organism: Bombina bombina; assembly: GCF_027579735.1. Lineage (NCBI taxonomy): Eukaryota > Metazoa > Chordata > Amphibia > Anura > Bombinatoridae > Bombina > Bombina bombina. The sequence goes on along the minus strand of NC_069500.1, from coordinate 1,219,268,099 downwards.
TACTTGTCATTTTGGATTTAAAAGAACCCTACTTACCTGGATAAATATACTACTCACCTATTATAGACCTGGTTACAGGAGCTGAAAGGTCCTTATACACCCCCCATTAAACAAAATTGATTGAATTATTCCCTCACTTTTTCACCACTAATAACTAACACCCATTAGATCTACCTCCACATCCACAGCATCTATAATATAGTATCACTGTTTTTTTTTTTTGTGTGTTTTTTTTTTTTTTTTTTTTTTTGCAACACATCACTTCTTTTCTTTTTTTTTTTTTTTTTTTGTGTTACACCTACACTATCACTATATGGATAAATTTATTACTAATCACAAATTAAACACTCTAGTTATGCCACCCAAAACAAGAGATAAAAAGTCCAGGACTAGTACAGACAATTTAGTAAATGTAACACCACCAAGTAACATGGCAGACATAGTTAGGGAGCCTCAAGACATAGTCAAGCAAATTTCAGATCTTATGATCCCCCAATTTGACTATCTCAAAGCCGAGATTGCAAACCTTACTACTGAGGTAAAGCTTTTCACAAATAGGTTAGACGACTTAGAACAGCGCACTTCAGATCTAGAAGATACAAATGCACAGCAAGCAACTACTATACGAGAACAAGCAACACAACTGGCTAATGTCCAGTGCAAACTGAATGAGCTCGAAGACCGGAATAGACGTAACAATATCAGAATAATTGGTCTACCTGAGACCGCAGATTTCACCGATCTCATTCAGTTTGTATCAAGGACATTACCACTGGCACTGGGTATAGACCTTAACATCCTCTCGCTGGCAGTTGAAAGGGCACACCGTATAGGGCCATTAAAAAATCTATCTGACGGCTCATACAAGAGCAGACCAATAATTGCAAGATTCCTGAACTTTCAGGACAAGCTCAAAGTCATGCAGCTCTATAAAAAAAGAATCCCCTTTTCAATCCAAGATAAGTCAATACTTATTTTTCAAGACTTCTCGTCTGAAACAATGATTCAGCGTAAAGAGATGACACCCCTCTGTTCCAAACTCATTGCTAGTGGCATTAAGGCTACTGTTGTATACCCAGCCAAAATAAGAATATTTTCGGAAAGCGAACCCATGACTATGAGCGACCCCAGGGAGGTCAGAGAATTTGCACATAAAAAAGGTATTACCCTGTAAAGATAGAAAACATATTGTATATTGATTTATGTTATTTATAATTATAATTATGATGCTGATAGGTGGCAATGTTAACCCAGTCGAGGGTTTTCTTTTCTTTTCCCTTTTTTTTTTTTTTTTTTCTTTCCTCTGCTTTCCGTTTTCTCTTACCCTCGCGTGCTTTCCCCCTCACAACATGCTACTGGACATACCCCCACGACATAGGTTCAAATAAGACCCCATCTTAATTTAGCTTCGTGGAACGTTGGTGGCATTACGTCACTGCAAAAACGAAAAAAAATCTTATCACAACTTAAACACTATAAGCCAGATATAGTCTTCCTACAGGAGACTCACCTGAGGGAAGCGGAACTTTTGAAACTTAAGATGGGATGGGTAGGGGAGGTCAAAGGGACTTCATGTCAGAATAGGAAGAAGGGGGTTGCATTCCTTATTAATAAAAATCTCCAATATAAGATAATAGATCTAGTATTGGACCCAGAGGATAGATATATGATCCTACAAATCTTAATCAACGGTATAGTCCTCAACCTATGTAATCTTTATGCCCCCAATAAAATAGACCGAGCATTCTGGGACAAATTACAGACCCTTCTCTTTAATTTAGACGCAAAGAACCTTGTTATAGCTGGCGATTTTAATTTAACTATATTCCCGACGCTAGATAGACTTAAACCAGCCCTAAATAGAAACAGTAAACAAGAATCAAAAATATTTAAAAAATTTATGAATTTCCTCCATATGAAAGATATATGGAGGATGCAGAACCCTGACATAAGGCATTTCACATGCGAGTCACACTCATATCAAACAATGTCAAGGATAGACTATTTTCTTGTAGCTGAAAATATGCTGGGGCTAGACATGTTAGCAGACATAAAAGAGGTGGTTATTTCAGATCATGCGATCCTCACTTTAAAGATCACATTAAGGAATACACCAGAAGGCACTATTAACAGGCTATTCTTCCCTAGATATTTGTCGGAGAATGTTAAGTTTAAAGCATGGTTGAGATTAAAATGGCAGGAATTTTTTGAAATAAATTTTTCCCCGTCTATTCAGGCAGAAACCTTGTGGGAATCTTTTAAAGCCGTAATCAGGGGGGAAATTAAGGCCTACCTAGTAATTCAAAAAAAGATCATGACAAAGAATGATATACATTTAGCGAACCAATTGCGCAACGCCTATAACTCATATGTTAGTGATCCCTCACAAAAATTTTGGCAGATCTACCAACACCGTAAAAAGGAAAGAGAAACCTTCCTTACACAAAGGGCTGCATTAGACACCCTTAGAACTAGATCATTCTTTTATAGACATGGGGGGAAAGCTGGGAAACTCTTAGCAGGCCTTACTAAAGTCAAAAATAAGAAAGTCATGATTGAGGCTCTTATTACTCCTTCAGGTAGAATTACTAAACCTAATGAAATTACTAATTATGTTTCAGAATACTTTCAAGAGCTCTATGCAAAAGACAAAACAGATCAGGCTGCTAAATATAAATTCTGGCAAAATATTAAAACTCCAAAACTAAATATAGATCAACAAGAGGCGCTAAACGCCCCTATTACCCATAATGAAGTAATTAAGGCAATAAAAAAAACAGCAACAAATAAAGCAGCAGGCCCCGACCAGATTCCCATAGAGCTCTATAAAATTCTGTCAGAAGATATAGTACAGACACTAGTACTACTTTTTAACAGTTACTACTCCGATGCAAAACCCCCCTCTAGATATTTCTCAGCCTCGCAAATAGTTCTAATTCTAAAAAAAAATAAAGACCCGGAAATGATCAGCTCATATAGGCCCATCTCTCTTTTAAACAGTGATAACAAAATATTAATGAGCATACTTGCTGAAAGACTTAAGCTAATAATAGGCCCCCTCATACATAAAGATCAGGTTGGTTTTATGCCTGGGCAGAATGCAACACGTAATCTGAGGAGGCTTCAATTGATATTAAATAAATTTTTCTCAGAAAAGAACGGTCCATTAGAACCACCTGATGCTGCAATAATATCAATTGATGCCGAGAAGGCCTTCGACTCCATTTCCTGGGATCATCTATTTTCCACTCTTCCCAGGTATGGAGTCGAGGGTACCTTTCTAAACTTTGTCAAATTAATCTATAAATCCGCTAACACCTCTATTTTGATTAATAATTCTCATACCTCGAATTTCCCACTTCTTAAAGGCTCGAGACAGGGCTGTCCACTCTCCCCCTACCTTTTTAACTTAGCGCTTGAACCTTTAGTAATATATATAAGAAAAGAAATAGAGGGGATCAAAATAGGGAAGAGGAGAATTACCACTTTACTGTACGCCGACGACCTTTTAGTTTTGACAGCCAATACAGCGAGTAATATACCAATATTAACACAGATTCTCCAAGAATTTAGCAGTTTCTCTGGGTATAAAGTTAATATGCTAAAATCAGAGATCTTCTGGCTCAAAAAACTCAAAGACTCGGCGCAGGCATATTACTTTAAGGAAGCAAATTCCACTTTTGTTTATCTGGGGATAACGTTGTCATTGGATAGTAAGGAATGGTATGACAAATTATAAGCCAATTATTACTAAAATTAAACGTGATCTAGGAAATTGGGCCAAATTCTACCTTACGTTATCTGGCAAAATTAATTTGTTTAAAATGGTGACGTTCCCCAAAATTTTACATCTGATGCAAAATCTCCCAATTATAATAAAACAAGCAGACATAAAAATAATCAAGCACCTAATCACACAATTCATATGGGACGGGAAAAGAAAGGCCATTGCATATAATAAACTAGTATTACCCAGACATGACGGGGGATTAGCATTGCCAGATATAGAGTGTTATAATCTAGTGTGTATTTCTAAAATAGCTCTGGACTGGCTAACAGGGCCAGATTATTACACAGATTTAGCCACAGAAGAAGCGTTTGTTCAGCCATATTCCTTGAAGGCCTTGCTTCATTGTATCCCTGATAAATGTCCAAGGAAAATTAAGAAGATGCCAGTTATCTATAATGTAATTCAGGCCTGGTATAAATTATCTAAAAAGTTAAATTGTTCTCATCGTTATTCTAAACTTTTGACTATAACAGGTAACCCAAACTTCACACCAGCTTTAAACTCGAAAATCTTCAATGATTGGGCAAAAAAGGGTTTAAGATATATAGAACAGTTAAGGGATCCCGCTACTGGAGTTTGCCGATCAATGCAAGAGTTAATCGTAGAATATGGAATCTCTAATAAGGATTTCTTTTCCTTTTTTCAGATACGGAACTTCTTACAGGTCCTGCTACAGGACACACGAGAGGTCACAATTTCCAAAATAGTAGAGCCCGCATTTATACTTTTTAAAGCAGGGAAATATAACATAACTACATTATACAAACTAGCTTTGAATCAGAGAGGCTTGGATAATGTTAATAAATTAGCAGTCTGGTGGAAAGTTTCAGTTGATACCATACATAAAAGCTATAGGCGTGCAGATGCATCAACACTTGCTGCTGCATGGAGAGAATCACATACGAAAATCATCAGCCACATTTATATCACAGCGCATATGAAAGCATCGTGGGGTAACTTAGGTTCTCTTTGTCCTAAATGTAGACAAGCTAAAGCGGATATAATTCATTACTTTTGGGGATGCCCCAAGGTCAGGAAATTTTGGAATAAGATTAATTTTTGGACAAATAAAATTAATAAAGCACACGTACAATTAAATGAAGATCATATTTTTTTCTTTATAGATTTCCACAAAGAAGGATTGAATAAATACTTAACATATTTAAATACGGTAATAATGACAGCTAGGCTGTTGATCCTTAAATATTGGAAATCGTTTAAAGCTCCTACTCTCTCAGAATTTATTCAAAAACTTAAAAACCAACTCATAATGGAACAAATGGATACCTCGATAAATTTGGAGGCACAAGTTAAACACTTTCTAACCAAATGGAAGAATGTAATTAACAGTATGCCTAAAGAAATCCAACTGATACTTATTTCACCCTTTAGAGGTACAGAATCTTTAGAATTGGCCCTATTGAGTAATGATTTTCCGGATCTACAGCCGAATTAATGCTACTTCACCGGAAGTTTATTAGTGGCCTGAGTGATGGGGGGAAGCAACTCGAGGGAAAGTCAAATTTTGTCAATTTTTTTTAAATTTTTTTTTTTTTTTCTCTCTCTCTTTCTTTCTTTCTTTTTTTCCTTTTCCTTATCTCGTTCTTCTGAGAAATTAAAATGACAAAAACTACCAACATATGGTGTGGGAACAAGTTACTATGAGAAATATAGAAATTCAGGATTCAAGTGTGAATTTATCATTTACATGACTAAATGTAAATTTGGAACCCTGTAGAAGAGCGACCTTAATTTATGTATTGGCGCTTCTTCTTTGATGATGTTATTGGTCTTCTTTGTTGTTTTTTTCTGTATGTCTCGCTTCTCATAATATTGTCTTACAAATGTGTTGGTTACAAATAAAAAAAAAAAAAAAAAAATATTATTAGTTCTTAGGTGGGTGTACAATAGACACGCAAAAAAAATGTGTGAAAATAGAGAAAAAAAACAAATATAATCGCTTGTGAGAAAAAGTGCACCAATAAATGTGTACCAAAGATTGTGTGCAAAAAAATATATATATATACCAAAAAAATATATATAATACGATCTAATACCGGTATGATCTGTGAATGAAATCAAAAATAAAATGTGAAATACATATGTACCAGAGAGACAAGATGGATAGCCAGAGCTGTCCTTAGCTATAGTATCTAAGAGCCAGGTCTGGTTATATCAGAAACTGTAAGTTTCCTAAACAGATTTCTAAATGCTATAAATGTCAAAACACAATATCTGGTAACATCTGGGAATGACAAAAAAGATAAAAAATTGGCAATAATAATAAAACCCAATTTGGTAGAAGAACAAAGAAATTAAAAAACAAAGTCCATAGTCCAATAAATAACTGATCCAAATGACAGCCAAATAATGAAGATAATCCTTGAGTCCAAAGGTCTCCGGAAACCTGTGGAAAAAAATAAAGTGCACTAAACAAAGGGCTTAAGGGAACTGAGTCTAACAGGTAATGGACTCACCCAATAAGCCGATCCTGGTGATATATGAGCCTCACAAATCTCTCCAATGTCTACGCGTTTCAGCCCTATGATGGGGCCTATGATGGGGCCTATGAAAGTAATCCTCCTCCTCCCACGACCACGCCGGCAAGGACAGGACGCTTTACAGATGTGTTGTTGATGGAGGACATGCGGAGCTTTTTAAGTCCTATGCATCGCCACAGCCCTTCGGGGTCCACCCTCAGAGAATGACTCGACCAACAGGTAGCAGACTACCTCGCCTTAACTGCAGATCTCGACACTCTGAGGAGCGATGAACCCCTTGACTACTGGGTGTGCAGGCTTGACCTGTGGCCTGAGCTATCCCAATTTGCGATAGAACTTCTGGCCTGCCCCGCTTCAAGTGTCCTGTCAGAAAGGACCTTCAGTGCAGCAGGAGGTATTGTCACTGAGAAGAGAAGTCGCCTAGGTCAAAAAAGTCTAGCTTACCTCACCTTTATTAAGATGAATGAGGGATGGATCCCAAAGGAACTGACATTGGGTGATACATTCAACTAAAAAAGGCCTGATGAGATGAGCTGCCTTGGGCTTAAAAATGGTCCACACGCTGGTGTATTTTATCTCTGAATGCCGGATGACTTGCGTGACTTATCCGCCACCAACTAGGGTCCAAGCCATAATGTTTTAGGGCACTTTCTGCCTGGGAAACAAACATCAATTTTTCAAATTTTTTTTGCAGCGGTTGCAACAATACCTAATTTTTCAGGCATGTGTACATGCCTAATTTTTCTGGCCTCTGGTGCAGCACTGTGGCTTCAACAACCAAACCAATAGAAAAGGCACATAACAGGGATAGTACTACTTAACACACCACTCCTATCTGGTGGCACATTAGATTGCATGCGCAGTGCCCCAAATTTGAAGTAGGAGGACGTAACAGGGATTAAACTGATAAGAATAGTACTACTTAACACACCACTCATATCTGGTGGCACAGTAGATTGCACACGAAGTGCCCCAAATTTGAAGTAGGAGGACCGACCAAGCATCTTTTTCCATCTCCCGGTTCCTAAAATCCATGCCATATACACGTTCCCTGATAGGGGACGTAACAGGGATTAAACTGATAAGAATAGTACTACTTAACACACCACTCATATCTGGTGGCACAGTAGATTGCACGCGCAGTGCCCCAAATTTGAAGTAGGAGGACCGACCAAGCATCTTTTCCCATCTCCTGGTTCCTAAAATCCATGCCATATACACGTCCCCTGATAGGGGACGTAACAGGGATTAAACTGATAAGAATAGTACTACTTAACACACAACTCATATCTGGTGGCACAGTAGATTGCACGCGCAGTGCCCCAAATTTGAAGTAGGAGGACCGACCAAGCATCTTTTTCCATCTCCCGGTTCCTAAAATCCATGCCATATACACGTCCTCTGATAGGGGACGTAACATGAAGTAAACTGATAAGAATAGTACTACTTAACACACCACTCATATCTGGTAGCATAGTAGATTGCACACGCAGTGCCCCAAATTTGAAGTAGGAGGACCGACCAAGCATCTTTTTCCATCTCCCGGTTCCTAAAATCCATGCCATAAACACGTCCCCTGATAGGGGACGTAACAGGGATTAAACTGATAAGAATGGTACTACTTAACACACCACTCATATCTGGTGGCTTAGTAGATTGCACGCACAGTGCCCCAAATTTGAAGTAGGAGGACCGACCAAGCATCTTTTTCCAACTAGGGTCCAAGCCATAATGTTTTAGGGCACTTTCTGCCTGGGAAACAAACATCAATTTTTCAAAATTTTTTTGCAGAGGTTGCAACAATACCTAATTTTTCAGGCATGTGTACATGCCTAATTTTTCTGGCCTCTGGTGCAGCACTGTGGCTTCAACAACCAAACCAATAGAAAAGGCACATAACAGGGATAGTACTACTTAACACACCACTCCTATCTGGTGGCACATTAGATTGCATGCGCAGTGCCCCAAATTTGAAGTAGGAGGACGTAACAGGGATTAAACTGATAAGAATAGTACTACTTAACACACCACTCATATCTGGTGGCACAGTAGATTGCACACGAAGTGCCCCAAATTTGAAGTAGGAGGACCGACCAAGCATCTTTTTCCATCTCTCGGTTCCTAAAATCCATGCCATATACACGTTCCCTGATAGGGGACGTAACAGGGATTAAACTGATAAGAATAGTACTACTTAACACACCACTCATATCTGGTGGCACAGTAGATTGCACGCGCAGTGCCCCAAATTTGAAGTAGGAGGACCGACCAAGCATCTTTTCCCATCTCCTGGTTCCTAAAATCCATGCCATATACACGTCCCCTGATAGGGGACGTAACAGGGATTAAACTGATAAGAATAGTACTACTTAACACACAACTCATATCTGGTGGCACAGTAGATTGCACGCGCAGTGCCCCAAATTTGAAGTAGGAGGACCGACCAAGCATCTTTTTCCATCTCCCGGTTCCTAAAATCCATGCCATATACACGTCCTCTGATAGGGGACGTAACATGAAGTAAACTGATAAGAATAGTACTACTTAACACACCACTCATATCTGGTAGCATAGTAGATTGCACACGCAGTGCCCCAAATTTGAAGTAGGAGGACCGACCAAGCATCTTTTTCCATCTCCCGGTTCCTAAAATCCATGCCATAAACACGTCCCCTGATAGGGGACGTAACAGGGATTAAACTGATAAGAATGGTACTACTTAACACACCACTCATATCTGGTGGCTTAGTAGATTGCACGCGCAGTGCCCCAAATTTGAAGTAGGAGGACCGACCAAGCATCTTTTTCCATCTCCCGGTTCCTAAAATCCATGCCATATACACGTCCCCTGATAGGGGACGTAACAGGGATTAAACTGATAAGAATAGTACTACTTAACACACCACTCATATCTGGTGGCACAGTAGATTGCACGCGCAGTGCCCCAAATTTGAAGTAGGAGGACCAACCAAGCATCTTTTTCCATCTCCCGGTTCCTAAAATCCATGCCATATACACGCCCCTGATAGGGGACGTAACAGGGATTAAACTGATAGGAATAGTACTACTTAACACACCTTATAATAATGCAGAGAGAGGCAACGCAGAGAGAGGAGTCTGAAGAAGAGGAGTCAGAGGAGGAAGGTGGTTTTGAGGAGGTGGAAGATCAAACACAGCAGGTGTCCCAGGGGGCTTGATGTCACCTTTCGGGGACCCTTGGTGTTGTACGTGGCTGGGTGGAGGAAGAGACCTTCAATGACATCAGTGAGGACAAGGAACGGGACATGGCTAGCTTGGTATCCAACCTTGTGCAAATGGGGAGTTTGCGGTTGTGCAAATGGACTGTTTTCTGTTGTTTGCGGTGCGTTAAACGGGGAGATTGGTCTGTCACTGTGAAGCGGGAGTAACCCTTACACTACCTGATCGATACAACATCATACCTGATGTTTTAAAGCACGTTATTCCAAACAATTTAGGAATGTTAGGTGATTTATGCCCTTTATGGATTAAAACCAGACTCTGCATCAACTATGTAATTTTCCGTGGGAGTTTTGCCATGGATCCCCCTCCGGCATGCGACAGTCCAGGTGTTTGTCCCCTTGAAACAACTTTCCCATCACTATTGTGGCCAGAAAGAGTCCCTGTGGGTTTTAAAATTCCTGCCTATTGAAGTCTATGGCTGTTCGCCTGGTTCGCCCGTTCGCGAACATTTGTGGAAGTTCGCGTTCGCGGTTTGCCAACGCAAAATGTTATGTTCGCGACATCACTACCTCTGTAGCCTTTTTTTTCCTTATACCTGAGACCCCATCTCTCTGAGCCCTTAAAACTTTTTAATGCAATTTGTTTTCAAATAATTTTTATGGGTGTAACTGTGTTTTAATTGTAATTTTGTTGTGTTTTGTGCAACTTTTTAATCAAGCGTAACAGTTAACCAGAGCTCCCAGGTCACGCTATCCCGATATGAGTTAAATTCAATTGCGCTCATATACTTTCAATTTGTAATACCCGCACTACTTCTGATGCAATTAATGAGCTACGATAAACCCCTTATTGCATGCACTCAACCAGGACCGTCTTTAACACAGGGCAAAAGGGGCAGCTGCCCTGGGCCCAGTCTTTGTTGAGGGGCCCAAGAGTCCTAAAAAAAAAAAAAAAAAAAATTTTTTTTTTTTTTTAGTTCATGCCTGACTGCTGATGTCATGTGACATGGAGGACACACACAGTCAGTCCTAATATTGTCACAGTCAAAAGTTCTTTGCTTATATTTATTTGTGAGAAACCATGCCGATGTCATGTGACATTCCAAGCTAGTGCCATGTGCTGTTTTAGATGTGCACTGTGCAGCACTGGATGCTAAGCCCTAACTAGGCATCCAGTCAATCCCACTGCATCTGAAAAGGTCCTGCTGGGGTTACTACTCTCACCAGGTAACTGCTCTGGTGGTGGAGATTGTTTCTGGGTAGGGCTCACTATAGGCGCATGCAGCAGAAAGCTGGAGTGGCAGGCACATGAGGATTTGAGCATCTGTGCAGCTTCACACACTGCTCTCTTCAGTCTTGAGGCTGTGTGACTCGTCTGTATCCATGCAGCCTTGGGCAGACAGCATCCAGTCTGCTGGTCCCCTTAGCCCTGCTCTTTCTGCTGTGGCTCTAAGATCAACTAACTGATGTTTGTTAGGAAAACAGTGTTTTGTAGAAAGGTGTCAGTGAAAAGAATAAGTGAGTGTACACATGCCCCTCCCCCATGTAGCATTGTCTAGTGCAGGATGAGAGGGAACTTGTTCCTAGCAAAGTAGTGACATGTGCTGCTGTGGCTGATGTATAGTGTCATGCTGATACTTCACACATTAAGGTAAGGTTTATTTTTATAGTTTTTATTTCTCTCTGTTTCAGATTTTACAGCTTCCCATAGTAGTTCTACTGTTCCAGTCAGTAAACTTATATCTGTCTGCACCTCTATGCTTCCGTCTCAGTCTTTACCTTGCTTTGCTCCTGTTGGCTGCCCTAAATCTCTTTAACCAGCTAACCTCACACCAGAATCACATTCAACAGCATATTAAATTAATCCAGAGTGGAGGAATTTATATATTTATTTACTTATTAGTACTGCTTAGGTCCAGTTTCACATATTGCAATTTTTTTTTAATGATTAGCCCAGCAGTGATTTAGTTGTTTTTTTGGGATATTGGGGTGGAGAGCGAAATTGCATAGGGGGGGGGGGGGGGGCAAGAAAATGTTTGCCCAGGGTCCAGTCAGTATTAAAGACGGCACTGCACTCAACAGCTAGCGTGACACTCATAATCTAGCCCTCAGATAAAACATGCAATTTTAAACAATTTTCCAATTTAATTCTATTGTCAAATTTACTTTCTTCTTTTAGTATTCTTTGTTGATGAGTAAATTTAGCTAGGCCAATCGGAACCTAGGAGTGTGTACATGTCTATAGAAAACTATAGCAGCAGTGTTTGCAACTATGTATGACATTGTTATAAACAATGTAGTAAAAACTGTTGCCAGATTGCTGAAGACACTTGCACGCTCCTGAGCTCACCTAGGATTATTCTTTAACAAAGGAAACCAAGAAAACTAAGCAAAATTGACAATACAAGCAAATTGGGAAAGTTGTATAAACTTTCATGCTCTGTCAAGTCGATTTAAATTTTAAGGGATATGAAACCAAAAAAATATATTTGGGGTTCAGACAGAGCATACCATTTTAAAAAAAGTTTCCATTTTATTTCTATTATCAAATTTGCTTTGTTCCCATGATAATTTGTGTTGAAGAGATACCTAGGTAGGCATCTGGAACACTTTCTTGCAAAACTGCTGCCATAGAGTGCTCCAAAAAATGAACTGGCTCCTAAGCATACAGTATGTCTCTGCTTTTCCACAATAGATACCAAGGGGTAGATTTATTAACCCCTTAAGGACCAACGACGTACGACCAAGGACATACCCTGTACGTCGTTAGTGTGTCCAAGTGGTGCAAGCGATCCTGATCACTTCCAGTCGCTTTCATGTTATTGCAGTGATGCCTCGATATTGAGGCATCCTGCAATAACATTTGTTAGCCATTTAATGCAGAGAGAGACACTCTGTGGCCCTCTCTGCATCGGCCATCAAAGGTCTTGATTGTTGGTGGGTGGGAGCCGATGCAGGGAGGCGGGTGGGCGACCATCGATGGGAGGAAGTAGTCAGAGGGGGGTGAGATCGTGTGCGGGACACCAGGGGCTCGCACGGACGCGCGTCCGTGCAAAGGGGCAGGAGCGGGTGGGAACGCTACACTATGGCACAATTAATTTATTAGATAAGGTGGGAGAGAGGACTGGGGAGGGTGGGAATTTTTAGCTAAGGGATCTGAGAGGTAGTGGGAGGTTGGATATTGAGGGGGGGCAGCTACACTACAGAAAATATTTAATCATTTTATAAAAATACCATATTTTATGGCAAACTGGGTACTGGTAGACAGCTGCTAGTACCCAAATGGAGCACAATAAGGTAGAGGGGAAGGGTTAGACAGCTGTTTGGGGGGAAATCAGGGAGGTTGGGGGCTAAGGGGGGATCCTACACAGCAGAATATTTTTTTTTTATTTTTAAAAAAAAACAAAAAAAAAAAACGTTTATTTTAGTACTGGCAGACTTTCTGCCAGTACATAAGATGGCGGGGACAATTGTGGGTCTGGGAGGGAAGAGAGCTGTTTGGGAGGGATCAGGGGGTGGGATGTGTCAGGTGGGAGGCTGATCTCTACACTAAAGCTAAAATTAACCCTGCAAGCTCCCTACAAGTTACCTAATTAACCTCTTCACTGCTAGGAATAATACACCTGTGGTGTGTAGCGGAATTTAGTGGCCTTCTAATTACCAAAAAGCTACGCCAAAGCCATATATGTCTGCTATTTCTGAACAATGAGTAGCATTTACAACCATTTTTGCCATAATTGCACAAGCTGTTTGTAAATAACTTTAGTGAGAAACCTAAAGTTTGTGAAAAAGTTTGTGAAAAAGTGAATGATTTTTTTTATTTGATCGCATTTGGTGGTGATATGGTGGCATAAAATATACCAAAATGGGCCTAGATCAATACTTTGGGTTGTGGTGCACAGCGGCCATAATTGCACAAGCTGTTTGTAAATAATTTCAGTGAGAAACCTAAAATTGTGAAAAATTTAACGTTTTTTTTTATTTGATCGCATTTGGCGGTGAAATGGTGGCATGAAATATACCAAAATGGGCCTTGATCAATACTTTGGGTTTTTCTAATACACTACACTAAAGCTAAAATTAACCCTACAAGCTCCCTAGTTAATTCCTTCACTGCTGGGCATAATACACATGTGGTGCGCAGCGGCATTTTGTGGCCTTCTAATTACCAAAAAGCAACGCCAACGCCATATATGACTGCTATTTCTGAACAAAGGGGATCCCAGTGAAGCATTTACAACCATTTGTGCCATAATTGCACAAGCTCTTTGTAAATAATTTCAGTGAGAATCCTAAAGTTTGTGAAAAGGTTTGTGAAAAAGTGAACGATTTTTTTTTATTTGATCGCATTTGGCAGTGAAATGGTGGCATGAAATATACCAAAATGGGCCTAGATCAATACTTTGGGTTGTCTTCTAAAAATAAATATATACATGTCAAGGGATATTCAGGGATTCCTGACAGATATCAGTGTTCCAATGTAACTATCGCTAATTTTGAAAAAAAAAAGTTTTTTTTTTATTTCATCGCATTTGGCGGTGAAATGGTGGCATGAAATATACCAAAATTGGCCTATATCAATACTTTGGGTTGTATACTACACTACACTAAAGCTAAAATTAACCCTACAGGCTCCCTAATTAACCCCTTCACTGCTGGGTATAATACACGTGTGGTGCGCAGCAGCATTTAGCGGCCTTCTAATTATCAAAAAGCAACACCAATGCCATATATGTCTGCTATTTCTGAACAAAGGGGATCCCAGAGAAGCATTTACAACCATTTGTGCCATAATTGCACAAGTTCTTTGTAAATAATTTCAGTGAGAATCCTAAAGTTTGTGAAAAGGTTTGTGAAAAATTGAACGATTTTTTTTTATTTGATCGCATTTGGCAGTGAATTGTTGGCATGAAATATACCAAAATGGGCCTGATCAATACTTTGGGTTGTCTTTAAAAAAATATATATATATACATGTCAAGGAATATTGAGGGATTCCTGACAGATATCAGTGTTCCAATGTAACTATCGCTAATTTTGAAAAAAAAAATGGTTTAGAAATAGCAAAGTGCTACTTGTATTTATTGCCCTATAACTTACAAAAAAAGCAAAGAACATGTAAACATTGGGTATTTTGAAACTCAGGACAAAATTTAGAAACTATTTAGCATGGTTGTTTTTTTGGTGGTTGTAGATGTGTAACAGATTTTGGGGGTCAAAGTTAGAAAAAGTGTGTTTTTTTCAATTTTTTCATCATATTTCATATTTTTTTATAGTAAATTATATGATATGATGAAAATAATGGTATCTTTAGAAATTCTATTTAATGGCGGGAAAAATGGTTTATAATATTTGTGGGTACAGTAAATAAGTAAGAACGAAATTACAGCTAAACACAAACACAGCAGAAATGTAAAAATAGCCCTGGTCCCAAACGGTCAGAAAATGGAAAAGTACTGTGGTCTTTAAGGGGTTAAAGTGCAAACGGACATGATACTATGTAGGGTATCATGTCCGCCGCTCATTGATAAATGCCGACAGCATACGCTGTCAGCATTTATCATTGCACAAGCAATTCTTGTGAACTGCTGGTGCAATGCCGCCCCCCCCTCAGATTCGCAGCCAATCGGCCACTAGCAGGGGGTGTCAATCAACCCGATCATATAAGATCGGGTTGATTTCTGTCCGCCGCCTCAGAACAGGCGGACAGGTTATGGAGCAGCGGTCTTTAGAAACATGGGGCATCAAGCTCCGTACGGAGCTTGATAAATTGACCCCCAAGAGAACGATGAAAAATGGATAATAGATATAAATTAGAAAGTTGCTTAAAATTGCATGCTCTATCTGAATCATGAAAGAAAACATATGGGTGTCATAACCCTTTTAGGTTGGACTGTTCAGTTCTTTTAGGTATTCACTAAAAAAGACATTGAAATATATGGGTTACCATATGCAACAGTAAGAAATACTGGTAAAAGTAACTATGTCTGATGAAGCCCAAGTGTGGGCCATATTTCTTCAATGTAAGGATTATATTTTGAACATTTATGTACATTTCTGAGCAAGCACTGGTAGAAATATACATAAAGAAATGAGAAGAAAAATAATAATTGCAGAGTGATAAGACAGTCGCAATACAAAGGCGCGTACAACGGCTCCCTTTTGATAAAAGTTAAAACCGAAAAAGAACTATCCATTTCTTAATAATAGAAAGGATATTTAGCATTCACAAAATGTGCAACCTTTGTCCAGGATTAGACTGATAACATTATAAATATTAATGAATTCATTTATACCAACAATGATAATTTTCTTAGACATGTAGTCTAGACGGAATTGAAGTTTTATCTTATATGAATAAATTAACATTCTAGGCAGGAAGAAAAGATTCATATTTTTTTCCAAAATCTTTAAATATATTTTAACTAGAAAATAAGATTTTTACATTTTTAATAAAATTAAAAAAATATTTTTATCTTGAAAAGGTACGTTGAATCTTATTTCTAGATTTTTGAAGACAATCCAAGAATTCCAAGCTTTATTATGTAAATGAATTCATTCAGTGCTATGCTACATTACAGGTGGCGTGCTAACGCTAGCGCTCGCTAGATATTATACTTGCACAATTTACAAGTTAAACGTAAACATGACCACAGGAGCGCAAATTAAATTTGCACTCATTGGGTTAGCGCAACTGAAGCCCTTGCGTAAAGGGTTAGGGCTAAAACAAAATGTTGTATTAAACATTAAAATTAAGTTACACACATATATACAATATCTAATAAAAATTATTCATGTTAATATATTTTTTTTATAAAGGTTAAAAGGTATCTATGTATATATGTACATGTGTATTTATGTATTTACATGTGTCAAATGGATGACTGAAGTCCAGTTAAAGGGGCATGAAACCCAAATGTTTTAATTTCATGAGTCAAATAGAGCATGTGATTTTTAAACAATTTTCAAATTTACTTCTAGTGTCAAATTTGCATCATTCTCTTGGTATCCTTTGTTGAAGGAGTAAGTATACAATACTGGGAGCTAGATAAATGCATTTTGTGAATCACCAAAAGAGATACTTGTGTGCGGCAACCAATTAGCAGCTAGCTCCCAATAATGCGATGCTGCTCCTGACTCTACCTAGGTATGCTTTTCAACTAAGGTTACCAAGAGAATAAATCTAATTAAATAATAGACATAGATTGGAAAGTTGTTTAAAATTCCATCTTCTGTCTGAATCTTGAAAGACATTTTTTGGGTTTTATGTCCCTTTAAAGAATGGCTCAATTGCAGCGGTGAGCAATGCATTTTGCCAAAATTCCGACTAGTTAATTACATCAAGCAAAATTATCTTTTCTATCTTCAGATATAGGAGGAAAGCTCCAAGAAGACTCAGACTAATTGTGCATTAATCCAAAGGAAAGTAGCGTACAATCAGCAGAAGATATATAAAATGTCCATTTTAATAGAAAAAAGATTAAAACATCAGGGTTCAGTACTGTATAAAATAAAAAAAAAATCCTAGACAGATGAGTGTACAAGAGCACTCCGCAGACGCGTTTCGTGCTGTAATGCACTTGGTCACTGCTTGTAGTGCTCCTGTGCGCACACCTTTTTAAAACAATCACTTGCACCTGTCATAGTATACATTCATTTCTTATAGCGGAAATATAAGCATACAGATACATCATATTTACATCCTTGCATAGTTACTATTAAATTTCTATTAACAACATTAATTTGTTACATTACCTCTTAAACTTACATCTATTAGGAGCTGATCAAATAACGCTATAGCAAATATTAATGTTACTTCTCAATGATAGAAAGTATATGTCACAATAATTTGTAGGTTTAATTTATGGTATTTAAATTCCAAGAACACAAAATATAATACCTTAATTACGAGAACAAGTATAAATATCTGAATAAGAATAACTCACTAGAAAGAATCTTAGGTTTTCCCAAGGACAGAATTTACCAAGAAAGGCATATAAACCACACAAAAAGATATAATTAAGCAAAAGATTAAATAAATAAATCCAAGTCCCTTCTCATATTGAGACCCTTAGGGGTACTACACTGTAGTAAAACAGGTAAAACTACTAGACCTCTTAAAGAAAGATTTTTGGAGCATGTGAGATCCATAGAGGATGATTTCTCTGACACACCTGTAGCAAGGCATTTTAAAATGGAACACAATGCAGATCCTTCTGATTTGTCCATACAAGGCATAGATTTTATACCAAATTGGAAAAGGGGGGTGACAGAGAAGCAATACTAAGCAAAAGAGAAATCTTTTGGATATTCACACTACAGTGAACCAGCACCAGGTTGTAACATCCCGTGGTTCTATTGCGGATAGGTAGACCGGTGGTTGAAGGAACCTGAGGGATCACAGTGGAGGATCTG
Organism: Bombina bombina; assembly: GCF_027579735.1. Classification (NCBI taxonomy): domain Eukaryota; kingdom Metazoa; phylum Chordata; class Amphibia; order Anura; family Bombinatoridae; genus Bombina; species Bombina bombina. The sequence goes on along the minus strand of NC_069500.1, from coordinate 1,219,250,193 downwards.
AGAAGCTGTCTGGCAGCATGGATATCATGATAACCAAATAAAGAACAACACATGACAGGGGTGATCCTGTACAAACCCCTGTAAAGCAATCATCAGTGACAATCTTTGAAGGTACTGAGCCCTCCAGTGAAGAAGCAGTTAAGGTTTCATAAGGGGAAAATAAAGTTTATGGAGACTGTTTAACCTGAGTAACCTGTGTAATTTGAAAGGACACAAACATAGATTCCATGAAACACAGTGGCACTCCTATGGTAAAAGGAGAAAAAAAAAAGTGGGGAAGTAAGGACAAAGGTGCACAGTGGTAGCGTTTTGGCTTCCGGATGGTTTTTGGTAGGGAGAGAGGAGGACTTAATTAACCTAACCTAACACAGTACCAACCGACCAGGGTTTATAAAAGCTCACATCTCAACAGGTTTGGTTATATAAAGGCTAATTCAGAGCCACTAGCAATAGTGGCGCCCATGTTTCAAATTAGTCATTTTTGGCCTAAAGATAACATTGGCAGGACTGTATCACAAATAACTTTCAGTTATATAGAGGTTACTCCAGAATCACTAGCAATAGTGGAGCTCTAATCAAGTTAGTCAGTTTGGGTCTAAGGATAACATTGGCAGGACTGTTTCACAAGTAACACTAAAAGAGAATCCCTTGCAGCATGTATTTTATTTTATTTTTTCTTTGATGGATCTACTCGTCAAGCAAATATACCTCATAGGACTGTTACTTGAAGGACTTTTTTTTTTTTTTGCCTTGAAGGGACAATACTTGTTTCTGTTATCACTAGTAGTTGTTAAATTGTTGCATTGTTTCCTAAACCGATATTTGAATTCTGTTGGCCTATTTACATATTGTTTGGGTTATCTGTATGCTGTTGGGGTAATTTAGTAGACGTCTACAGCCTATAGTCATGTGTAAGGCTTATATTGGTAACTTTTAGGCCATTAAACATAATAAGAGCCCTTAACTGCCTTATATGTGGATAAAGCTTTAGAGTATAAGATAATTTTGGTTTGTCTCTAAAGAGAAAATCTGGTGTGCAATATAAAAAATAAAAAATAAAGAGGAAAAAAAAGGGAACAAATTTACTCTAATGTGGTTGTTTGGCACCTAAAAAGCAACAAGTCATAAGGTTTTTGTATAAATTGATGGAAAAAATATCTACTAAGTAATACAATGCCCCCAAATATTAAACAGGGAGAAAAAGGAAGTAGGAGGTCACTAGATAGACCAATTGACCACCATCAAATAGGCTATGAGAAAGATACCAATATACCAGATACCAATAGTATAATAACAAAGATAACGGAAATTTTGATTCCAAAAAATGAAGGCGTCCAAAGGGAGTTACAAAAAGATATCCAAACTCTATCACTGGAAATTAAAAATTTTCAACAAAGGTTGAGCGAGGCAGAACAAAGAATTTCGTATATTGAATACAACCAAGTAAATATAACACAGAGGGTCAGGGAATTAGAACTACAGAATAAAAAATTAACACTTAAGGTCAAGGAGCGAGAAAATCGCTATAGACGTAATAACTTAAGAATACCGGAAACAATCAAGCCATAAGGGCTAGGTACATTTATAGTTTTACAAATCTGCTAGGTATTAGTACTGAAAAAGGCCCATTTACAACAGAGAGAGCCCATAGAATTAACTGGAGGAATTATAACCCCAGAAGAGACAACCCCAGACCAGTAATAGTGAAATTTCAAAACTATAGAGCAAAAGCACAGATTTTCAATTCTTGCAAACAAAGAAACTCCTTAATATTTCAAGGTAATACGATTTCTATTTAACAGGATTTTGCTGCTGAAACTGTTAAAGCAAGGAAAGAGCCTATCCCAGCTTGCAACAAATTGAATAATAAAGGCTTCAAAGCCTTTGTAATTTTCCCCGCTAAAGTGAAGACTTTTGTTCAAGATGAAGTTAAAAATTTTAATAATAAGGAAAAAATATTGAAATTTCTTGACTCTGTAAGGATTTAGTGATGCTTGATGAGTGTTAGGAGGTAGAAGGGAAGATTAGAAAGGATAATAAATAATCATAGGACCTAAGATTTTTTTTTTTTAATTGCCTTTTTCTCAACAGCCACACGAGAATAGACACTTTCTAGCACTACACTATATTTTCACAGTTCTTCAAGTAAACTTACACTCATCTAAACTTTCACACAGATCCCCCTTTAGATCCAGTTGGAGAACACTTATTCAGCAGAGGACATCCATTGCACACACACTATAGCACTATTTTACTTTTTTTTTTAATATATATTTCTTTTTACCCTCACATATATTGGTCACATATGAAACTACACTACTAATTTCCTTTTTTTTTTATTGCCCTTTTCACAACACCCACACGAGAATAGACACATTCTAGCACTACACTATTTTTTCACAGTTCTCCAAGTAAATTTACACTCATCTAAACTTGCACACATCCCCTTTAGATCCTATTGGAGAACACTAATTTAGCAGTAGAGGACATTGATTACACACGCTAAAGCTAAAACTATTTTGTTTTTTAAATATATATTTATTTTCACTCTCACACTACTAATTTCCTTCTTTTTTTTTCTCTCTCTCTCTCCTCTACCCCTAAAAATTATTATTTTATATTTTATAATGGTAATTTTAATATCATGGAACGCGGGAGGAAAAAACTCCCCCATTAAAAGAAAATCTATTTTTAATCATTTAAAGAAAAGTGGTAAACCTGATATGGTATTCCTTCAGGAAACTCACTTACTTGATTCGGAACATGCTGACCAGAAAAGGGAATGGGCTAACAAGTGTATTTTTGTATCATATAAAAAAAATCAAGCAGAGGTATCGCAAATTTTATTTAATAAAAATTTGGGGTTTAACCCCTTAATGACCACAGCACTTTTCCATTTTCTGTCCGTTTGGGACCAAGGCTATTTTTACATTTCTGCGGTGTTTGTGTTTAGCTGTAATTTTCCTCTTACTCATTTACTGTACCCACACATATTATATACCGTTTTTCTCGCCATTAAATGGACTTTCTAAAGATACCATTATTTTCATCATATCTTATAATTTACTATAAAAAAAATTATAAAATATGAGGAAAAAATGGAAAAAAACACACTTTTTCTAACTTTGACCCCAAAAATCTGTTACACATCTACGACCACCAAAAAACACCCATGCTAAATAGTTTCTAAATTTTGTCCTGAGTTTAGAAATACCCAATGTTTACATGTTCTTTGCTTTTTTTGCAAGTTATAGGGCCATAAATACAAGTAGCACTTTGCTATTTCCAAACCACTTTTTTTCAAAATTAGCGCTAGTTACATTGGAACACTAATATCTTTCAGGAATCCCTGAATATCCCTTGACATGTATATATTTTTTTTTAGAAGACAACCCAAAGTATTGATTTAGGCCCATTTTGGTATATTTCATGCCACCATTTCACCGCCAAATGCGATCAAATAAAAAAAAATCGTTCACTTTTTCACAAATTTTTTCACAAACTTTAGGTTTCTCACTGAAATTATTTACAAACAGCTTGTGCAAATATGGCACAAATGGTTGTAAATTCTTCTCTGGGATCCCCTTTGTTCATAAATAGCAGACTTATATGGCTTTGGTGTTGCTTTTTGGTAATTAGAATGCCACTAAATGCCACTGCGCACCACACGTGTATTATGCCCAGCAGTGTAGGGGTTAATTAGGGAGCATGTAGGGAGCTTTTTGGGGTAATTTTAGCTTTAGTGTAGTAGACAACCCCAAGTATTGATCTAGGCCCATTTTGGTATATTTCATGCCACCATTTCACCGCCAAATGCGATCAAATAAAAAAAAAAGTTACATTTTTCACAATTTTAGGTTTCTCACTGAAATAATTTACAAACAGCTTGTGCAGTTATGGCACAAATGGTTGTAAATGCTTCTCTGGGATCCCCTTTGTTCAGAAATAGCAGACATATATGGCTTTGGCATTGCTTTTTGGTATTTAGAAGGCCGCTAAATGAAGCTGCGCATCACACGTGTATTATGGCTAGCAGTGAAGGGGTTAATTAGGTAGCTTGTAGGGAGCTTGCAGGGTTAATATTAGATTTAGTGTAGAGCTCAGCCTCCCACCTGAAACATCAGACCCCCTGATCCCTCCCAAACAGCTCTCTTCCCTCCCCCACCCCACAATTGTCCCCGCCATCTTAAGTACTGGCAGAAACTCTGCCAGTACTAAAATAAAAGGTATTTGGCCCTTTTTTTTTTTTTTTAAAAAGAAGCATATTTACATATGCTGATGTGTACGATCCCCCCTTAGACCCCAACCTCACTGATCCCCCCTAAAAAGCTCTATAACCCTCCCACTCTAACTTAATGGGCGCCATCTTGGGTACTGGCAGCTGTCTGCCAGTACCCAGTTTAGAAGAAAAAAATGTTTTTTTTTTACATTTATTAAAAGTTTCTGTAGTGTAGCTTCCCCCCACACAAAACCAACCCCCCACCCCTCCATGATCACTTTTTGTGCTTTTGCACAAACAAGATTAGGTCTTATTTATTAAAACATTTTCCGTAGTGTAGCAGTTCCCACCCGCTCCCGCCCCGTGCACGCGCCCGCCCGCCACCCTCCGTGCACGCGCGCCCGTGCGCGCCCCCGACGATCGCGCCCCCGATCCCGCCCCCCTTGACGTCATGCGGCACACCGATGGCCACCCACCCGCCTCCCAAGTCGGCTCCCACCCACCAACGAAACCGGCCATCGATGTCCGGTGCAGAGAGGGCCACAGAGTGGCTCTCTCTGCATCGGATGGCCGTAAAAGGTTATTGCAGGATGCCTCCATATCGAGGCATCACTGCAATAACCGGAAAGCAGCTGGAAGCGAGCAGGATCGCTTCCAGCTGCTTTCCACACCGAGGACGTGCAGGGTACGTCCTCAGGCGTTAACTGCCTTTTTTTTGAGGACGTACCCTGCACGTCCTCGGTCATTAAGGGGTTAAAGTAAAAAAAGTCATTTGTGATACCAACGGAAGGTTTCTTATTGTACAAATATTGTTAAATAAAGAGATATTGACATTATGTAATATATATGGGCCAAACGAGTCCAGCAGAATTTTCTGGGAATTGCTGATTGAATTATTAACCAAATTTTTAGATACAAAAATGATCATTGGTGGCGATTATAATCTAACCCCAAATTTCCATATTGATAGATCATGTGCCCAGAAGGAACTAAAAGGAAAATTTTAAGTAAAAAAAAAGGATTAATAGAAAAAAAATGTTTTCTCATTTATAGACTCCCTGAATCTAGTTCACTCATGGAGATATAAGAACCCAGCAGTAAAGGAATATACATGTTTTTCAGGGAAATACCGTTCCTTTTCCAGAATATCAAAATAAATTGTACATCAAATATCAGAAGTGAAAATCGGGGACATTGAAATTTGAGATCAAGCCCCCATTCAAATATTATCATTGTCCAATAAGGGAAAAAACTGTTGTCGTTTTAAATTCCCCAAATTTTTATATGGTTCAAAAAAATTAAAAGAATTTTTGAAAAAAAGGTGGGACCTATATTTACAAGAGAACAACAAGGGAAACTATAATGGTCAAACAATTTGGGAAGCAGGTAAGGCAGTTATAAGGGGAGACATTATTGCATTTGTCTCAGATTATAATAAAGCAATACAAAAACAATATAAACAACTTAGTGATAAACTGGGGAATTTGTATGCTGGGGAATCATTCTTTGGTGAACCTGAGAGAATATTTAGCAGATCAAAAAGAGATGAATGTTTACCTAACCCAACAAGCCATAAGAGAGACTAGAAAAATGCAAGGCAGACTATATAGATTTGGCAACTGCACTGGTAGATTTTTAGCTAACATTGTTAAATTTCAGAAGTCAGCAAATCATATTCTAAATATTGAATCAGATAATGGCCTAAAAAATAAAAATAAAGATATTCTAGACGAATTTAGGAAATGTTATATGAATTTGTATACATCTGAAAAAAAAGATACCAGGAAATATGATGATTTTAACTATTTTGATACATTAAACATGCCTAAAATTTCATCCCTACAACAAGAACGGTTAAATGCGGCAATCTCAATAGAAGAATTGAGAAAAACAATATCTGATTCAGAGGTAGGTAAAGGGTTGGGACCAGATGGGCTACCTATTAATTGGTATAACATTTTAGATTATTTGACTGAAATTCTGACAGAATTATTTAACACATATCTCTCAGGTGACATTCGACCCTCACAGGCTTTTTCGGCAGCTAATATCATAGTATTACCTAAAGCAGGCAAAGATCCAATAAAGATAGCATCATACAGGCCCATATCGCAAGATATTAACAAAATTTCTAGCTTATAGATTAAAGGAATATCTCCCAAGTCTAATTCACAAAGATCAAGCTGGATTTATTCAGGCAAGATCGCCAGTTAAAAATATGAGGAAAGTCTTACATATAGTTAACCATTTCTGGTATTTGAAAAATAATTCTAGATCAGAGGAGTTAAGGGAGAATGTGGCACTCCTAGCAATGGATGCCAAAAAGGCCTTTGATAGGGTCAAATGGTCTTTTCTATTTACATGTCTTGAGAAATATAATATTCAAGACTCTTTTTACTCTATAATAAAGAATATATATAGTAACCCAAATGCATATTTAACAATAAATGGTGATACATCGGCGTGGTTTAACTTGGAGAGAGGCACAAGACAAGGGTGTCCATTGTTGCCACTACTGTTCAACTTAATATTGAAACCCTTAGCTTTGAAATTAAAAGAGATTCCGTTTGAGATATGCATAAATGTGTCACGCTCGATCCGCTCATCGCCGTGTCACCGCGGCTCACGGATCTCTTCTGTGTATCACGTTACGTTGCCTAGCAACGTGACGCGGTTCTCTGTACACTCCTCCTTACATCGGCGTCTCTCTCTCTGCCTTCAAAAGACCGGCGGGAGATCTTCTTGGGGCCCGTTTGTCTTCCTGTCTCAGAAGCTATGTGAGTACTTTATCTAATCTGATTCCTGGATATTTGACCTTTGCCTGCCTGACCTTGTTATTTTCCTAAACCCTCAAACTGCCTACTGGATTTATTAATCCTTGTCTGCCTGACTATACAATTTCTTTATCAAACCTGCTGAAAGGATTATCTATCTGTTTGTTTGCTGACCTGCTTAAAGGGACATTTGCTTTGTCAAACCTGCTAAAAGGATTACCTCTCTGTTTGTTTGCTAACCTGCTTAAAGGGACATTTGCTTTGTCAAACCTGCTAAAAGGATTACCTCTCTGTTTGTTTGCTAACCTGCTTAAAGGGACATTTGCTTAATCAAACCTGCTAAAAGGATTACCTCTCTGTTTGTTTGCTAACCTGCTTAAAGAGACATTTGCTTTATTAAACCTGCTAAAAGGATTACCTCTCTGTTTGTTTGCTAACCTGCTTAAAGGGACATTTGCTTTATCAAACCTGCTAAAAGGATTACCTCTCTGTTTGTTTGCTAACCTGCTTAAAGGGACAATTGCTTATCCAAACCTGCTAAAAGGAATCCTCCCTGTTTGCTTTCTAACCTGCTTAAAGGGACATTTGCTTTAATCATTCCTGAGTGGGTCACGTCCTGGATATTTCTCAGTGTGCTAGCGTGTGTTTTACTTTTCACGCTAGCAGTTGGGTTGAATACTGGGCTGATCCTTTACGGCTGACAAAATGAAGTAAGACATAATTTGGCACTTTATGCAGATGATATGATGCTTTTTATACGTAAGCCTGAGTTTTATTTGGAGCCTATTAAGAATACCATTAACTCATTTGGCTAATTATCTTGATATAAGGTTAATAATAACAAGTCAGAGATACTGGGGGGTAGTTATCAACGTGTCAACTTTCCTGCCTTCGCCGGCCCAATAGCCAGCCTAAACTCGCCTCACATCGCCGCTGTGGACCTGAAAAATGTTGCCTAAGTTATCAAATAAAGCTGTCAAAAAGCCGCGCACCAAGTACGGGGCGATGAGCAGCGGACTGTGAGAGTTATCACTCATCCGATCTCGCTGCTCTTCGGCTTTTCTACAGCTTTATTGCTAGCCTGTCACTAAGCACCCACACTATCTACACTGTTCTACCCCCTATACCGGTGCCCCCGGAGCCCCCCGCAACTAAATAAAGTTATTAACCCCTAAACCGCCGCTCCTAGACCCAGCCGCAACTCTGATAAATGTATTAACCCCTAAACTGCCGCTCCTAGACCCTGCCGCAACTCTGATAAATGTATTAACCCCTAAACTGCCGCTCCTAGACCCTGCCGCAACTCTGATAAATGTATTAACCCCTATCCTGCCCCCCCTATACCGTCGCCCTCTATAATAACGTTATTAACCCCTATCCTGCTGATCCCGCACCTCGCCGCAAATAAATAAATAGTTTAACCCCTAAACCGCCGCTCCCTGAACCCGCCGCAACCTGTATTAAATTTATTAACCCCTAATCTGCCCCCCCTACACCGTCGCCACCTATAATAAATTTATTAACCCCTATCCTGCCCCCCACTACACCGCCGCCACTGTAATAGAATTATTAACCCCTAAACCTAAGTCTAACACTAACCCTAACACCCCCCTAACTTAAATATTAATTAAATAAATCTAAATAATATTTCTATTATGAACTAAATTAATCCTATTTAAAACTAAATACTTACCTTTAAAATAAACCCTAATATAGCTACAATATAAATAAAAATTATATTGTAGCTATCTTAGGATTTATTTTTATTTTACAGGTAACTTTCAATTTATTTTAACTAGGTACAATAGCTATTAAATAGTTATTAACTATTTAATAGCTTACCTAGCTAAAATAAAGAGAAATGTACCTGTAAACTAAAAACTAACCTAAGTTACAATTACACCTAACACTACACTATACTTAAATAAATTATTCATACTTAAAACTAAATACTTACCTGTAAAATAAACCCTAAGATAGCTGCAATGTAATTAATAATTACATTGTAGCTATCTTAGGATTTATATTTATTTTACAGGTAACTTTGTATTTATTTTAGCTAGTTAGAATAGTTATTAAATAGTTATTAACTATTTAATAACTACCTAGCTAAAAGAAATACAAAATTACCTGTAAAATAAATCCTAACCTAAGTTACAATTAAACATAACACTACACTATCATTACATTAATTAAATAAATTAACTACAAATAACTACAATTAAATACAATTACATAAACTAACTAAAGTACAAAAAATAAAAAAAGCTAAGTTAAAAAAAATAAGTTACAAACATTTTAAAAATATTACAACAATTTTAAGCTACTTACACCTAATCTAAGCCCCCTAATAAAATAACAAAGCACCCCAAAATAAAAAAATGCCCTACCCTATTCTAAATTAAAAAAGTTCAAAGCTCTTTTACCTTACCAGCCCTTAAAAGGACCTTTTGTGGGGCATGCCCCAAAGAATTCAGCTCTTTTGCCTGTAAAAGAAAAATACAACCCCCCCAACATTAAAACCCACCACCCACATACCCCTAATCTAACCCAAACCCCCCTTAAAATAACCTAACACTAATCCCCTGAAGATCATCCTACCTTGAGTCGTCTTCACTCAGCCGAGCAGCGATGGAACCCAAGAGGACATCCGGAGCGGCAGAAGTGATCATCCAAGGGGCGCTGAAGAAATCTTCCATCCGATGAAGTGATCCTCCAAGCGGCGCTGAAGAAGTCTTCCATCCGGGCGATGTCATCTTCCAAGAGGCGCTGAAGAAGTCTTCTATCCGGGCGATGTCATCTTCCAAGCCGGGTCTTCAATCTTCATCCCGCCGACGCGGAACATCCTTCTTTACCGACGGACTACCGAAGAATGAAGGCTCCTTTAAGGGACGTCATCCAAGATGGCGTCACTTCAATTCCGATTGGCTGATAGGATTCTATCAGCCAATCGGAATTAAGGTAGGAAAAATCTGATTGGCTGATTGAATCAGCCAATCAGATTCAAGTTCAATTCGATTGGCTAATCCAATCAGCCAATCAGATTGAGCTTGCATTCTATTGGCTGTTCCGATCAGCCAATAGAATGCGAGCTCAATCTGATTGGCTGATTGGATCAGCCAATCGGATTGAATTCGCATTCTATTGGCTGTTCGGAATTAAGGTAGGAAAAATCTGATTGGCTGATCGGAACAGCCAATAGAATGCGAATTCAATCCGATTGGCTGATCCAATCAGCCAATCAGATTGAGCTTGCATTCTATTGGCTGATCGGAACAGCCAATAGAATGCAAGCTCAATCTGATTGGCTGATTGGATCAGCCAATCGAATTGAACTTGAATCTGATTGGCTGATTCAATCAGCCAATCAGATTTTTCCTACCTTAATTCCGATTGGCTGATAGAATCCTATCAGCCAATCGGAATTGAAGGGACGCCATCTTGAATGACGTCCCTTAAAGGAGCCTTCATTCGTCGGTAGTCCGTCGGTAAAGAAGGATGTTCCGCGTCGGCGGGATGAAGATTGAAGACCCGGCTTGGAAGATGACATCGCCCGGATAGAAGACTTCTTCAGCGCCTCTTGGAAGATGACATCGCCCGGATGGAAGACTTCTTCAGCGCCGCTTGGAGGATCACTTCATCGGATGGAAGATTTCTTCAGCGCCCCTTGGATGATCACTTCTGCCGCTCCGGATGTCCTCTTGGGTTCCATCGCTGCTCGGCTGAGTGAAGACGACTCAAGGTAGGATGATCTTCAGGGGATTAGTGTTAGGTTATTTTAAGGGGGGTTTGGGTTAGATTAGGGGTATGTGGGTGGTGGGTTTTAATGTTGGGGGGGTTGTATTTTTCTTTTACAGGCAAAAGAGCTGAATTCTTTGGGGCATTCCCCACAAAAGGTCCTTTTAAGGGCTGGTAAGGTAAAAGAGCTTTGAACTTTTTTAATTTAGAATAGGGTAGGGCATTTTTTTTGTTTTGGGGGGCTTTGTTATTTTATTAGGGGGCTTAGATTAGGTGTAAGTAGCTTAAAATCATTGTAATATTTTTAAAATGTTTGTAACTTTTTTTTTTATTTTTTGTAACTTAGCTTTTTTTATTTTTTGTACTTTAGTTAGTTTATGTAATTGTATTTAATTGTAGTTATTTGTAGTTAATTTATTTAATTAATGTAATGATAGTGTAGTGTTAGGTTTAATTGTAACTTAGGTTAGGATTTATTTTACAGGTAATTTTGTATTTCTTTTAGCTAGGTAGTTATTAAATAGTTAATAACTATTTAATAACTATTCTAACTAGCTAAAATAAATACAAAGTTACCTGTAAAATAAATATAAATCCTAAGATAGCTGCAATGTAATTATTATATTTATTGTAGCTATATTAGGGTTTATTTTAAAGGTAAGTATTTAGTTTTAAATAGGAATAATTTATTTAAGTATAGTGTAGTGTTAGGTGTAATTGTAACTTAGGTTAGTTTTTTATTTTACAGGTAAATTACTCTTTATTTTAGCTAGGTAAGCTATTAAATCGTTAATAACTATTTAATAGCTATTGTACCTAGTTAAAATAAATTGAAATTTACCTGTAAAATAAAAATAAATCCTAAGATAGCTACAATATAATTATATATTGTAGCTATATTAGGGTTTATTTTAAAGGTAAGTATTTAGTTTTAAATAGGATTAACTTAGCTAATAAGAGAAATATTATTTAGATTTATTTAATTAATATTTAAGTTAGGGGGTGTTAGGGTTAGTGTTAGACTTAGGTTTAGAGGTTAATAAATTTATTACAGTGGCGGCGGTGTAGTGGGGGGCAGGATAGGGGTTAATAAATGTATTATAGGTGGCGATGGTGTAGGGGGGGCAGATTAGGGGTTAATAAATTTAATATAGGTTGCGGCAGGGTCCGGGAACGGCGGTTTAGGGGTTAAACTATTTATTTAGTTGCGGCGAGGTGCGGGATCGGCAGGATAGGGGTTAATAACTTTATTATAGGGGGGCAGGATAGGGGTTACTAGGTATAATGTAGGTGGCGGTGGGCTCCGGGAGCGGCGGTTTAGGGGTTAATACATATATTATAGTTGCGGTGGGCTCCAGGAGCGGCGGTTTAGGGGTTAATATGTATAGAGTAGCTTGCGGTGGGCTCCGGGAGTGGCGGTTTAGGGGGTAATAACTTTATTTAGTTGCGGCGGTGTAGGGGGGGCCAGATAAGTGGTGTTTAGACTCGGGGTACATGTTAGGGTGTTAGGTGTAGACATCTCCCATAGGAATCAATGGGATGTCTGGCAGCATCGAACTTTCGCTATGGTCAGACTCCCATTGATTCCTATGGGATCCGCCGCCTCCAGGGTGGCGGTTTGAAAACCAGGTACGCTGGGCCGTAAAAGTGCAGAGCGTACCTGCTAGTTTTTTGATAACTAGCAAAAGTAGTCAGATTGTGCCGTACTTGTGTGCGGAACATCTGGAGTGACGTAAGAATCGATCTGTGTCGGACTGAGTCCGGCGGATCGAAGTTTACGTCACAAAATTCTACTTTTGCCGGTCTCTAGCCTTTGATAACTAAGGCGAATCAGCCTCGCCACAAATACGCTGTGGAATTCCAGCGTATTTGAGGTTGACGGCTTGATAACTAGGCCCCACTGTGTCTTAATAGAAATAAGGAGCAAGGTCTAACTAACATACCATTTATTAAAGTTAAAAATTACCGAAATTACTTAGGAATCAAATTATCAAGTAATCCAAGGGACTGGTACAGAATTAACTTTTCACAAATGTTGGATTATATTGAACAAAACCTTAAACACTGGAAGTCTCTGCCCATTTCATTAATGGGAAAAGCCCATGTGATAAAAGTGATGATCTTCCCTAAACTTCTCTACCCCATGAGCATGCTTCCCCTCTTAATCCCTAAAAAAATTATATTGAAAGAATTTATAAATCATTTAATTCCTTTCTGTGGGGAGGAAGAAAGATCCATATTAGTCTAAAAAAGACTACAGATGACCCAGGGAAGGGAGGGTTGCGTGTCCCGATGGCCCCAGTGAAGGGAGGGTTGGGTGTCCCAGATATCCACAGCTATAACCTAGCAGCTCTTTCAAAGGTGGCTATTGATTGGCTATTAGACACAGAAATCTTTTAAGAAAATTCAGTGGAGAATCAGTCATTGGGAGGCTTCTCTAAAATATTTTTTACTTCATCAAGCTTGGAAGGACATTCCCCAGATAGTCAAGAATAATATTATGTTTATAGATACAGTTAGAACATGGATTAAGATGCATAAAATATTGGGGACATCACATCTGTTTACAATTTATCTACCTATTGGTGGAAATCCGGACTTTCTAAAGACCGCTGCTCCATAACTTGTCTGCCTGCTCTGAGGTGGCAGACAGAAATCAACCCGAACAAATACGATCGGGTTGATCGACACCCGATGCTAGCGGCCGATTGGCCACGAATCTGCAGGGGGTGGTATTGCACCAGCAGTTCACAAGAACTGCTGGTGCAATGATAAATGCCAACAGTGTATGCTGTTGGCATTTATCGATGTGCGGCGGACATGATACGCTACATCGTATCATGTCCATCCGCACTATAATAAATATACCCAATGATGTTTGGTTATGAAATTGTTTTGTATGTTTTTTCCTTTAATCTGTGTGGGGTTTTTTTGTATTTGTACATAGATTATGATTCAATAAAAAAATTATAAAAAAAAAAAAAAAAAAAAGAAGACTCAGACTATGGTAAGGAATAGATAAGGAGTTCTCGGCTGCTGATGGTCATGAAGAGGCTGAAGAAAAATGATTTTTCTGTTATTATTTGGATATACAGCCTAAATTCAAATCTTTTTTTTCTCCACAAATGAGTTTCCAATGCTGCTGAAACAAAGTCACTGAACACAATAGTACATTTGTAAGCAATATTTCTGAACATCATTGTTCTAAGAAATACATGACTATTAAAGCAATCCAGCAATATCATTAAAGGACTATAGTCAAGTCAAAATTAAACAATCATGATTTATATAGAGCACACAATTTTAAACAACAATTCATTTTTATTATATAAATGTGCACAGTTGTTTTATATGTACCCTTTCTGAGGCACCAGCGCCTACTGAGAATGTTAAAAAATCACAGGATATACATATATGCATTTTTGGTTGGCTGATGGCTGTCACATGACATATATGCATTTTGTGGTTGGCTGATGGCTGTCACATGATGCATTAGGATGGAAAATTTAACTAACTGACATAAAAAAATACTACTCGTGAAATTCAAACTAAGTGCTTCTGTGTTGTCTTTTTACTATGCATTTATTAATTATGCTTTTCTACTGTGTTTAGTGGTCATTTAACAACTGGTGAAGTTTATTCATCCTGTTAACTACAGCTTTGCCTCTCCCACTACTTATGATGGAATCTCCACATCACAACAATAGAAAAATCAAGGGTGGCCAAAAGCAGACCCAAAGATATACCAAGTCTTAGTTTTAGGATTTTATTACATGGACAGAGACTCCTATTTTGCATTTTCCTTTACTGCTCAACAGCCATTCAAAGTAACAATAAACACTTTAAATATTTAACATAGAAGACACAGAAATGAATATGGTAACCAATGAAAAACAACCCTGGATTGTGTGATCTAATTCAGACTAATCAGAAAAGTTCATTTTCTGATTGGTCTGATTGGTCTGAAACTGCCTCTTTTCACTTTGCTGCTCTCAAAGATAAGTATTTTGCAGTGTTTCAAAATATCTTTATTTAAATTTGTTTTGAATAAAAAAAAATATTCCCTTGAGTTTCATTTTATTTTATTATATTTATTGTACGTTTTATTCCTTATTTTATTTTAACTTCTTTTGGTTTTCATTTTACTTTTATTTTACTCTTATTATTTTTTTCTTTTATTTCTTTTTATGCAGTTTTCTTACCGTTATTGCTTTATTATAGTTTATTTTGAGATTGTTTTCTTGTTATAGTAATGCTTTGTATTTTGTTATCCTGGTTTTGTTTATTTTCTTTTTCCGCTTTATTATAACTTTTACTTTCGTTTTTATATAGTTATATACCTTCTTGTGTTTTCCGGTTTTTGTTCCTCTTCTTACTGTTAGGTTAGAGCTTTTATTACTCCTCCATATCTATCCTTTGCTCCTTGACAGCTCCACTGCTGTATTCCGGTCCAGGCATCCATTTTCTTTCCTGTTCCGTCTTAGACACTCCCCTCTTGTGATGCATCCATCTTCTCTCTGAACCGTCGTCTGTTTTCCCGCCTCTGACTGATGGTCCGTCCTTACCTCACTGAATTGTTGCGATATCTGGAGACTTTGCTATTAGTTTTCAGATATTTAGCAACTTTGAAATGCATACAGATGAGTCTAATTCCTTAGCTTATGTTTATTAAAGACTGTAGAAGTCATTTTAAGACAGAATCAAAATCTGACAATGAGAATGCTTATTCTCCTAGAAAGGTTAAGCAAAAAAGAAAGCAATTATCCAAAAGATATAAAAATATTTTATTGAAAAAGAAATTTAAGAAAGGATCTTTTAGTCTGACCTTCTAAGAGAGTTGCAAAATTTTTAGACCACTATTTAAGAAAATCACTTTCAGTAAAAGCCAGGTCTACTTTAAGAGATGAATGTCCTAGACCAGACTTTCCCCATAAAACTTCTGTCATGCCAGAAGTAGACGCAAATATTGTTAAATTTGTAAGTTCAAAGATTTTTAATATCAGAAGAGGACCTGATACATTTTTTAAAGCTTTTCAGGATAAATACCTGGACACATTATGTCCTATTACAAAAATGTTTGAGTTGACTGAAGAAGCTATAGTTAACAAATCTATGCTAGATCCTTATGTAATGAGACAGATTCAAAGATCTATTTATCTAATGGGTGACGCCAATCCGGCCTTGTCTACTCAATGTAGACTAATTATTTTGCATAAGATTGACCCTAAAATCTCCGACTTTGCTCCTACTAAGATGGGTCCCCATGCTGAGGGTCTCTTGTTTGGTGACCTAGGTTTAAAATAATTAAATTCTTATGTAAATAACTTCAACTCTTTAAATAAAGTTAAGACCACTTCTAAAAAGATTTTTTGCCCTACACCTAACCATGTTTTTGACTGTGCCGGGAAAGGAAGAGGCCGTTTTCCCGGTCATCCATACTTCTCCAATAGGCCTCAATATCAATCCTTTCCTCCACCAAGTCAGTTTCTCACAAACTTCTTCCCTTCAAGATCCTGTCCTTGGAATCCAAGATTTTCCAGAGCAAGATCTCGTCCAAGACCTTTCTCAGTAAGCTCTTTTTCTCCACTCAACACAAATTGTTTCTCTCACAGAGTTGGAGGAAGATTATTCCTTTTTATAAAAAATTGTCTCTTTTAGACCAGGAAATAAAAAATCTTCTTTTAAAACAAGCTATAGAAATAGCTTCAAACAACAACAACATTTTTCTCAGCAACATGTTTTTTGTGAGAAAGAAAAAAGGATCTCTACGTCCAGTGATAAATCTAAGGAATCTGAATACCTTCCTATCTTACAATCATTTCAAGATGGAGGGAATTTATTTTCTGAGAGATTGCCTTATGGACAAAGACTGGTTAGTAAGACCTGGATTTAACAGAAGCTTGTCTGACGGTTCATATTCATCCTTCCCATCGCAATTTTCTTCGTTTTATCTGGATAAATCAGACTTGGCAGTTTACTTGTCTCCCTTTTGGTCTTTCTTCAGCTCCTTGGGTTTTCACAAAATTCTAAAACCCGTAGTAGCTTGGTTAAGACTCAGAGGAATTCGCCTAATTATTTATTTGGACGACATTCTTCTTATGATTCAAGATCCTTCTCTTCTTATTTCTCATTTGGAATTAACTCTGAATATCTTAAAGAACCTAGTTTTTTTTATCAATTACAAAAAATTTATTATTCTTCCTTCCCAGAAACTGATTTTTCTAGGTTTTTTAATAGATACATCTTTATCTACATTGAATCTTCCCTTGGAAAAAGTAAAGAAAATAAAATTGGAAATTTCTCATTTACTAAAGAAAAAGTTTTTTCCAATCAGGTCTCTTGCAAGAATTGTAGGTCTTCTTTCGGCTTTAACAAAAGCAATTTTTCCAGCTCAATTACATTACAGAGCATTGAAGAGATTAAAAATATTTTATTTAAGGAGGGGTTTCTCTTATTCACACAGGATCACTTTGTCAGAAGAAGCCATGATTGAATTGATCTGGTGGCTTTCCAATATAGAATGCTTGGAATGGCAAAGCTATATTCGGAAAAGCTCCAGATGTTATCATAGAATCGGATGCAAGTAATTCAGGTTGGGGTGCCAGATGCGGTTCTAAAATAACAAGAGGCAAATGGTCAATATCGGAACGCAAATTGCATATAAATTATCTATCATCAATGTCTCCAAAACAACTTATCGATTTGAGCAGAATATGTTCTGGGTCTCTCCAATACAGCTGCAGATTGGGGTTCTCGGTATATATCAGACTCAAGTGATTGGCGATTGCATCCAGATATTTTTAAAACTTTACAATTTATCAGAGGTTCTTTCTCGATAGATTTATTTGCATCTCGTCTGAATTACCAGATTCTTCCTTTCTTCAGTTGGTGTCCGGATCCAGAAGCGTTAGCAGTAGATGCTTTTCTTCAAACATGGCCCCTTTAGGGAGCATATACATTTCCTCCGTTTTCAATGATTCCTCGAGTTTTGAATGTCATCAGGAGGAACAAAATTTTGCTTGTGCTGATTTCCCCATTTTGGCCAACCCAATCCTGGTACCCATCTTTTCTGGAAATGCCCTTTTACTTCCCAGTTTTTCTTCCTCTCGTTCCACATCTTCTGTTAGATCCAAACGGAGATTTTAATGACCTAGTACTTCAAGGTTCTCTTCAACTTATTGCTTGGACAATTTCAGGGGATCTTGGGCTTCCGAAGGACTTTCTTCTTCAACTAAATCATTATTACAAGACACTTGGGCCCCAGGAACTATAAAATGTTATTTATCATCTTGGTCCAAATGGTCTAGCTGGTGCAGTCAAAAACATTTGGATCCATTTTCAGCTCCTTTAAGTGAAATTCTAAACTTTTTAACTTCTTTATTTGATGCAGATTTAGCTTATAGATCTATTAATGTTTATAGATCAGCTATATCGGCGGGTCATGAACTTATTAATTTCATGCCTATTGGTCAACATATTTCAATTTCCAGACTTATGAAATCTATTAAAATTAAAAGACCTCCTTCGGCTAAATATTCTTCCTTTTGGGACATTAATTTACATTTTTCTCTGTTTCAATCTTGGCCTTCTAATGAGTCCCTTTCTCTTAAACAACTTTCTTGCAAACTCACAACTCTTCTCTCTTTTATCTTGTAGAAGAGTTTCTGACGTCAAAGCCATTGATTTTACTTCTAAGATGTTTTCTCCTCAAGGAGTCATCTTTAATATTTCTAGAAGAACTAAGTCCATGTCCTCTTCTATTTTTTATCCTTATTTATCAGAATGTCCTTTTTTGTGTGTTGTTCTTTGCCTCAAAGAATATGAGAAACATACCTTGTCCTTTAGAAATACTCTCTCTTCTAATCAACTTCTGATTTCATTTTCTCCTCCTCACTTTCCTGTTTCTTCTACTTCCATTAGTAGATGGATCAAATGGATAATGAGTGAAGCAGGTATTTCTTCCCATTCTATAAAGGGAACTGCTGCGGCCTCTAAAGCTTTTTCTAAATCAGCTTCTTTCCAGGAAATTTTAAATGCTGCTGACTGGTCCTCTGATTCAATTTTTAGACAGTTTTATTTTAAACCCATCAATTCTTTACCTCAATGTTTATTAGATTAAGTTTTATTTTGTTTAGCTTTAAACTTGCAAAATAGGAGTCTCTGTCCTTGTAATAAAATTCAGAAGAGGATCTTCAGATTCAAGTTTCATATGAAGAGTTTTCAACAAGTTCTACAAGATTTCATCCTCGTTGTCAAATTCCTTGGGATGAACTATGTTTCAAATTTTTTCTTATTTTTTTCTGGTTTTTACTTATGTTTTTTTGTATTAGTTTATGGACTTATTTGTGAAGACTTCAATAATATTTTCTCCTCAAGCATCAAAGTTCAAAGAGGCAGTTGGGATACTATTTGGACAGTTTATAGCAAAATAAACTTTTCTGATTGGTCTGAATTAGATCATACCATCCAGGGTTGTTTTTCATTGGTTACCATATTGATTTCTGTGTTTTCTATGTTAAATATTTAAAGTATTTATTGTTACTTTGCATGGCTGTTGAGCAGTAAAGGAAAAGGCAAAATACTCGTCTGTGTCTCTTTAATAAAATCTATATTATTCCTTCACAAAACTTATTAAATTATATCTGCCAAAAAAGAAGGAAGACAGACTCTGCATAATCTTGTGTTGAATATATTTGCTTTTTCTTCTCAGACTTAATGTCCCTATTAGTAATATTATGCTCCCCTGTATTATACTGTCTTGCCTGCCTATCTGTTTATTATACCACCTGCGTGTATTATACTGTCTTGCCTTCCTGTATTTATGTAATATTATGCTGCCTGTCTGAATTATACTGTCTTGCCTTCCTGTATTTATGTAATATTATGCTGCCTGTCTGTATTATACTGTCTTGCCTTCCAGTATTTATGTAATATTATACTGCCTGCCTGTATTATACTGTCTTGTCTGCCTATCTGTTTATTATACTGCCTGCTTGTATTATACTGTCTTGCCTGCCTATCTGTAATATTATATTGCCTGCTTGTATTATACTGTCTTGCCTGCCTATCTGTAATAATATACTGCCTGCTTGCATTATACTGTCCTGCCTGCCTATCTGTTTATTATAGCACGAGACTGCCTGCATTATACTTTCTTGCCTTCCTATCTGCGTTATTATACTCCCTGCCTGCATTATACTGTCTTGTCTGCCTGTCTGTAATATTACACTGCCTGTCTGCCTGCTTTATACTGCCTTGCCTGCCTATCTGTATTACTATAGCACCTGCCTGCATATTGTATTAAACTGCCTTCTTAACTACCTGCTTTATATTGTCTTGCCTGCCTATCTGTTTATTATACTGCCCGCTTGTATTATACTGTCTTGCCTATCTATCTGTAATATTATATTGCCTGCTTGTATTATACTGTCTTGCCTGCCTATCTGTAACAATATACTGCCTGCTTGTATTATACTGTCCTGCCTGCCTATCTGTTTATTATAGCACGTGACTGCCTGCATTATACTTTCTTGCCTTCCTATATGCATTATTATACTCCCTGTCTGCATTATACTGTCTTGTCTGTCTGTAATATTACACTGCCTGTCTGCCTGCTTTATACAGCCTTACCTGCCTATATGTATTATTATAGCACCTGCCTGCATATTGTATTATGCTGCCTTCTTACCTACCTGTTTTATATTGTCTTGCTTGCCTATCTGTTTATTATACTGCCTGCCTGCATTATACTGTCTTGCCTGCCTATATGTTTAGTATACTGTCTTGCCTGTCTGTCTGTAATAATATTACCGGCCTATCTGTTTATTATAGCATGTGACTGCCTGCTTTATACTTTCTTGCTTTCCTATCTGCATTATTATACTGACTTCTTGCATTATACTGTGTTGCCTGCCTGCCTGTCTGTAATATTACACTGCCTGTCTGCCTGCTTTATACTGCCTTACCTGCCTATATGTATTATTATAGCACCTGCCTGCATATTGTATTAAGCGGCCTTCTTGCCTACCTGCTTTATATTGTCTTGCCTGACTATCTGTATTATAGTGCCTTCCTGCCTAGCTATGTTATACTGCCTTGCCTACCTACCTGACTATCTGTATTATTATAGTGCCTGCCTGCCTGCCTGCCTACATACATATATATATACAGGGAGTGCAGAATTATTAGGCAAATGAGTATTTTGACCACATCATCCTCTTTATGCATGTTGTCTTACTCCAAGCTGTATAGGCTCGAAAGCCTACTACCAATTAAGCATATTAGGTGATGTGCATCTCTGTAATGAGAAGGGGTGTGGTCTAATGACATCAACACCCTATATCAGGTGTGCATAATTATTAGGCAACTTCCTTTCCTTTGGCAAAATGGGTCAAAAGAAGGACTTGACAGGCTCAGAAAAGTCAAAAATAGTGAGATATCTTGCAGAGGGATGCAGCACTCTTAAAATTGCAAAGCTTCTGAAGCGTGATCATCGAACAATCAAGCGTTTCATTCAAAATAGTCAACAGGGTCGCAAGAAGCGTGTGGAAAAACCAAGGCGCAAAATAACTGCCCATGAACTGAGAAAAGTCAAGCGTGCAGCTGCCAAGATGCCACTTGCCACCAGTTTGGCCATATTTCAGAGCTGCAACATCACTGGAGTGCCCAAAAGCACAAGGTGTGCAATACTCAGAGACATGGCCAAGGTAAGAAAGGCTGAAAGACGACCACCACTGAACAAGACACACAAGCTGAAACGTCAAGACTGGGCCAAGAAATATCTCAAGACTGATTTTTCTAAGGTTTTATGGACTGATGAAATGAGAGTGAGTCTTGATGGGCCAGATGGATGGGCCCGTGGCTGGATTGGTAAAGGGCAGAGAGCTCCAGTCCGACTCAGACGCCAGCAAGGTGGAGGTGGAGTACTGGTTTGGGCTGGTATCATCAAAGATGAGCTTGTGAGGCCTTTTCGGGTTGAGGATGGAGTCAAGCTCAACTCCCAGTCCTACTGCCAGTTTCTGGAAGACACCTTCTTCAAGCAGTGGTACAGGAAGAAGTCTGCATCCTTCAAGAAAAACATGATTTTCATGCAGGACAATGCTCCATCACACGCGTCCAAGTACTCCACAGCGTGGCTGGCAAGAAAGGGTATAAAAGAAGAAAATCTAATGACATGGCCTCCTTGTTCACCTGATCTGAACCCCATTGAGAACCTGTGGTCCATCATCAAATGTGAGATTTACAAGGAGGGAAAACAGTACACCTCTCTGAACAGTGTCTGGGAGGCTGTGGTTGCTGCTGCACGCAATGTTGATGGTGAACAGATCAAAACACTGACAGAATCCATGGATGGCAGGCTTTTGAGTGTCCTTGCAAAGAAAGGTGGCTATATTGGTCACTGATTTGTTTTTGTTTTGTTTTTGAATGTCAGAAATGTATATTTGTGAATGTTGAGATGTTATATTGGTTTCACTGGTAAAAATAAATAATTGAAATGGGTATATATTTGTTTTTTGTTAAGTTGCCTAATAATTATGCACAGTAATAGTCACCTGCATACACAGATATCCTACTAAAATAGCTAAAACTAAAAACAAACTAAAAACTACTTCCAAAAATATTCAGCTTTGATATTAATGAGTTTTTTGGGTTCATTGAGAACATAGTTGTTGTTCAATAATAAAATTAATCCTCAAAAATACAACTTGCCTAATAATTCTGCACTCCCTGTATATATATATATATATATATCTTAACAAAATCAGCCAGATAACAGAATTGCCAGAGGATACTATACTTGTGACAATGGATGTTGAATCCCTGTACAGCAATATTCCACATAAAGATGGTATTGATGCCTGCTTAAACTTTCTTTCCTCCAACAGCCCTAACCAGACATATAGTGCTTCTACAGTCAGTAAACTTACAGAATTTATACTTTCTCACAATTATTTCATCTTCAACCACTCCATCTACTTACAAACCATGGAAACAGCCATGGGCACCAAAATGGCACCACAGTACGCAAACCTCTTCATGGCTGACTTAGAGCAGAGATTTCTAGCCACTGACCCTCACAAACCCTTCAAATACTTTCGCTACATCGATGATATTTTCATCATATGGACAGAAGGAGAAAAAAACCTTGAACATTTTCATAAATCATTTAATCTATTTCATGCATCAATCAAGCTTAACATGAACTTTTCTAGAGACTGTGTCAGCTTCCTGGATACAACAATATCCATCACAAATGGCAAACTGCACTCATCTGTATACAGGAAACCAACAGATAGATGCAGCTACCTCCACAGCTCCAGCTCCCACCCCAATCACATAAAAAAATCCATAATCTACAGTCAGGCTACAAGATACCACAGAATTTGCTCAGATACCAAGGACCGTGACAAACACCTCATCACACTGTCCCAATCATTCAGAGAAAAAGGTTACAAAACAAGGATTATAAATAAAAAAATTAACTCTGCCCTCAATACTCCACGTGAACACTTACTACAATACAGGGAGAAGAAAAACATATCACGTATCCCACTAGTAGTCAAATACAACCCTGCTGTGGAAGGGATACGAAAAATCATAAAAGACTTACAGCCACTACTCTTAGAGGATCCCACACTCAAAAAAATCTTTCCAAAACCCCCAATCCTGGCATACAGACAACCACCTAACCTAAAACAGAAATTGGTACATAGGAAGCTACCCCTTGAGAAAAAGAACACTCAGAATGGAACCAAGTGCTGCTATAAAGCACTCTGCAAACTGTGTCAACACGTTTGTGAAAGCAGCACAGCAAACCACAATAATACATCTTATAACATTAAAGGGGCATATTCATGTATATCTGCAAATGTGGTATACATGATACATTGCACTGCATGTGAAATGGGATGCTATATTGGAGAAACAAGCCAAAAACTGCACCTTCGGATGAACTTATACAGACACTCAATCAAAAACCACTGTGAAACAAAATACTGCACCCCTGTTGGTCACCATTTCACCCAACCTGACCACTCCATCCAAAACCTCAAAATCAAAATTCTCAGAGGCAACTTCAAAAACACCATGGAAAGAAAAACCTTTGAAATGAAAATGATAATGCACTTCAACCTGTTTAATTCTGGACTAAATGTGGACTCTGGATTCTTAACAGATTATCAAAATTATTTGTAATATACTTTCATTTAGTCAGTTACATTGTATATTCCACATTCTTTATACATAGGTACACAGGTAAGCCTATGTCCACACTTTTGTCTTTTTTTTAACTTTTGTACTCCCCCTGTATATACAATTTCACATCTTTATAGATATTGATTCAATGTTGATATATAACTTTATGTCAGTATATGCTCTATGTATAGCTATATATTTCCCCTGTCTGTTCTCCTACACTGGACACTGTCTGCCTGTTACCTAAGCCCCCCTCATGATTTTTACGACACCTCCTCCTCTCCCTGCACTTTCTATCTCCTTAGCTATTCTGTGTTTTAAGATATAATCTGTAAATTCCATTGAATTGGTCAGTATTGCTTCAGACTTGATAAAGGAAGGAACTCTTCCAAAAGCTTGTCAACTTATAAATGTATAGTTAGTCCAATAAAAAAAGTATCATTGCTCAATGAAATACTCTTGTTATTTTGATATATATATATATATATATATATATATATATATATATATATATATATATATATATATATATATATATATATATATATATATATATATGTCTTTTTCCATTGTATACCTATAGTATACTGCCCTGCCTGCCTACCTGCTTTATACTGCCTTTTTTGCCTATTGGCCCGATGATCTAAAGGTCTCTGGGCCAGTGAGTGCTTGCCAGTACTTCTATTTCCGTAGTGGAAATATTTTTACCCTGAAAACATGGTGTCTCGCTAAGAGGTGTATACAGGATTTTTTAGTATGAGGAGGAGATGCATACACTGCTTTGCCATGTCCCTTTTCTTTGAAAATCTCAACAGGCAGTTTCTCGTTGATCTGTCAATGTTTTGAACATAGTGTGTTACCATTAGCTTCTTTGAAAATAGGTGCATAAGATAGTGAGCGTTGAAAGAGAACAATTTTTTTTGTAAATTTCAATAAAGTTGTGTTATGCACACAAACCCTTGCTCTTTAAAAAGTACATGAAGAAAACATTAAATGATAAAAAAAATATATTCCCTTAAAAAGGGGCATAGCATGACATAAATATGCTCTCCAAAATATAGGCATAAGATAGTGACCATTGAAATTGTATGAAGCTGAACTATTTTATTGGAATTTTAAATTCAGTTGCAGTATGTGCACATGACTAATGGACATTATTATTATTATCGGTTATTTGTAGAGCGCCAACAGATTCCGCAGCGCTAATCGACATCACAAATTATTTTGGGAAATAAATATGCTACAATAGTTGTGCTCTATAAAGGGGCATAATTTGTCAATCTATATTTATAAAGATCTATTGTCTAGATTATGAGTTTTGCGGTATGAGGGATGCGCTACTAAATTGCACGTTATTGTCACCGCTCACTTCCCTACAGCGCTGGTATTACAGGTTTTCATAAACCTTTTAACAGGCAAGAAGTGAGTGTAGAGCAAAATTGAGCTCCATACCGCACTCCAATACAGCGCTGCTAAAAGTTGCGGTAAGCTGGTTTTACGTGCTCGTGCACAATTTCCCCATAGACATCAATGGGGAGAGCCGGCTGAAAAAAGTCTAACACCTGCAAAAAAGCAGTGTAAAGCTCCGTAACGCAGCCCCATTGATTCCTATGGGGAAACTAAATTTATGTTTACACCTAACACCCTAACATAAACCCAGAGTCTAAACACCCCTAATCTTACACTTACTAACCCCTAATCTGCCGCCTCCGACTTCGCAGACACCTACATAATGTTATTAACCCCTAATCTGCCACTCCGGATATCACCTTCACTATAATAAACATATTAACCCATAAACTGCCGCACTCCCGCATCGCAAACACTAGTTAAATATAATTAACCCCTAATCTGCTGCCCCTAACATCGCCGACGACCTACCTACATTTATTAACCGCTTATCTGCTGCCCCCGTCGCCGCCACTATACTAAAGTTATAAACCCCTAAACCTTAGTCTAACCCTAACACCCCCTAACTTAAATATAATTAAAATAAATCTAAATAAAAATTACTATAATTACCTAAATAATTCCTATTTAAAACTAAATACTTACCTGTAAAATAAACGCTAAGCTAGCTACAATATAACTAATAGTTACATATAAATACAAATTTACCTGTAAAATAAAACCTAACCTTTCTTACACTAACACCTAACCTTACACTACAATTAAATAAATTACCTAAATTAAATACAATTACCTAAATTACAAAAACAAACACTAAATTACACAAAATAAAAAAAAGAAATTATCAGATATTTAAACTAATTACACCTAATCTAATAGCCCTATCAAAATAAAAAAGCCCCCCCAAAATAAAAAAACCCTAGCCTACAATAAACTACCAATAGTCCTTAAAAGGGCCTTTTGCTGGGCATTGCCCCAAAGAAATCAGCTCTTTTACCTGTAAAAAAATACAAACACCCCCAACAGTAAAACCCACCACCCACACAACCAACTCCCCAAATAAAATCCTAACTAAAAAAACCTAAGCTCCCCATTGCCCTAAAAAGGGCATTTGGATGGGCATTGCCCTTAAAAGGGCATTTAGCTATTTTTCTATTGCCCAAACCCTAATCTAAAACTAAAACCCACCCAATAAACCCTTAAAAAACCTAACACTAACCCCCGAAGATCCACTTACAGTTTTGAAGACCGGACATCCCTCCTCAGCGAAGCGGCAAGAAATCCTCAACGAAGCCGGGAGAATCTTCTATCTTCATCCATCCAGCGCAAAGCGGGTCCATCTTCAAGATATCCGGCACGGAGCATCCTCTTCAATCGAAGTCTTCTTCCTGAATGAAGATGGCGTCCCTTGAATTTCAATTGGCTGAGGACTTCTCCCGGCTTCGTTGAATATGGATGTCTGGTCTTCAGAACTGTAAGTGGATCTTCAGGGGTTAGTGTTTATTGGGTGGGTTTTAGTTTTAGATTAGGGTTTGGGCCATAGAAAAAGAGCTAAATGCCCATTTAAGGGCAATACCCATCCACATGCACTTTTCAGGGCAATGGGGTGATTAGGTTTTTAAAGTTAGGATTTTATTTGGGGGGTTGATTGTGTGGGTGGTGGGTTTTACTGTTGGGGGGGTGTTTGCATTTTTTTTTACAGGTAAAAGAGCTGATTTCTTTGGGGCAATGCCCCACAAAAGGCCCTTTTAAGGGCTATTGGTAGTTTAGGAATAGGAATTATTTAGGTAATGATAGTCATTTTTATTTAGATTTATTTGAATTATATTTAAGTTAGGGGTTGTTAGGGTTAGGGTCAGACTTAGGTTTATGGGTTAATAACTTTAGTATAGTGGCGGCGATGTTGGGGACGGCAGATTAGGGGTTAATAACTGTAATATAGGTTGCGGCAATGTTAGGGACAGCAGATTAGGGGTTAATAATATTTAACTAGTGTTTGCGAGGCGGGAGTGTGGAGGTTTAGGGGTTAATATGTTTATTATAGTGGCGGCGATGTCCGGAGCGGCAGATTAGGGGTTAATAATTTTATTTTAGTGTTTGCAATGCCGGAGGGCCTAGGATTAGGGGTTAATAGGGAGTTTATGGGTGTTAGTGTACTTTTTAACATTTTAGTTATGAGTTTTATGGTACAGCTTTGTAGCGCAAAACTCATAACTACTGACTTTAGATTGCATTACGAATCTTGCGGGATAGGCTGACCAGCTCACTTTTTGGCCTCCCAGAAAAAACTTGTAATATCGGCGCTATGGAAGTCCCATTGAAAAAAGACTTTACGCAAATTGCGTAAGTTAATTTGCATTAAGGCCAAAAAAGTGTGCAGTGCCCCTAAACCTGCAAGACTCGTAATACCAGCGGTAGTGAAAAAGCAGCGTTATGAGACTTAACACTGCTTTATCACTCATACCACAAAACACGTAATCTAGCCGTTGATTTTTTAATGTTATTAAGGAAATATTTACAATTCTTCTTTCTCTTCCACCTATTTTACCTGTATCCAGCAAATCTGGAAAGGAGTTATCCTGCATTTATCTCATAATTAACTGTAACTTTCAATAGGTTAAATAATATGCCCCTATTAAGTCACACAATTTATCATATTTTCCAGTTTGGCCTTTGTCAACTTTTTTGGCACAGCTAAAAAAAAATCTGTTTTCTTTTTAATAAATATTAGCGTACTTGTGCACTTTCATATTGATTATATGTGGTGTATTAGCTGCCCCTTTTTTGGCATATTCATTCACACCATTGATAAATGTACTTCCCAACATTTCAGTTTTCAAACCTTAGACCAGGCATAAGAAGGCAGGAATAAAAAGAGAGAAGCGCTCAACCTGGGAATGAACAATAGCTTGTTCTTTGGCTAGTTATCACCCAAGAAGCAGCCTATTTTTGCTCAACATGTGCCTTTCACAGAGAAGAACTTTCCCGAAGCATATCAGTCTGATCCTGACTTCACAGTACAGTCCAGCCCTGAAATACCAGGCAATCCCTCTGTGAACGAGAGAAACAGCAAAACCCCAGATGTACGTTTCGGCCTATTGTGGGCCTCGCCAGTGAGGTGCAGCCATATCCCTCTAGGCACACTGAGCAACGGGTCCACATCTGGATTCCCACATCACACTTAGGGAGACTTCTCTGAGTGTCATAACTTGCATAAATAAAAAGAGAGAAGAACTCAACCTGGGAACGAACAATAGCATAATAGCTTGTTTTATGACTAGTTACCACCCAAGAAGCAGCCTCTTTTTGCTCAACATGTGCCTTTCGCAGAGAAGAACTTTCCTGCAGCATGTCATACTGATTCTGACTTCACAGTACAGTCCAGCCCCGAAATACCAGGCAATCCCTCTCTGAACGAGAGAAACAGCAAAACCCCAGACGTACGTTTCGGCCTATTGTGGGCCTCGTCAGTGAGGTGCAGCCGTATCCCTCTAGGCGCACTGAGCAATGGGTCCACATCTGGATTCCCGCATCACACTTAGGGAGACTTCCCTAAGTGTCATAGCTTGCATAAATAAAAAGAGAGAAGCGCTCAACCTGGATACGAACAATAGCATAATAGCTTGTTCTATGGCTAGTTACCACCAAAGAAGCAGCCTCTTTTTGCTCAACATGTGCTTTTAAAAGAGAATTACTTTCCCGAAGCATATCAGTCTGATCCTGACTTCACAGTACAGTCCAGTCCGAAATACCAGGCAATCCCTCTCTGAACGAGAGAAACAGCAAAACCTCAGACGTATGTTTCGGCCTATTGTAGGCCTCGTCAGTGAGGTGCAGCCATATCCCTTTAGGGAAATAGAGGCCTATTTATCAAATGTCTGTCGGACCTGATCCGACAGTGCGGATTGGGTCTTCGCTGAATGCGTAGAGCAATACGCTCTCCGTATTCAGCATTGCACCAGCAGCTCTTGTGAGCTGCTGGTGCAACGCCGCCCCTGCAGACTCGCGGCCAATTGGCAGCCAGCAGTGGGGTGTAAATCAACCCGATCATACTCGATCGGGTTGAATTGTGGCGATCTCTGTCTGCCTGCTCTGGCCAGAAACATGGGCCCACAAGCTCTATTCGGAGCTTGATAAATGGGCCTCATAGTGTGCTAAAAGAATGCGCATCCTGAGTTGTAATAAAAATGAACAGGCATGGAAGTTATTCTAGCTTTTGTTCTATCTCAGGAGTGCTGTTCTCTCTCTTCTGATATTTATGCAAATTACTCTTGGGTCTCCCTAAGAGTAATGGGGAAACCAGACGTGGACTCCTTGCACATATGCCCTTAGAGAGATACAACTGCACCTCACTGAGGAGGCCCACAGAAGTCCGAAACAATCGTCTAGGGTTGTTGTTTCTCTTGTTCAGAGAAGAATTGCCTGGTATTTCGGTGCTGGACTGTCATTGGGCAGGGTCAGACTGATATGCTACAGGATATTTTTTCTCTGTGAAGGGGCATAGTGTGCTAAAAGAACACGCACCCTGAGTTGTAAATATAAATGAACAGGCATGGAAGTTACTCTAGCTTTTGTTCTTTCTCTGGAGTGCTGTTCTCTCTCTTCTGATATATAAGAAGGCAGGAACATGGACACTAGTATAATTTAGGATAAAATCAATATTTATTTATGAAATATGTTTTTTAAACTTTATTGCAGACTAGAACCTTATAAACTTATGCAATCGCCACTTTGTTTTCCTTTTGATAATGTGATATGTAACAGCAAAGAAAATCTTCTGCACTAGAGATTTCTTGGTATCTATTAAATAACAAAAATATCTAACACAATAGAGCCAGTGATTAAAGGGACAGTCTAGTATAAATTAAACTTTAATTATTCAGATAGGACTTGTATTTTTTTTTTTTTTTAAATCTTTTATTTATAATCAATGAAATAAGTATCATAAAAAAACAGAAGAAAAAACAATAAATATAACCCCTATCTGGGGTAAGGAAAAAAAAGAAAAAGATACAAATTATATATATACAGATTTTCACATGAAATCTAGAATACAAGGCTTTGTCATTTTTACTTTCCTTTTCTCAAAAGCACAAGATAATCAACCACATTATGTAACTTCACGTTATAAGTGCCTATCAGAGAAAGCATAAATTTATATCCCAGGTGGGCCACAAGAAGACAAAAGAAAACTATACTGTCTGTATATAATATGTTAATCTAATTATATGAAGGAAAAATGTGAACCATGTATCTTTACATAGTTTAATTATAGATCATCAATTTCCCTTTTCTTGTTTTACCCTCTCTTCCTCCTCCCCCTCCCCACCCACTCCCCACCTCTTACTATTGGTCCTACCTCTTTATGCGGAGGAGAGGAAAAAAAAAAAAGGGGGGGAGATCATACATTTACCATATCCCCAGCAGAACCATTTCGGTATTCCTTAGTGAATGTAGTAGATATTCACTTTCAGTTAAAGGGAGTGCTTTTATAAACAGTGACCATTTAGTAAAGAACCTAGCGATATCTTCATCATTATCTATATTCATATTAAATTGTTCAAGGATACATTATTTTTTTAAGCAATTTTTAATTTCCGGAATACTGGGGACTGTGCGCATTTTCCACTTTTTAAAGATAAGGTATCTAACTGCCAATATAGTTATATTAATGATTTTAGCATGAAGCCGCTCGTCTTCTGGGCCAAAATAAAAAAAAACTATATTCATCACAGACAGATTTAGATTTAGAGGGGAGATCTTCAACATTTTACAGAGCCAGAATTGAACTCTGAGCCAGACATTCCTGATTTTCGGGCAACTCCAGATCATATGCAAGAGGTCTGCAGAAGGAAATGAACATTTAGGACAAACACCAAAATTGGTGTTTCCACATTTAGTTCCTTTTTCTGGAGTAAAATAGGTCATATATAATAACTTCAGATGAGATTCCCTCCATGTAGAGGAAAGAGTTAATCGAGCAGCCTCTTGAATTGAAAGATGAGGTAACATAGAGTCCGGTTCTCGGTTCAAAAGTGTGGCCCACTTAACAGAGATTTTATCCAAGTTAATTGTACCTCTATCGGATACTAAGATCATGTACAGAGGAGAGATTGACATAAATCCGTTCTTGGCCAGAGTGAGCCATTTTTCTATGTGTCCTAAAGACCAATTCCATCCATAGTCATTCGCAAGTTTCAAAGCATAATGTCTCGCCTGAAGATATGCAAGGAAATTTTTATGCGAGAGATTAAACTCCATTCCGAGGGCCTCAAATGTTCTAATGCAGTTTTTCTCTATATCAAGAATCTGAAGAACCGTGGAGAGTCCCTCAGCCTTTCATTTTAAAAACAATGTTGATGGTATTCCTGCCTGAAAATGAGGGTTTCCAATAAA
The DNA here is from genome assembly GCF_027579735.1 of Bombina bombina. NCBI lineage: Eukaryota > Metazoa > Chordata > Amphibia > Anura > Bombinatoridae > Bombina > Bombina bombina. The sequence goes on along the minus strand of NC_069500.1, from coordinate 1,219,218,462 downwards.
TGGAATATATCTTGATATACAATATTCTATACCTAACATGTTACACATCTTTCTCCAAGCTAGGATTACGCTATATATGGACCTGAGCTTTTTTATTTGAGGTGGGATATACGCGAGGTCTGAATGAATAAGAGCTATAAGAGAGAGAGGATTCGTAATACTGTTTTCCAATTCGTTATTCGTAACATAGTTACGTGAGAATAAGCAGTCTGCCACTATTCGAGCATGGAAAGCATAATTATATACCCGAAGGTCAGGTAAAGCCAGTCCTCCATATCTAATCGGCAGGGAGAGTTTTGGGAGTGAAATCCTAGACCTCCTATCCTGCCATAAAAAAGACCGGAGTTGCGAATTGAAAAAAGTAAGATCCTTTTTTTTTAAGAGCAAGGGAATATTCTGAAGAACATAGAGTATTTTAGGTAAGAGAATCATCTTATATGCTGCTATGCGACCGGACAATGAGAGGGGTAGATTCTGCCAATTTTTAAGCATAACCCGAGTTTTATTTAAGATCGGATTTATAGTAAGAGAGTACCAAGCGTCAGGGTTACTAGAGACATTTATGCCTAAATATTTGAAAGAATCATGTACTATGGCGAAGGGTATATTTGTACATGAGCTGTCTGTCTGCCTAATCCAGAGAAGTTCTGATTTGGTTATATTTACTTTATACCCTGAAAAGGAGCCAAACTGTTGTATTATTGAAAGCAGTATGGGTACATTTGTAGCTGTATTGGAGGATATCATCAGCATAAAGTGCTATCTTTAATTCCTGCGTTCCGATTTTAATTCCTTCGAGTTGTTGTCTAATTGATATGGCAAGAGCTTCAATAGCAATGTTGAATAAAAGCGGCGATAAAGGACAGCCTTGCCGGGTTCCCCTAAGTAATTTTATATCTTGAGAGAGATGGCCGTTGACTATCATTCGTGTAGAGGCCGTATGGTATAGCCTTGCAATAAATTTAATAAAATTACCTTTCAGGCCAAATTGCTCTAAGGTGAATAGAAGATGATCATGATAGACTGAGTCAAATGCTTTTTCAGCGTCTATGGCTAGGATTGCCAGGTCTGCAGTAGACCTTTCAGCTATCTGGGCAGAGGCTGGGGTATTTGAAAAATAATCTAGCGTTAATAAGAGTTCCCTTATTTTAGCCGCAGAGTTCCTAGCCTTCATAAAACCCGCCTGATCTGAATTGATAATGAAGGGAAGGAGAGATTGAAGCCGTTGAGCAAGAATTGTAGCTTATAGTTTGTAATCCGTGTTCATAAGGGCAATAGGTCTATAGGATTCCATCAATGTTGGATTTTTTCCTTTTTTTAGAATCAAGGTCGTATAAGAGGCTGTGAAAATAATTGTAGGTTCGTTCCCTTCTATATATATAGAGTTGAATAAAGAAGTAAGATAAGGTACAATATTAAAGGATAGTAGTTTATAAAATTCATTAGGAAGCGCATCCGGGCCAGGTGCTTTGTTGTGGGCCAACTTTTTGATTGCAGCAGCTACTTCTATCTCAGTAATAGGGGAGTCAGGTGCCTCAAGTGAGGTAGATGGTAGCGACGAAAAAGAGATCTTTCTCCAAAAATCCTCACATTCCTTAATATTAGATGATCTAACCGAATATATATCTTTATAATAATTAAAAAAAGATTGAACTAAATCTTGTGGTGAGCTAAAGATTTGCCCTTCTGAATTTATATTATCTATGAGCTTAGAGCCCATATCTTGTTTAACTAAGTTAGCTAAAAGTTTCCCAGTTTTGTTCCCATGTCTATATAATTTTGCAGAAAACCGAATCTCCTTTTGGGTAGTTTTATATAATAGTAGAGAATCTCTTGCTTCTAGTGCAGAGATATACTTAGCCCACTTTTGCGGGTTTTTTTCCAGTAGGTATGCATTATAAGCATTTGTAACCGCTCGCAGGAGTTCACTCTCACGCTTTTTAAATTTCTTAGTACGCATAATAGAATATGCTAATATTTCCCCCCTTAGTACTGCTTTAGCAGTTTCCCAAAAAAGAGCGGGACGGCTTTTAGCTTCGGAATTAAGAGAAGCAAATTCCACAGTCCTAGTTTCCAGCCAATTTTTAAATTTAGGATCAGAGAGCAGGAACTTGGGAAAAAAGAAACGATTATTTGAAAATGGAGGAATACTTGCCTGAAACTCGACACAGATAGGAGCATGGTCAGAGACCACAATAGGTAGTATTTGGGCCAGAACTTTATATTTACAAAGTATTTCATCGATCAAGAATAAATCTATACGTGACAAGGACTTATGTGCTTTTGAAAGGCATGTGAAATCACGCAAGTCCGGATTTTGTACTCTCCATATATCTTTTACTCTAAGGTTGGAAAAAATTCTAGAAAACATTTTGGACTCAAGATTATCCCTTTTAGACTTTTTAGAAGAAGTAGACTGCCTCAACCTGTCGATGGGATATTGAGGCGCCATATTAAAATCACCGCCCATTATTAGGAACCCTTCTATACAGGTCATAAGCTTAGCTTGTAGTGTATCCCAAAATAATGCATTAAAAATATTCGGAGCATATATATTACATAGAGTATATGTCAAATTAGCGATCTTAATTTTCATTATGATGTATCTCCCCTCTTCATCTGCTTCAGTGTATAATATTTCATAACTAAGCTTTTTGCCCAGAAGAATAGCGACTCCACCTTTGCGACTCACACTAGGGGAAGAGAATACCTCTTTAACCCAAAGAGATTTGAGCTTAAGAACCTCTTGAGTCTTCAAATGGGTTTCTTGTAGGAAAGCAATGGAAGTGCCAAGTTTCCCCAGATAAGATATTATTGTTTTCCTTTTAATAGGAGATGTAAGACCTCCTATATTCCAGGAGGTAAATTTAATTCCTGTGGACATAAGAATTATCTATACATAAAAAAAAGGGGAGAAAAAAAAAAAAAACGAGGGGAGGGAAGAGTGGAGGGGGGGTGGAAGAGACCCAAATATCTACCGCTAAGCAGACGACTAGACCACCTATGCCATCTGGCCCCATACTGAAAAAGCCCAAGCATAATTGTACACAAAAAAAAAAGAAAAAAAAAAAGAAATGTCTGTATTATTACCCCTATTCATTGATATCACATTAGTCAGGGGAGCAGTTTTTAGTAAAAAAAGATTCTGCCGCTGAGGCAGTGTCAAAAAAATGTGTGGTGTTATCGTACATTAACCTAAGCCTAGCCGGGTGCAAAATAGTTGCACGCAGTCCTTGTTGTATAAACTTTGTGCATGCAGGAGCTAATTCCCTCCTTTTCAATGCTGTCTCTGCTGAATAGTCCTGAAATAATAGAATTTTAGTTTCCCCCAAATATATGGGTTGGTGTTTACGAAAGGCTTGTAAAAAAGTGACTTTATCTTGGTAGTTCAGGAATTTGGCTATAATTGGTCTTGGCCTTAAATTATTTTTAGGAGAAAGAGATGTTAGTCATATCCTATGTGCCCGTTCTATGATAATATTAGGGTAGGTCTCAGGAAGTTTTAATAAACCTGGAAGTATATTTGTCATCAATTTATTTAGATCTTCAAATTGTTTTTCCTCAGGGACCCCAATTACTCTTAAATTATTTCGCCTTGAGCGATTCTCCAGATCTTCTACCTTATTCTGTAGTTTAAGCAAAGTCATAGACGTAGCTTCCAGTTTGGTATTGTGCCTTAGGGTGAGATCCTCAAGATCTGATACTCTTTGTTCTACTTCAGAGAACCTTTCAGAAAATTGCTTAATTTCTGAAGCTAGTTGGGCAATATCTTGTTTGATCTCTGCTTTAAGAGAGTCAAACTTAGGTGTAAGGGCCGTAGAAATATTAAGGACCAAAGACTGCACGTCATAGGGTTCGTGAGGATTGGGAACGCCACATATAGGCGTCTGTACCTCTGCAGGAGCCTCTGCAACTGTTTTATGTTTTTTATCCGTTTGTCTAACCGACATGACTGAAGGTGAAGTTTTAGAATATGGATGTAAAAATGTATCCATATACTTGAAAAATATGTGAACGTGATAGTAGGGAACTAGGAATCAGTTCCAATGAGTGTTAAAGGAAGAGAGGACCCCAGATGAGGAGAGAAAAAAAAAAAAAAGGGGGGGGGGAGGGGAAGGCTGAAGGAGTCAAAAGTTGTGGTGTCGTGAAGTGAACCAGTGTTAGTTAAAAAGAAAAGAAAAAGAAAAAAAAAAAAAAGTGAAATACGTGAATCAAGGACAGTCATGCAGGCGACAATGGGACCTATATGTAATTTATTTGTGAAACCAATGTTGCAAAGAACCTTTTACGTCTTACAGTTGGCCCTTTACAAAAGGGAAGGGAAAAGAAAGAGAACTTTTCTTTCTTTCGCTTTTCTTACTTTAATATATTGAGTACAATACCAAAGTAATGCCTTAGAGGAAGCAATAAGGTGATGTATAAATAAATATGTGTTCAGGAGGAGATTAATCTAGGATTGGGAATATTTTGCAGACTATAGAGTCTAAACCTTAGCATTTAAAACTCCATAAATCCCATTTAAAGAAATACAAATATACAGAATACACTGGCTATATCAGTCAAAATATTAACCCTACCTACAGCTTGTTACCAGATATTACTATTACTCATAGCGGTTGATATGCAGCTGCAGATATATATTGTGTCTATCTTATATAATTAGATGGGTTTTATATGTCTGAGAATTTTATAACCAGTGTTGCTAGTTTTTCAACTGGAGAAGATTTATAGGGATACTACGTTTAGTAGTAGAGTTTTAGAATATAGTAACCCAGAATAACGCTCTAGGGAAAGAAATACATTTATACATATATACTTATATGTCTAGGAAACATAGGTTTAAGATTGGACAAATTTAAACGTTGGAAGACCTATATTTTCGCATATAAAGCCTCTAAGCCATATTAAAAGAGCCTAGGTGTATAGTATACACATATAGTATACGCATAGCTGTCTCAATCAGAGATATTAACCCAGAGTAAGACTCTTATTTGATTCAATGCAGACTTATTTCTAGTACTATTAGGGCCGCCTAAGAACAAGAACCAGCAGCTATAATAGTCTTATACTCTAATAAGGCTTTTATGTTAATACACACACTTATAATGAGAGAAAATTGCTAAATATCTTTCCCTTCCCACAGCTGGAATGGGGAGCATTTCAAAAATTGACATTTAAGGAACACAACATAACCCAGGCTAAGTTACGTTATAAAAAAAAAAGATAATATGGTATTTTAACAGAAATATTGTTGCAGTTCTTAGGGCAGGGTCTTTTATAGCCCCAGCATCTAGCAGTTCTATTCTTGGCTTGTGGTTCTGTGATGATTTGTCTTATCAGAAGATTTAAATAAATCAAGTATATGTCCAGCGAAATTTTAACAGGTATCTGAGCGCATCAGGCACATCAGAAAAGAGAGAGGACAGTCATTGACTCCGTAAACCAGTGATTTTTTAGAGAGGGGAACCCCCTCAAAGTTACCTGTGTTATCCTAAGAATTCCAGTGATCGCCTCGACTTGCAGTAATCCCCCCTCACGCAGCACCGGTGGGAGGGGGGGGACGTCTTTCAAGGAGGCAGAACTGAGGAGCACGACTTAGCCTCTGCGGGAAGGAATCTTGCCGTGGAGCAGTATAGCAAGACAGGAGGGGAGCCAAGGGAGCGCACCAGGGCGCAGCAGCCAACCTTACCCCGAATCACTGCAAGAGAACGCCCAGCCGTAAGGATGTGAGACAGGACAAGCAGGGAGACCACAAAAGCGCACCAAGGCGCAACATCGTCATTCACCCCTCTCGCAGCACCGGTGGGAGGGGGCAGCAGGAGAGCAAGAAATGGGGTCTCCCGGTGTCTCTGGGTAGGTTGATTGTGCTCACACTTGAAGCTGAAGTAAGCAGTGCAGGGCCGAGAATGTTCAAGGTAGAAGCAGTTCCGTGTCAGTAAAGGAAGACTGGAGAGCAGGTAATCCACACAGGTGCACGCTAAACATAAGTCAGCTCAAAATGGACTCACCCAGCACCACAGAGCCAACCTGAATTATTTATCAAACAGGATATTTGTGTCAATAACGGTAGGATTTCAACCACTTAGACAAGGTACTTAGCATTAATTCTTAGAGCCACAGCGTACAGTCACTTAACTGGGGTCCACATCAGGGCTCCGTCCCAGGAGTGCTTCCCATAATGCAGGAATAGTATGATGAAATGTCGGCTAATAGCAGGCTCTATCAATAGCTACAGCACGCAGCTTCTAGTGCGGTGTTGAGGCACTATGTAGGTTCCAGTAGCAGTACTTGCTTGCTAACCCAGCCGCCCAGGGTCAGAGGGTTTAGGCGCGAGACTCGCCAACAGCTTGTAGGGAAGGTAACTCAGAGCAGGTGCATCACCTGACCACACACCTGAACTCCTCCTCCGGAACCTCTAGGACTTGTAATTTTAATCAACTTTCCAATTTACTTTTATCATCAAATTTGTTTTTTTTTCTCCTGGCATTCTTAGTTTAAACTAAACCTAGGTAGGCTCATATGCTAATTTCCAAGCCTTTAGAGTGCTGCCTCTTATCACATGCTTTTGAAATCTCTTTTCAACACAAAGAGACAGAAAGTACACGTGGGCCATATAGATAACACTGTGTTCAGGCACAGGGGGTTATTTAAGATTTAGCACAAAACAATACTAAATGCAAGTCAATAGATAATAAACAGTCACAGTCATGTGATCAGGGGGCTGGAAGAAGGTTCCTAGATACAAGGTAATCACAGAGGTAAAAAGTATATTAATATAACTGTGTTGGTTATGCAAAACTGGGGAATGGGTAATAAAGGGATTATCTATCTTTTAAAACAATAACAATTCTATGGTAGACTGTCCCTTTAAACAATGCATTTTGTAACAAATATGTTAAACAGGATGGGCTCTAGATACAGTTTTAAAGTGATGGTAAATCCTAGTGTTTCTGAAATGCTAGGATTTGCCATTGGAACAATTATAGGGGACTTTCAGTCATAAAGTATAAAATACTTCATGCTGAAAGCTCCTTTATTTGTTTGCAGTGTTCGCCTCACTCAGCTGCTAAGGTAGCCCACGGCAAAACGCTATTTGCCTGAAAGGTGATGTTTCCACCTCTTAGCCAATAGCCATGCGGGAAATCCAGCTTGGCGCCGACTTGCACAGAATTTCCTGCATGTCTATTGGCTAAGAGGTGGAATCGTCACCTCTCAGCCAAATAGCATTCTGTCATGGGCTGCCTGAGCAGCTCAGTGCGGTGAACACTGCAAACAAATAAAGGTGCTTTTAGTATGAAGTATTTTATACTTCATGACTGAAAGTCCTCTTTAGTTGTTCCAATAGCAAATCCTAGAGTTTCAGAAACACTAGGATTTACCATCACTTCAAGGTCTTTTTTCCAATTATATTTTGATATTATTTAAATAAATGAATTGCATAGACACTGACAGCGCATTATAATGTACGCTGGTGGCACAAAACTCCCATAATCTAACAGAAATAATAAAAGAAAACAAAAACAACAACAAAAAAGGGAACTTTTTTTTTTTTTTTTAACAAATCATTAAAGTTTAACCAAAATATATACTGTATTTATATTCTCGTTTTGCTCACATAATCTATTTTAGTGTGAGTTGCTGTCTGCACTTGATTTAAACATTGTAGGGTTGCCAAAAAAATTACAACTTAATTATGTTCATTATGACTTGGCTTAAGGAGAATTATAATAAAAATTATAATAATAATAGCACATCAATATTTTTTGTGTGTTTTAATATATTGTTTATCTACTGATGTTAAATCTGTCAATGTCAATGCTAGCAATAGATTTTTAATTTACTCTGAACATATCTGAGCAAATATAAGGTTAAAATACTGTACTTACTTCTGAACACTGCTGCATTTAGATGCAGCTTTCAAAAGGTTAATATAAAAAAGGTTAATCTAAAGAAAAGCGTGGCCGGACTTTTAGCCGACGGACACTTGGCCGACGGACACTTGGCCGACGGACATTTGGCCGACGGACATTTGGCCGAAACACAAGTGGCTGTCACATAACAGTCCGGCCACGAGATAGATAGATTTGATAGATAGATAGATACATAGATTAGATAGATAGATCAATAGATGCAATAGATACATTTGATAGATACGATAGATAGATAGATTTGATAGATAAATAGATAGATTTGATAGATAGATAGATAGTTTCCCAGACAGAGAATTACAAAACGTGCGGCCTAGGACCCATGGTAAGGTTCCCAGAGGCAGTTGCGGCGCCCGAGGCTCTGATTAGAACAGAGCACTCTGGAACGTATCTGCCCTCGGCCGAAATCGGAACATTCTTTAGCTTTCTGTCTGTCAGCCAAATGTCTGTCGGCCAAATGTCCGTCTGCCAAATGTCCTTCTGCCAAATGTCTTTCTGCATTTTGTCAGAGCACCAAAGAAAAGATAACACAAATTTCAAGCTTGAGCACATGACATGTGTATGTGTGTATATAGGTATATAATATATATATAAAAGAAATTCTCAAATAGTTTCCAGTACTCAGGGCCCCTACTCACCCTCTCTGACTGAGGTAGTGCAATGCCAGCAGTAGTGAACTCTGTGCACAGTGTGTTCGGTTGGGGCCCAGCAACCCCCCTCACCCCTCAGCAAATGTATTGCTTTCCTCTGCCTCTGCTGCAGTTTACCACTGAGGTAGTTAGGGGCACCCAAGAACTCATCACTGTTTTCCGGTCCGCTACTCACCCTCTCTGAGTGAGCTAGGCTAGTGACGCTTGCCAATCACAGCAGCAGTACAGGGCACATTGTTTAGTTAGGGCCCGGTAACCCCTTAGAAGACTCTTTGCTCTTCCCTCCCTGCCTCCGCTCCCTCACTGAGGCAATTCTGGAAGTTGGACCCGGCCTATTAACCACACACCCCGTCCCTAGCAGAGCAGAGTGAAGCTTCTTGATCCCTCTGCCTGTGCATGCAGTCTCTACTCACCCTGTCTCTCTGAAGTCCCTGAGGCAGTGTCGGATTCTTCACCACCCTCCTCTGATCCCACTGATCCCAACAAAAATGCTGTTTAAGGCAATGTCAGCAGCTGCAGCAATTATCTGGCGGTCAGGCTGAGCGGGCCCCTTGAGAGCTTGGGGCTCCTGACTGCAGTCACCCCTGTCACCCCCTGATGGCGGCCCTGACCAGCACAGTTATATTAATATACTTTTTACCTCTGTGATTACCTTGTATCTAAGCATCTTCTGACAGCCCCCTGATCACATGACTTTTTATTTATTATCTATTGACATTTTAACCAATTAGTGCTGTGTTGTGCTGACTCTTAAATAACTCAACGGGCGTGAGCAAAATGTTATCTATATGGCTCACATGAACTAGCAGTATCCTGTTGTGAAAATAAAATTAAAACGCATGTGATAAGAGGTTGTCTGTAGTGGCTTAGAAACAAGTAGAAGCTGGGAAATGGGTAGTAAAGGCGTTATCTATCTTTTTAAACAATAACAGTTCTAGTGTTGACTGTCCCTTTAATTCCCTTGAATGCCAGTTGCACACATAGAGCAGTGATTTTGGCTGCAAGTTTCAACCTTTTATGTTTCCATTTTCCAATAGCACAATCTAGATCTACGAGTTTTGCGCTAAACAGGGTGCAAAACTAACGCCAAAAAATTGCGATATTGCACTCTCCATATCGCTGCCATTACAAGTTACTGAAAAGCCTCCTTGTGCTGTACGTTATGGTGCGTTAAGCTCCATACCGCACAAAAGTTAAGAGTTAACATGCTTGTGCACACTTTCCCCCATAGACATCAATGGGGAGAGAATGTTAGAAAAAAAACTAAAACCTGCGATCATAGAATGGAGATCACCGTAACGCAACCCCATTTATGTCTATGGAGAAAAGAAAGTTATGTTTAAACCTAACACCCTAACATAAACCCCTAGTTTAAACACCCCTAATCCTCCGCCCTCTACATCACCGACACATAAATAAACTGATTAACCCCTAATCCGCCGCTCCTCAACCTCGCCGACACTAAATAAAGTGATTAAACCCTAATCCGCCGCTCCTCGACATCGCCAACACTAATAAAAGTTATTAACCCCTAATCCACCACTTTCCGACATCGCCGACACTAAATATAATTATTAACCCCTACATTGCCGACACTAATAAAAGTTATTAACCCCTAAACCGCCGGCTCCCCACATAGCCAAAACTATAATAAAGTATTAACCCCTAAACCTCCAGCCCCCACACATCGTAACTTCTAAGATAAACCTATTAACCCCTAAACCGCTGGCCACCCCACATCGCAAAACACTAAATTAACCCCCCTAACTTTAAATTTAAATATAACTATCTTAAAATAAATAATAACTTACCTGTGAAATAAAAAAAGCAAGTTTAAACTATAAATTAACCTAACATAACTATTCTAATAAAATTAAAAAAACAACCAATTTAAAAATGTAAATGAAAAATAAAAAGACCCCCAAAATAAAAACACCCACTAACCTACAATAAACTAACAATAGCCCTTAAAGGGCCTTTTGTAGGGCATTGCCCTAAGTTAAACAGCTCTTTTACCCCGCCTAAAAAATAATGCCCCCACCCAACCAACCCCCCAAAATAAAAATCCTAACTTACCTAAGTTACCCATTGCCCCTAAAGAGGCATTTGTATGGGTATTGCCCTAGAAAAGGGAATTCACCTCTTTTACTGTCTTTAAAAGGGCATTCAGCTCTTTTAAAAGTGTCCAAAGCCCTAATCTAAAAAAAAAAACACCCCAAAAAATGAAAAAAGAAAACATCTAACCCCATAAAATCTACTCACGGTTCCTAAAGTCTGGACATCCATCTTCAGCCAGACAGTGAGAAGTCTTCATCCAGGCGGCGACACCTTCATCCATCTCAGGGACATCTTCTATCTTCATCCCGGCGGCGCAGAGCAGAGCTCTCCAGGACAATGAAGACATCCTGTGCAGAGTGTCCTCTTCATACGGTCACCGCTGTACACTGAAGTTGAATGCAAGGCGGATTAGGGGTTAATAAGTTTAATATAGTGTTTGTGATGCGGGAGGGTGGTAGTTTAGGGGTTAATAGGTAGTTTGTGGGTGTTAGTATTCTTTGTAACAGTTTAGTAATGAGTTTTGTGAAACATTTTTGTTTCGCAAAATCCATAACTACTGGTCTCAGATGACGGTATGAATCGTGTCGTATAGTCTTTAATGCAAGCATTTTAGCCGGACCGCACAACTTGTAATACGGCGCTATGGAAAATCCTGCACTCAAGAGTAGTGAGTTTGCCATGGGTGGCTAACAGTAACACACAGTGGATTGCTGACAATAACTCATAATGTAGGTATTTCTCACCTTCCTTTGTTATCAGCAACATACAGAGCAGTGGTTTAACCATTAATGGCAGAAACATATAAAAAAAACTGTATTTTACCCCTTGTGCCAATGCCACATAGAGTAGACAATGATGTGCCAGTATTAAATAGCAGTGCTTTTTTAACCCTTTAAAGCCAGTAATACAACTATCAGAAATGTTAATTGTTTATTTACAGCACTTGTTCAAAATTGTTTTTGGTGAAATGACTCTATACTTAAAGGGACATAAAACCCCAAATTTTTCTTTCATAATTCAGATAGAACATACAATTTTAAACAAATCAATTTTCTTCTATTATCAAAAATTATTTGTTTTTGTGTTATCCTTTGTTGAAAATGAAAGATGTAAGCTCAGGAGTTTGCATGTGTCTGCAGAAGCTTTTTGTGATTGTAATTACTGGATCAACACACTGACGGTACTGTCTAATATACAGAAATTCGTATCTACCAAAAACAAAAGATACCCCTATATCTTCATAGAAAATAATTCAAAATATTTTAAAATTGCATAATCTATCAGAACCATGCAAGTTTCATTGTGACTGTCAAGCTTCCTTTTTAATGGATAAACACAAGTTATTCTAAAGAAGAGTGCACTTTTATATAATTGTAATAAATTGCTGTGCCTAATTCATGCTTAAACATGTTTACACTTTTAACATACCAGAGATCCAAAGGGGCATTAAATACATTCATCAGAGTAGAAAACAGGGACCTCAGGTAATGATGGAAATTTGTGTCAGGAGCCAAAAGTCTATGACAAAATCTAGCGAACAAGATTACCAATACCTGGCAGTATTACAGCTAACAGGTGTTATCTGCTTATAACTGGTCGTATACAGAAGAGAAAGACACACACCTGTTGTTCTGTATATCTTTCTGATGCATTAAACAGATGTTATGTAATGACATTTATTCCTCACAGCAATTTTGAATGCAAATAATAAAACACGAGGGTGTGGAATGCATACAACGTCCTAAGCATCAATAAGCAATGCTTAAACGTGGCAGCATTTGGATTTTATTTTTTCATATTTATGTTTTTTTACCGATATGGTTAAACCAGATGACAAATACAAATGACAAACACTACAATGTTGATAAGCACTGTTTTTAACAGATAGGAAGGTAAACAAAGATATCTGGGATATTTAAATTGTATTGATCTGAGCATAAGCTACTATGTTTACTAAGATAATACATAGAGGGCTAGATTACAAGTGGTGCGCTAATGATAGGGTGGGACATGATAATCAGTATCACAAGTCCGTGTTAAATCACATTTACCAGAGAAGGATTAGCGCGGCTGATATCGCTCTAGCGCAACATATACTTTCAATGGATATCGCAACCATGCTAAATAGTACCGATATTACAAGTTAAAAGTTGTAGGTTGCACTCGAACAAAAGCCAAAATTTTGCTAGAATATTTAGGGCGACTTAAGACCTAGGGGCATATTTATCAAGCTCCGTATGGAGCTTGAGGCACTTTGTTTCCAGCGAGCCTCGCCGGAAACAGAAGTTATGAAGCAGCGTTCTAAAGACCACTGCTCCATAACTTGTCCGCCTGCTCTGAGGCGGCGGACAGAAATCAACCAGATCGAATACTATTGGGCTAATTGACACCCCCTGCTAGCAGCAGGGGGCTGCATTGCACCAGCAGTTTACAACTTCACAAGTTCACAAGATGTGCAGCGATGTGCAGCGGACATGATACGCTATTTCGTATCATGTACACTTGCACATTGATAAATATACCCCCTAAAGTAAAGTGTAAGGGTTAAACAAAAATCCTTAAAAAACATATTGATATAAAGTATTACACTCATATATATACACTTTTTAATTAAAAATGTATATATATATATATATACACACACACACACATATTTAGACACATATATACACATCAAAAACATTAAAATAAAGTATTACACTCATATACCATTTTTTATAAAAAAAATATAATTTTGATAAAAAGGTTTTAAAAAGGTTAAAAGGGGATAGAGTATATGGCAAGGTGTTTGACTGGAAAGTGCTCCATTGTGTGTGTGTGTGTAGATAGATAGATAGATAGATAGATAGATAGATAGATAGATAGATAGAGATAGATATGCATATGTGCTAAAGTATACATGTCTATAAATGTCTATATATGTGTATACATATGTATTTGTGCACACATGCATACACATAGAAACATAAAAGCATATATATATACATACACACACACATATACACTTTAGAGCCCATCCCAGTCAAATACCCTGAAACATGCAATATAAATTTTATTCAAATGTAATATCTTTTAATGTGTTATAATAGAAATACTTTAAATTCCTCTTTTCTTCACTTAGAAATATCGAAAAACAGGATCGGTTGTTATTATTTATTTTTTTAAAAAGCCATTCACAATCACAGTGAAACAGAACCAATCTTGATAACTCCCACGATATTCAATCTCCATTTCCCCCAACAAGACAGTTAATGACTGATAATGGCTGACAATCACAGAAAACCAAATGGATACAAGAAAAAATAGAATGGCTTTCCAGGCTGCCCAACTACCCTCACCAACTAACTAGGCCTCTCATTCTGCTGTTCTAGCATTCTCTTCTCTCCTGATAGTCTCAAAGTTGCACCCATTATCCTAAAGACAGCATACAACACACCCTCACATGAAAGAGGGGATTGCCCATAATTAAATGAGTGGCCCTTTAAATAGCAGATGATTACCAGAGAAATAGCAAAGACCTGTATACTTTGTGCCTTTTACAGTGCTCTGGGCTATAAAATGGGCAAATGACCCCTTATTTTAAAGAGGCAAGGCCGATCTTTAAAAACGAGAGGTCACATGCCCAGTTGGCTATCCAAGGATCACTGTGTTAACATTACCTGCCAGAACCATAAGCATATGGAACAATATCGTAGGGGGATATCTTATGTTGCCCACCACAATACATACATAAAATTGAGCCCCCTTATTTAAAAGCGGCAATAATTCCCTTTAAAATGAGCAGTCCTGTGTTCTCAGAACAATGACAAAAAAACTATTAACTATTTTTGGGGTTCTGGTACTTTTTAAGAGTCCTTTATTACCTCATCCAATAATATATCATGATACCCTGCATTTGAAAGATGGAGATTTCATGATTCAAATAAGGGGTTTTATGTCCTTATAGCTATGAAGTGATCGCCATTGTATGAATGATAACCGGAAGTGCAACCTGATTTTACTAAACCAAAAAAAAATATGTAAGAATAATATTAAAGAATGTAAAATGGGTGACACTTTGTGAAAATCTATATAGAATGGCTTGGTAAAGTTATTTATATTTTTTATTTTTAATATATATGTTTTGCTATACCGAGTGATTTAAGATGAGGCTAGGAACATGCACACATTTTCAAAATGGCTGAGCCACCTCTCTGGGAATTTTATTAAGGTTAAATATTTTATACCTACTCATTTTCTGCATACATTGCAAGTTGGTGCATAATAACAAAATAATAGTTGTTTTCTTTTCTTTTTTTTATATATTAATTTTAATTGAACCATATATGTTTTTTTTATAAGGTGGATCTAAATGTGGAAAAATAGTGTTTGAAGGTGACCGGCTGTTTTTTTAATCTTATTGCTATGTGCCTTTACTTATTAGTACAGTAAACTAAAGTTGAGCCCTTTAAGTATATCCATATGCCTCCCTCCTATGTTATTTTATTATTTAGATCTAATCCAAAATGTATTTTTTACAGGTAAAAGAGCTGTTTAACTTAGGGCAATGCCCTACAAAAGGCCCTTTTAAGGGCTATTGGTAGTTTATTGTAGGCTAGGGTTTTTTTTTATTTTGAGGGGGCTTTTTTTATTTTTATAGGGCTATTAGATTAGGTGTAATTGTTTTTATTTTGGATAATTTCATTTGTTATTTTTCGTAATTTAGTGTTTGATATTTTTGGTACTTTAGAATTTTTATTTTTTGTAATTTTAGTATTTTTTAATTTTTGTAATTGTAGATTTAATTTTAGGGTTAGGTTTTTTTTAATTTGTAATTTAGTTTATTTAATTTGTAATTTAGTTTATTTAATTTGTAGTTAGTTTAATTTTAGTCTAATATTTATGTTAGTTTAATTTATAGTTTAAATTTAGTTTTTTTTAATTTCACAGGTAGATTTTTATTTATTTTAAGATAGGAATCTTGTAATTTTAATATAAAGTTAGGGGGGATGTTAGGTTAAGGGGTTAATAGTTTAATTTACTTTTTGGCTCTGCCATTACGAGTTTTAGAAAAGTCAGTTTGTGCGTGCGATATGGTTGCGTTGAGCTCCATAACGCACAAAATACAAGCACTGATTTGACATGTTCATGCACACTTTCCCCATAGACATCAATGGGAAGAGAGGGTTAGAAAAAAAACTAACACCTGCAATTGCGGAATGAAAAGCTCTGTAACGCAACCCCATTGATGTCTATGGGGGAAAAAAAGTTACATTTAAACCTAACACCCTAATATAAACCCCACGTCTAAACACCCCTAATCTGCTGTCCCCGACATCGCCGACACCTACATAATGTTATTAACCCCTAATCTGCCGCTTCCAATATCGCCGTCACCAAAATAAATCTAACCCCTAAACCTCTGGCCTCCCACATCACTACCACTAAATAAACCTATTAACCCCTAAACCGCCAGCCCCCCACATTGCAACAACCTAAATTAAACTATAATAACCCCTAAACCTAACCGTAACCCTAAACCTAACCCTAACTGTAACCCTAAACCTAACCCTAACACCCCCTAACTTTAACATAATTAAAATAGAGCTAAATTAAAGTTACAATTATTAACTAAATAATACCTATTTAATACTAAATAAAACTTACCTGTGAAATAAAACCTAAGCTAGCTACAATATAACTAATAGTTATATTGTAGCTAGCTTAGGTTTTATTTTTATTTCACAGGTAAGTTTGTATTTATTTTAGCAAGGTAGACTAGTTAGTAAATAGTTATTAACTATTTACTAACTACATAGGTAAAATAAATACAAACTTACCTTTGAAATAAAACCTAAGCTGCCTTACACCAAAAAAAATAAAAAACACTAAAATTACAAAAAATAAAAAAAACCTACCATTACAAAAATAACAAACGAAATTATCCAAAACAATAAAAATTATTCCTATTCTAATACCCTGTTAAAAAAAAAAAACACCCCAAAATAAAAAACCCTAATCTATAATAAACTACCAAGGGCCCTTAAAATGGCCTTTTGTAGGTCATTACCCTAAAGTAATCAGCTCTTTTTCTACAAAAGAAAAACAAACCCCCCTAATAGTATACAAAAATAAAGTAAAACCTAATCTACCCATTGCCCTGAAAAGGGCATTTGTATGGACATTGCCCTTAAAAGGGCATTCCGTTCTTTTGCTGCCCATTAAAAATAAAAAATGGCTATTCTAAAAAAAAACACCCTTAAACGAAAAAAAAAAAAACATTACACAAAATAACAAACGAATTATCCAAAAAAATAACAACTATTCATATTCTAATAATACAACACACTAAAAAGCGCCCCACATAAAAAAGGATATATGATGTATGATTTACATCCAAAGAGTGATTACAAAGATTCTATTCACAGAGTAGGGGTTGCTGCCACCACAAATACACGGTTCTGGAACCGGATAAACTACAAGATAAAGAAAAGAACAAAGGCAGGGTGCATCCCCTCTAAGTGTAATATGTTTGTTACAGACAAAATTTTATTAAAAAATACAATTTCAAACTCACACAATCAAACCTCAAACATGTGAGGTATGTAAAAGCACTGGGAGAACAACTTTCTGGGTCTCTCAAGGCAAGTCTGCTGCAGTGTCTTAAATACAGCTCACTCGGTCTGGAGGTTTAGATGTTAATTCCTCACTAGTGATTTCCAGTATCAGTTCCCAGAGACTCCTCCGGTCCCAATATTGTCCCCAAAAGGATTAAAATGTTCCAAAACAAACAGTTAATGGTTCTGTTAAAGTATGTATAAATATAGCTACCACCATACTCAGTATTCCAAACAGCTGGAGCGCAAATATAAAGCCGGCTAGCTTGCGGTTGCTGAAACGGCTGACGTGGTGACGTGATGCGGTGAGCGTGGCCTTACGCGTTTCGTAGGGGATCTCCCTACTTCGTCAGAGGCTGCCCACTGTAACCACCAATGCATCTTAAATAGCAATACCTGAGGCCATCCTATTTTCCGGAACTGCCCTCAGGTACATCTGAGACCATATTTGTTAAGGGCAACATGTGCACACATAGTATATATTTAGCACATAAAGATTATTTATTTATTTATTTAATCACCCATACTTTTATAATATATAAAAAAGATTAAGCGAATTTATGTCTGGAGTACTAAAAAACAACATACATGTTAAAAACATCATCACCAATAATCACGATATTAATCTAAAAGAGTGCATTATTTGAAAAATACTTTTTTTAAAACCGCATTTCATTACACTTCATAAATGTTTATTTGTAGAACATATAAATAACCTAAAAAAACCTATAAAAAAACAGTAATGATGATAACAATTATGAACCACTATTAGTGCTAATTTTAAAATATATATTTTATATTATAAATTATATATATTATAAAATGATTCATATTCCGTTCATTCTAAAGTTAAAACACTCATTACTTTCCTATGAATTAAAAGGTCAACCCAGTATTGATTATGTTGATATTCCTCATCTCAAATCTACATGTTGAAATAATTTATAAATTATAAAAGCTATACCATATTACATGCAATTCATACATAATATAATCAATATAAAGTATTAAATATTAAATATTAAATATTAAAAATTCTGTGTGTATATCAAATCACTAAATTCCACCTACTCCAAACTAATGTGAATACATATGTAAGTGTAAGTGGTGTAAATTTAGGATTAGATATTTATAACTAGGGGGTATGAAAAGGAGGGGGGCACAATAAAATGACATCCATCCTCAAAGGAACAACTCATAATTCGCCACTAATGGATTATTTAAAGATGATGATAAAATTCATATTCAATCATCTACTAAAAAGGCCGCTAGATCTATTTCTCGGTTCATCCCACTGGGCTCCAGTGTTCCTAGAGTCCTAATCCAGTAGGTTTCTCTTCTTCTTAGGGCTATTAGTCTGTTCCCTCCTCTATTTAATATTTAATACTTTATATTGATTATATTATGTATGAATTGCATGTAATATGGTATAGCTTTTATAAATTATTTCAACATGTAGATTTGAGATGAGGAATATCAACATAATCAATACTGGGTTGACCTTTTAATTCATAGGAAAGTAATGAGTGTTTTAACTTTAGAATGAACGGAATATGAATCATTTTATAATATATATAATTTATAATATAATATATATATTTTAAAATTAGCACTAATAGTGGTTCATAATTGTTATCATCATTACTGTTTTTTTATAGGTTTTTTTTAGGTTATTTATATGTTCTACAAATAAACATTTATGAAGTGTAATGAAATCCGGTTTTAAAAAAAGTATTTTTCAAATAATGCACTCTTTTAGATTAATATCGTGATTATTGGTGATGATGTTTTTAACATGTATGTTGTTTTTTAGTACTCCAGACATAAATTCGCTTAATCTTTTTTATATATTTTAAAAGTATGGGTGATTAAATAAATAAATAAATAATCTTTATGTGCTAAATATATACTATGTGTGCACATGTTGCCCTTAACAAATATGGTCTCAGATGTACCTGAGGGCAGTTCCAGAAAATAGGATAGCCTCAGGTATTGCTATTTAAGATGCATTGGTGGTTACAGTGGGCAGCCTCTGACGAAGTAGGGAGATCCCCTACGAAACGCGTAAGGCCACGCCCACCGCATCACGTCACCACGTCAGCCGTTTCAGCAACCGCAAGCAAGCCGGCTTTATACTTGCGCTCCAGCTGTTTGGAATACTGAGCGTGGTGGTATATTTATACATACTTTAACAGAACCATTAACTGTTTGTTTTGGAACATTTTAATCCTTTTGGGGACAATATTGGGACCGGAGGAGTCTCTGGGAACTGATACTGGAAATCACTAGTGAGGAATTAACATCTAAACCTCCAGACCGAGTGAGCTGTATTTAAGACACTGCAGCAGACTTGCCTTGAGAGACCCAGAAAGTTGTTCTCCCAGTGCTTTTACATACCTCACATGTTTGAGGTTTGATTGTGTGAGTTTGAAATTGTATTTTTTAATAAAATTTTGTCTGTAACAAACATATTACACTTAGAGGGGATGCGCCCTGCCTTTGTTCTTTTCTTTATTCATATTCTAATACCCATTTTTTTTTAAAACACCCCAAAATAAAAGAAACCTAATTTATAATAAACTACCAATAGCCCTTAAAAGGGCCTTTTGTAGGGCATTGCCCTAAAGAAATCAGGGGCCCGATCCGATATGCAGCGTCGCCAATCGGATTGAACTTGAATAATGGCTAGTTACCACCCTAGAAGCAGCCTCTTTTTGCTCAATATGTGCCTTTCACAGAAAAGAACTTTCCTGCTATTGTTCGTTCCCAGGTTGAGCGCTTCTCTCTTTTTATTTATGCAAGTTATGACACTTGGGGAAGTCTCCCTAAGTGTGATGCGGGAATCCAGACGTGGACCCGTTGCTCAGTGTGCCTAGAGGGATATGGCTGCACCTCACTGACGAGGCCCACAATAGGCCGAAACGTACGTCTGGGGTTTTGCTGTTTCTCTTGTTCAGAGAGGGATTGCCTGGTATTTCGGGGCTGGACTGTACTGTGAAGTCAGGATCAGACTGATATGCTACAGGAAAGTTCTTCTCTGTGAATGGCACATTTTGAGCAAAAAGAGGCTGCTTCTAGGGTGGTAACTAGCCATAGAACAAGCTATTATGCTATTGTTCGTTCCCAGGTTGAGCGCTTCTCTATTTTTATTTATGCAAGTTATGACACTTGGGGAAGTCTCCCTAAGTGTGATGCGGGAATCCAGACGTGGACCCGTTGCTCAGTATGCCTAGAGGGATATGGCTGCACCTCACTGACGAGGCCCACAATAGGCCGAAACGTACGTCTGGGGTTTTGCTGTTTCTCTTGTTCAGAGAGGGATTGCCTGGTATTTCGGGGCTGGACTGTACTGTGAAGTCAGGATCAGACTGATATGCTACAGGAAAGTTCTTCTCTGTGAATGGCACATTTTGAGCAAAAAGAGGCTGCTTCTAGGGTGGTAACTAGCCATAGAACAAGCTATTATGCTATTGTTCGTTCCCAGGTTGAGCGCTTCTCTCTTTTTATTTATGCAAGTTATGACACTTGGGGAAGTCTCCCTAAGTGTGATGCGGGAATCCAGACGTGGACCCGTTGCTCAGTGTGCCTAGAGGGATATGGCTGCACCTCACTGACGAGGCCCACAATAGGCCGAAACGTACGTCTGGGGTTTTGCTGTTTCTCTTGTTCAGAGAGGGATTGCCTGGTATTTCGGGGCTGGACTGTACTGTGAAGTCAGGATCAGACTGATATGCTACAGGAAAGTTCTTCTCTGTGAATGGCACATTTTGAGCAAAAAGAGGCTGCTTCTAGGGTGGTAACTAGCCATAGAACAAGCTATTATGCTATTGTTCGTTCCCAGGTTGAGCGCTTCTCTCTTTTTATTTATGCAAGTTATGACACTTGGGGAAGTCTCCCTAAGTGTGATGCGGGAATCCAGACGTGGACCCGTTGCTCAGTGTGCCTAGAGGGATATGGCTGCACCTCACTGACGAGGCCCACAATAGGCCGAAACGTACGTCTGGGGTTTTGCTGTTTCTCTTGTTCAGAGAGGGATTGCCTGGTATTTCGGGGCTGGACTGTACTGTGAAGTCAGGATCAGACTGATATGCTACAGGAAAGTTCTTCTCTGTGAATGGCACATTTTGAGCAAAAAGAGGCTGCTTCTAGGGTGGTAACTAGCCATAGAACAAGCTATTATGCTATTGTTCGTTCCCAGGTTGAGCGCTTCTCTCTTTTTATTTATGCAAGTTATGACACTTGGGGAAGTCTCCCTAAGTGTGATGCGGGAATCCAGACGTGGACCCGTTGCTCAGTGTGCCTAGAGGGATATGGCTGCACCTCACTGACGAGGCCCACAATAGGCCGAAACGTACGTCTGGGGTTTTGCTGTTTCTCTTGTTCAGAGAGGGATTGCCTGGTATTTCGGGGCTGGACTGTACTGTGAAGTGAGGATCAGACTGATATGCTACAGGAAAGTTCTTCTCTGTGAATGGCACATTTTGAGCAAAATGAGGCTGCTTCTAGGGTGGTAACTAGCCATAGAACAAGCTATTATGCTATTGTTCGTTCCCAGGTTGAGCGCTTCTCTCTTTTTATTTATGCAAGTTATGACACTTGGGGAAGTCTCCCTAAGTGTGATGCGGGAATCCAGACGTGGACCCGTTGCTCAGTGTGCCTAGAGGGATATGGCTGCACCTCACTGACGAGGCCCACAATAGGCCGAAACGTACGTCTGGGGTTTTGCTGTTTCTCTTGTTCAGAGAGGGATTGCCTGGTATTTCGGGGCTGGACTGTACTGTGAAGTCAGGATCAGACTGATATTCTACAGGAAAGTTCTTCTCTGTGAATGGCACATTTTGAGCAAAAAGAGGCTGCTTCTAGGGTGGTAACTAGCCATAGAACAAGCTATTATGCTATTGTTCGTTCCCAGGTTGAGCGCTTCTCTCTTTTTATTTATGTATTTGTAACTTAGCTTAGGATTTATTTTACAGGTAAATTGGTAATTATTTTAACTAGGTAGCTATTAAATAGTTATTAACTATTTAATAGCTATTGTACCTAGTTAAAATAAATACCAAGTTACCTGTAAAATAAATATAAACCCTAAAATAGCTACAATGTAATTATTAATTACATTGAAGCTATCTTAGGGTTTATTTTATAGGTAAGAATTTAGATTTAAATAGGAATATTTTAATTAATAATATTAATATTAATTAGATTTATTTTAATAAGAATTTAGTTAGGGATGTTAGAGTTAGATAGGGTTATTATACTTAATATATATATAATATAATAACAATATTAACTATATTAACCCTAATATAATTAGGGTTAATATAGTTAATATAGCTGGCGGCAGTGTAGGGGGATTAAATTAGGGGTTAATATTTTTAAAATAAATCCTAAGCGGTGTAAGGGGCTCACTTTAGGGGGTAGGTAAGATATATGGCGGCGGGGTAGGGGGCTCACTTTAGGGGGTAGGTAAGATAGATGGCGGCGGGGTAGGGGGCTCACTTTAGGGGGTAGGTAAGGTAGATGGCGGCGGGGTAGGGGGCTCACTTTAGGGGGTAGGTAAGGTAGATGGCGGCAGGGTAGGGGGCTCACTTTAGGGGGTAGGTAAGGTAGATGGTGGCGGGGTAGGGGCTCACTTTAGGGGGTAGGTAAGATAGATGGCGGCGGGGTAGGGGGCTCACTTTAGGGGGTAGGTAAGATAGATGGTGGCGGGGTAGGGGGCTCACTTTAGGGGGTAGGTAAGATAGATGGCGGCGGGGTAGGGGCTCACATTAGGGGGTTATAGATTTAATATAGCTGGCGGCGGGGTCCGGGAGCAGCAGTTTAGGGGTTAATACATATTTTATTGTTAGGATAGTGAGGGGGGATAGCGGATAGAGGGTTAGACGTGTCGGGCTATGTTTGGGAGGTGTGTTAGACAGTACGGGTGATTTAATAACATACGGCTAGATTTAGAGTTTTGTCGGTAACGACCCGAAAAGCTAACGCCGGCTTTTTTCTGGCCGCACCATAAAAATAACTCTGGTATTGAGAGTCCACATAAAGGCTGCGTTAGGCTCCAAAAAAGGAGCGTAGAGCATATTTAACGCAGCTTCAACTCTCGATACCAGAGTTGCTTACGCAAGCGGCCAGCCTCAAAAACGTGCTATAGCTATTTTAGGATTAATATTTATTTTACAGGCAACTTTGTATTTATTTTAACCAGGTACAATAGCTATTAAATAGTTAAAAACTATTTAATAGCTAAAATAGTTAAAATAATTACAAAATTACCTGTAAAATAAATCCTAACCTAAGTTACAATTAAACCTAACACTAAACTATCAATAAATTAATTAAATAAAATACCTACAATTACCTACAATTAAACCTAACACTACACTAGTAATAAATTAATTAAATACAATACCTACAAATAACTACAATGAAATAAACTAACTAAAGTACAAAAAATAAAAAAGAACTAAGTTACAAAAAATAAAAAAATATTTACAAACATAAGAAAAATATTACAACAATTTTAAACTAATTACACCTACTCTAAGTACCCTAATAAAATAACAAAGCCCCCCAAAATAAAAAAATGCCCTACCCTATTCTAGATTACTAAAGTACCAGCCCTGAACAGGGCCCTTTGCGGAGCATGCCCCAAGAAGTTCAGCTCTTTTGCCTGTAAAAAAAAAACATACAATACCCCCCCAACATTACAACCCACCACCCACATACCCCTAATCTAACCCAAACCCCCCTTAAATAAACCTAACACTAAGCCCCTGAAGATCTCCCTACCTTGTCTTCACCTCACCGGGTTCAGCGATCGGTCCAGAAGAGGGTCCGAAGTCTTGATCCAATCCAACGACGAATGACGGTTCCTTTAAATGACGTCATCCAAGATGGCGTCCCTCGAATTCTGATTGGCTGATAGGATTCTATCAGCCAATCGGAATTAAGGTAGGAATAATCTGATTGGCTGATGGAATCAGCCAATCAGAATCAAGTTCAATCCGATTGGATGATTGTATCAGCCAATCGTATTGAACTTGATTCTGATTGGCTGATTCCATCAGCCAATTAGAATATTCCTACCTTAATTCTGATTGGCTGATAGAATCCTATCAGCCAATCGGAATTCGAGGGACGCCATCTTGGATGACGTCATTTAAAGGAACCGTCATTCGTCGTTCAGTCGTCGGCCAGGATGGATGTTCCGCGTCGGATGTCTTCAGGATGCTGCCGCTCCGCTCCGGATGGATGACTATAGAAAATCCCGCTTGGATGAAGACTTCAATCGGATGGAAGACCTCTTCTGCCCCGCTTGGATGAAGACTTCTACCGGATGGAGGACCTCTTCTTGCTCCGCTTGGATCAAGACTTCGGACCCTCTTCTGGACCGATTGCTGAACCCGGTGAGGTGAAGACAAGGTAGGCAGATCTTCAGGGGCTTAGTGTTAGGTTTATTTAAGGGGGGTTTGGGTTAGATTAGGGGTATGTGGGTGGTGGGTTGTAATGTTGGGGGGGGTATTGTATGTTTTTTTATATAGGCAAAAGAGCTGAACTTCTTGGGGCAGGCCCCGCAAAGGGCCCTGTTCAGGGCTGGTAAGGTAAAAGAGCTTTGAACTTTAGTAATCTAGAATAGGGTAGGGTATTTTTTTATTTTGGGGGGCTTTGTTATTTTATTAGGGGGCTTAGAGTAGGTGTAATTAGTTTAAAATTGTTGTAATATTTTTCTTATGTTTGTAAATATTTTTTTATTTATTGTAACTTAGTTCTTATTTATTTTTTGTACTTTAGTTAGTTTATTTCATTGTAGTTATTTGTAGGTATTGTATTTAATTAATTTATTGATAGTGTAGTGTTAGGTTTAATTGTAGGTAATTGTAGGTATTTTATTTAATTAATTTATTGATAGTGTAGTGTTAGGTTTAATTGTAACTTAGGTTAGGATTTATTTTACAGGTAAATTTGTAATTATTTTAACTATTTTAGCTATTAAATAGTTCTTAACTATTTAATAGCTATTGTACCTGGTTAAAATAAATACAAAGTTGCCTGTAAAATAAATATTAATCCTAAAATAGCTATAATATAATTATAATTTATACTGTAGCTATATTAGGATTTATTTTACAGGTAAGTATTTAGCTTTAAATAGGAATAATTTATTTAATAAGAGTGAATTAATTTCGTTAGATTAAAATTATATTTAATTTAGGGGGGTGTTAGTGTTAGGGTTAGACTTAGCTTTAGGGGTTAATACATTTATTAGAATAGCGGTGAGCTCCAGTCGTCAGATTAGGGGTTAATAATTGAAGTTAGGTGTCGGCGATGTTAGGGAGGGCAGATTAGGGGTTAATACTATTTATTATAGGGTTAGTGAGGCGGATTAGGGGTTAATAACTTTATAATAATAGCGGTGCGGTCCGGTCGGCAGATTAGGGGTTAATAAGTGTAGGCAGGTGGAGGCGACATTGTGGGGGGCAGATTAGGGGTTAATAAATATAATATAGGGGTCGGCGATGTTAGTGCAGCAGATTAGGGGTACATAGGGATAATGTAGCTGGCGGCGGCGTGCGGACGGCAGATTAGGGGTTAATAAGTGTAGGTAGCTGGCGGCGACATTGTGGGGGGCAGATTAGGGGTTAATAAATATAATATAGGGGTCGGCGGTGTTAGGGGCAGCAGATTAGGGGTACATAAGTATAACATAGGTGGCGGTTGGCAGATTAGGGGTTAAAAAAATGTAATCGAGTTGCGGCGATGTGGGGGGACCTCGGTTTAGGGGTACATAGGTAGTTTATGGGTGTTAGTGTACTTTAGAGTACAGTAGTTAAGAGCTTTATAAACCGGCGTTAGCCCAGAAAGCTCTTAACTACTTACTTTTTTTCTTGCGGCTGGAGTTTTGTCGTTAGATTTCTAACGCTCACTTCAGACACGACTCTAAATACCGGAGTTAGAAAAATCCCATTGAAAAGATAGGATACGCAATTTACGTAAGGGGATCTGCGGTATGGAAAAGTCGCGG
The DNA here is from genome assembly GCF_027579735.1 of Bombina bombina. Taxonomy (NCBI): domain Eukaryota; kingdom Metazoa; phylum Chordata; class Amphibia; order Anura; family Bombinatoridae; genus Bombina; species Bombina bombina. Next base: position 1,219,192,211 of record NC_069500.1, on the reverse strand, counting down.
CTGAAAAGTGAGCGTTAGACCCTTTTTTGAGTGACTCCAAATACCGGAGGTAGCCTAAAACCAGCGTTAGGAGCCTCTAACGCTGGTTTTCACGGCTAACGCCAAACTCTAAATCTAGGCCTTAGTAAGGTTTTGTAGGCGCCGGCAGTTTCTAAAGTGCCGTAAGTCACTGGCGACTCCAGAAATTTGTACTTACGCAGATTTCTGGACATCGCTGGTTTGTCAGACTTACGGCACTTTAGCCTCTGACGGCGCCGTATATGGGATAGCTCGAGTTGCGAGCTGAAACTGCGGGTGGCGGGGGTTCCCTCGATTGCGCCGCAAACTACGATTTTTAATGGATCGCGCCCCAGCTCTTTTTCTAAACCAAAATACCCACTAACATTACAAACCTCCACCCCCCAAACCCACAAAATAAAAAAAACTATCTAAAAAAACCTAATCTACCCATTGCCCTGAAAAGGGCATTTGCATGGGCATTGCCCTTAAAAGGGAATTCAGCTCTTTTAAGAAATGCCCAAACCCTAATGTAAAAAAAAAAACACCCCAAAAAACCTTAAAAAAAACCTCACACTAACCCCTCTTTAGGTACTCACAGTTGCTGAAGTCCCGCTCGAACGATCTTCATCCCGGCACTCCATCTTCATCCAGACGGCTCCATCTTCATCCATCGCAGGGCCAGCATCTTCTTCACCTCTGTGGAGGCGGAGCAGTCAATGCGTAGAGGCGGGGGTCCAGGCGGAGGTCCATTGATCCGAGGTGGAGGTACTCTTCATGCGATCGTCTGCCGCACACTGAGGATTCAAATGCAAGGTACCTTTTATACAGTGGGCACCATTGCATTCCTATTAGCTGAAAAATTTAAATTAGCCAATAGGAATTAGAGCTGCTAAAATCCTATTGACTGTTCAAATCAGCCAATAGGATGAGAGCTACTGAAATTCTATTGGCTGATTTTTTAAGTTTTTATTTATTTTAAGATAGGGATCTTGTAACTTTAATTTAAAGTTAGGGTGTTGTTAGGTTTAGGGGTTAATAGTTTAATTTAGTTTTTGGAGATGTGGGGGGCTGGCGGTTTAGGGGTTAATAGGTTTATTTAGTGGCAGTGATGTGGGAGGTCAGAAGTTTAGGGGCTAATAACTTTATTTAGTGGCGGCGATGTCGGGGAGCGGCAGAATAGGGGTAATATCTTTATTATAATGTGGGTGATGTTGGGGTGTGGGGGAATAGGGGTTAATAACTTTAGTAGAGTGTGGGCAATGTCGGGCAGTGGCGGAATAGGGGTTACTAAATGTTATTAGTGGCGGCGATGTCAGGTGCGGCAGATTAGGGGTTAATAACTTTAATATAGTATTTGCGATGCGGAAGGGCCTCGGTTTAGGGGTTAATAGGTAGTTTATGGGAGTTAAGTGTACTTTGTAACAGTTTAGTTAGTAGTTTTATGTAACAGTTTTGTTGCGTAAATCTAATAACTGCTTTCAGATGGGGGTACGGATCTTGTCGTTATAGGGTGTAACGCAAGCTTTTTAGCCTCACCGCAAAACTCGTAATGGCAGCACTATGGGAATCCCATGAAAAACGTAATTTTTTGCGTTACAGGTAAAAGGCTTGCGGTACAGCTATACCGACAAGACTCGTAACGGCTGCGTTGCTGTTTTAAAGCTGAAATGGCCATTTTTTCAGCGTTAAAACACAAACGCAAAACTTGTAATCTACCTGATAGTTATGCTTCAGGAGCTTCATGAATTGCGGCCGATCATGTCCGCTTCTTAGCCACGCCAATAATACTTTATAAACAGAAAAAATATTTCAGCAGTCATAGGGGCCAAAAGAAGAAGAGGATCAAGAGCCTACTCTTTAGAAAATGTAAGCAAAAAACAAGAAGAAAATGTAAGAAAGATCCCACTTCACTTGCAACAAAATTGCCAAGCACACCAGCTTCTCATTCCAGAAGTTGCTTAACCCTTAAGGTGCTTTAGGCTCAATTGTGCCATACACTATTACAATTGTTTTTATATATTGGCCGTATTGCTACACACATTGCCTCTCATGATAATGGGCTCTGGATACGTTCATGTGGCTGATAGGTAAAACTCCCCCTGAAAAATTGTATTCAGTACCGGAACTTCCATTTAAAAAATCACTCTAAAAACATATCTACAAAGTCTTGTCAGTACTGTAGGGTCCCTCAAATAATTTTAGACAGGGACATTTTATCTTAAGAGTTGTTTTTTTTTTACTATGCAGGGCTCGAGATGTGACGGAGATCTCAAACATTCTGGGGCAGATTAAGAGTGGAGCGCAATATACTTACATATATATATAAGTGCACTGGAGCCCTTTACAGTCAAGTAGATGGAAACATGTAAAAACACATTTATGCAATATTCATATTTATATATATAGCTATAGCTATACAGTATATATGTATAGCTATAGCTATATATTGTATCAAGATACCATCAGATATATGTAGAAATATTTGCTCTTAGGTCTCCCTAAGAGTAATGGGGGAAACTAGACGTGGACTTCTTGCACACATGCCCTAAGAGAGCTGCAACTGCAACTCACTAACGAGGCCCACAGAAGACCGAAATGATCGTCTGGGGTTGTTGTTTCTCTTGTTTAGAGAATTATCTGGTATTTCGGCGCTGGACTGTCTTTGGGCATGGTCAGACTGATATGCTACAAGATATTTTTTCTCTGTGAAAAGGCATCAACGTGTGTTAAAAGAGTATGCACACTGAGTGGCAATGAAAATGAACAGTCATGGAAGCTATTCTAGCTTTTGTCCTGTCTCAACTGAGTGCGTCTCTCTCTCTCTAGAAAGAAAAAGGTTAAGTGGTGTGCAAGTCGTACCCCTGCACATATACTAATCTGCTCCCATAAAACAGAAAAAATCGAGATAAGAATACACAAACATAGAGTGTATACGTGCGCTAAACAGCTAAGGGGTTGTTATTGTAATAGTAGGTTAATCTACATTCAATTTAAAACCTATTATATTATTCATAAATGGTATGAACAAAGAATATATAGTACAACATGTGTAATTATTTATTACTTGCTAAAAAGAAATATCCCATATAAATAACCGTATAGTGTGGCAGACTTTTGGGACAATTTTCTTCTTATAAATAATCCACATTTCCAATATAATACAACTGGACAAGAGCTGCTGGTGCAACACCGCCCCCTGCAGACTCGCGGCCGCCAGCAGGGGTGGAGCAGCGATCTTTAGACCGCTGCTTCATAACTGCTGTTTCTGGCGAGTCTGAAGACTCTCCAGAAACACGGGCCCACAAGCTCCAAACGGAGCTTGATAAATGGGCCTCTATATGTCCGTCTACATAACTGCTTGAACTATTACTTGGAAATGACATTTCAAACAAGGATAATTCAAGTGTATCCCCATGAAAGGACTCTAAAAAGTGTAAATAAAAAGTGTTTTTATATCAAGGATTCTTCAAACAACTTATGACAAATAAGGACGTTTAAGAACACACATAAGGACACAATTTGCTCTAGCATTAAACACAAATAGAGCAAAGCGCCATTAAAGTGCTACAAAAGTTCTATTTAAGTGCTACAATTGTGATGTATAAGGTGGATACTGTTTAACATTGTTTTAATATTGTTATAATTCAGGGTTTTATCCAAGATGACCGGTCATATGTGAGAATAATTTTTATTTTATTTTTGGTGTATTTGTATACTACTTTTATGATATTTCTTTTCAGCAAGTAATAAATAATTACACATTTTGCACTATATATCCTTCTGATCGTTCATACCATTTATTAATAATATAATAGGTTTTAAATTGAATGTAGATTAACCTACTATTACAATAACAACCCCTTAGCTGTTTAGCGCACGTATACACTCTATTTTTGTGTATTCTCATCTCTCTCTCTCTCTCTCTCTCTCTCTCTTCATATGTAGAAATATCTATTTATAAATAAATAGGTTTGTGGCAACCCTGTGTTGAGCAATTCAACCAGCACCATTTTTCTAACATATTTTCACAGTTCTAGTTAACTGCTTGTGCAATGTTGCCCCCTGCAGATTTGCGGCCAATCAGCCGCTAGCAGGTGGTGTCAATCAACCCGATCGTATGAGATCTGGAGGATTGATGTCCGCAGCCTCAGAGCCTCAGAGCAGGCTGGCCAGTTAAGGAGCAGCGGTCTTAAGACCTGAAGGCTTGTGCGGAAACATGGGGATCAGGGGCCATTTGGCCGTTTATAATTTGGCCTCATAGGGTGTGCGTTTACGTATTCTGAAGGTTCAGATTATGGTTATAATTTTTTAGCAAGTATTTTTTAATTAATGTATGTCCATTTTTAGATATAATGCTATTGCAGACTTAATACATTACAGTATAGTGTAAATATAACTTATATTGACAGTGAAACAAAAAAAACATAATTTATGCTTAAAGGGACACTGAACCCAAATTTTTTCTTTTGTGATTCAGATAGAGCATGCAATTTTAATCAACTTTCTAATTTACTCCTATTATCAATTTTTCTTCGTTCTATTGCTATCTTTACTTGAAAAAGAAGGCATCTAAGTTTTTTGTGGTTCAGTACTCTGGACAGCACTTTTTTTTATTGGTGGATGAATTTATCCACCGATCAGCAAGGACAACCCAGCTTGTTCACCAAAAATGGGCCGGCATCTAAACTTACATTCTTGCATTTCAAATAAAGATACCAAGAGAATGAAGAAAATTATTTGATAATAGGCGTAAATTAGAAAGTTGCTTAAAATGTCATGCTCTATTTAAATCATGAAATAAAAAATTTGGGTTCAGTGTCCCTTTAATGAATTTATCTGGTAAGCATAAATTGTGTTTTCCTTCCATAAGGTAGGGTATACCCATGCTCCAGAGGACATTGAATGAATAATGGAAGGGGGGGGGGAAAGAGTTGGACCCTATTCTGAGGGCACCACAGCCTGCAAAACTCCTGAAATCTGCTTCAGCCGAAGCAAACACATCAAACTTGTAAAATTTAGAAAAAGTGTGTAAGGAGGATCAGGTAGCCTTACAAATCTGATTCATAGAGGCTTTGTTCTTAAAAGCCCAGGAGGAAGCCACTGCTCTAGTGGAATGAGCCGTTATCCTCTCAGGAGGCTGTTGCCCCGCTGTCTGATAAGCTTAGCGGATGACACTCCTCAACCAGAAAGATAGGGAAGTTGTAGTAGCCTTCTGCCTCTTACGCTTCCCCATATAGATGACAAAGAGGAAGATTGACTGAATTCCTTATTAGCCTAAAGATAAAACTTCAAGGCACAAACCACATCCAGATTGTGAAGCAAGCGTTCCTTTGCTGAAGAAGGATTAGGACACAAGAAAGGAACAACAATCTCTTGATTAATTTTACGGTCCGACACCACCTTAGGGAGGAACCCTAATTTAGTATGTAAAACCACCTTATTAGCATGGAAAACAAGGTAAGGGGACTCACATTGTAAAGCAGAGGCAATTGCCAGCAAAATAAGAAAATTCCAAGATAACAAATTAATGTCAACAGTATGCATAGGCTCAAACAGAGCCTGCTGCAAAACATTAAGAACAAGATTTAGGCTCCAAGGCAGAGCCCCAGATCTAAACACACAAGTCTCATCCTAATCAGAGCCTTAACAAAAGACTGCACATCCGGAAGCTCAGCCAATCTCTTGTGCCATAACACCATCAGGGCCAATATCTATCACTTCAGGGAACTAGCAGATAGACCCTTCTCCAGTCGATCCTGGAGAAAAGATACAATTCTGGCAACCTTAACCTTATGCCAGGAAAACCCACGCTTTTCACACCAGTACAAGTAAGTCCTCCACACTACTAGTAACTGGCTTACGGGCTTGAACCAGAGTGTCGATAACACTCTCAGACAACCCTCTCTTGGCTAGGACTAAGCGTTCAATCTACACGCATTCAGCCTCAGAGAATCTAGATTTTGATGACCGAATTGACCCTGTATCAGCAGATCTTTGCGACAAGGTAACCTCCACTGAGGAGATGAGGACATCCCCACCAGATCCGCAAACCACGTCCTTAGCGGCCAAGATGGAGCAATCAGAATCACTGATGCTTGCTCCTGCTTGATGCGAGCCACCACACGAGGGAGAAGCGGTAATGGAGGAAAAAGATATATGAGTCTGAACCTCCATGGTACTAATAGGGCATCTATCAATTCCGCCTGAGGATACCTCAAACTCGACCCATACCTGGGTAGCTTGGTATTAAGGCAGGATGCCATGAGATCTATCTCCGGCATCCCCCACTCACTGCATAACTCTGCAAACACCTCAGGGTGGAGAAACCATTCCCCTGGGTGAAAGGATTGCCTGCTGAGGAAGTCCATTTCCCAGTTGTCCACACCCGGAATGTGGATTGCTGACAGCATTCATCTGTGAGTCTCTGCCCACTCTAGTATCTGAGATACTTCTCTCATCACCAAAGAACTTCTCATTCCCCCCTGATGGTTGATGTAGGCAACCGAGGTTATATTGTCTGATTGAAATCTGATAAACTGGGACAAACACAGAAGGGGTCAAGCCTTCAAAGCATTGAAGATTGCCTGGAGTTCCAATATATTGATCGGAAGGGAGGACTCCTCCTGAGTCCACATGCCTTGTGCCTTCTTGGCACTGAAACAGCTCCCCAGCTGGAAAGGCTTGCGTCCGTAGTCACAATCTCCAAGGACGGACTTAAGAAGCACATGCCTTGGGACAGATGATCTGGACAGATCCACCAAGAGAGTGAGTCTCTTGACAGGTTGTCCAACACAATCTGTTAAGACAGATCTGAATGGTCGTCGTTCCATTGTCTCAGCATGCATAGTTGTAAGGGTCTGAGATGGAATCTGGCAAAAGGAATGATGTCCATACAGGACACCATGAGTCGGATCACCTCCATACACTGAGCCACTATGGGTCTCAAGGAGGCCTGGAAGGCAAGACATGCAGTAGTTAGCTTGCAACAGCTCTGATCTGTGAGGAATATTCTCATGGATATGGAGTCTATTATTGTCCCCAGGAAATTCACCCTTGTACTTGAAGTAAGATAACTCTTTTCCAAGTTAATCTTCCATCCATGTGATCAAAGAAGATTGAGAAGGGACTCCGAATGTTCTTCTGCTAGATGAAAAGATGGTGCCTGCACCAAGATATCATCCAGGTAACGGCTAGAAGAGCCCCCAGAACCTTCGTAAATATCCTTGGAGCATTAGCTAGGCCAGTGTTTTTCAACCAGTGTGCCGTGGCACACTAGTGTGCCGTGAGAGATCCTCAGGTGTGCCACGGCAGACTGACAACAGTGTGACATATTTTTTAAACTTTGCTTGTTTTTTACTCCCAGTGCAGGGGTAGTTTGTAGGAGGCATGGCATCACAGCACAATACATACAGTATGTGTGTGTTTGTGTGTATGTGTATTTATATATGCTGTATTAGACTACAATGTGTGATTTTTTTAAAATTTTGGGATGGTGGTGTGCCACAGGATTTTTTAATGTAAAAAAGTGTGCCACAGAAAAAAAAATCACTGAGCTAGGCCAAATGGAAGAGCTATGAACTAGAAGTGCTGGTCCAGAAAGGCAAACCTCAGGAACTGAAAATGTTGCTTGTGTATCAGAATATGATAGTATACATCCTTCAGGTCTATAGGTCTAAACCAGAGGAAGGATTGATCGTATTGTCTTCATCTTGAAAGAGGGAATACTCAGAAACTTGTTTAGGCACTTTAGTCCAGAATTGGACGAAAAATTCCCTCCTTTGGAACCACGAAAAGGTTTGAATAGAACCCCAAACCTCTTTCTGCTGTAGGAACCGGGACAATTACTCCTAGAGAGGAGAGATCCTGTATGCAACCTAAGAAGGCAGCCCTCTTTTCTAATCTTGTAGACAGACTAGATAGTAGGAATCTGCCCCTGGGCGGATGAGATTTGAATTCTATCCTATATCCTTGAGATACAACCTCCAGGACCCAAGGATGCTGTACATCCTGGAACCAAGCATCTGAAAAAAGAGACAGTCTGCCCTCCACTAGATCAGATCCTGGATCGGGGGCCGCCCCTTCATGACGATTTGTTTCAGCGGGCTTCTTAGTCTGTTTGGACTTATTCCAGGACTGAGCCGGATTCCAAGTACTCTTGGGCTGCTCGGACTTGTATGAGGATTACTGTCATTGTGATTTGTCAGAAAGAAAGGAACGAAAATTAGACAACTACCGTCCCTTAGGCCTATTTTTCTGATCCTGCGGTAGGAAGGCACCTTTCCCTCCGGTAACCGTAGAAATAATGGAGTCCAGACCAAATAAAATCTTCCCTTTGAAAGGAAGAGAAAGGAGTCTGGATTTAAGAGTCATATCCGCAGACCAAGATTTCAACCAGAGGAGCCGGCGGGCTAGGATTGCAAAGCCAGAAGCCTTTGCATTTAGGCGAATAATCTGCATATTTGCATCACAGATGAAGGAATTAGCAATTCTCAGAGCCTTAATTCTCTCTTGAATATCCTCGAGGGGAGTCTCCACCTCAATGAGCTCCGACAGAGTGTCGCACCAGTAGGATGCTGCTCCAGGATGATTTCAATCCGCCACCTAAAAGGACCACTGCTTCATAATTTCTGTTTCAGCCAGTAGGGTCCTCTGATCTTCTTTGTTCGTGCCTCCAGCCACAGTGAATCCCAACCATGAACCCACTGTATGAACAATAAGCTGCTAACACTAAAATTATACAGTAACCCCTAAACCCCCACAAAAACTATTTACCATTGCAAGTTTTTGTTAATTTAAAAATGTATATTTTTACAGCAGTAATAACATGTGTTACAAATATCTGACATCCAAAGCACAAAATTAGACCAGAAATGTATGGATTTTTCCTGGACCATACTAATCATACATCTGTGGGTAGAGATCAGAAGTAGTTATACCAACATGCACCAGCTTATAAGGAACAATTCGTGTCTGGTCCAAATGTTTCACGTATTTGCTGGTGGAACACAAACTTGCACAGCAAAATCATGGGATGAGTTGTAGTAAGTTTATGCCTAACCTATATTATTGTAAGGCAGTTGTGTTGTTAGGGAACACCTGTAGTGTTAGTAAAAGGTTCCTGTAGGAAGAAGGAACATAGTAGCTTTTCCCATGAGCATTTTCTTAGGATGCTTTTTATTCTGTTTAATATTCCCTAATAGAAGGAAGCTTCTTATTTTCCCGCTTCTTATTTGATGGCTCACACTAACACCACATTGTACCAATTTTGTGTTTTCTGTGTAACATTTTGCTTGCCTCAGGCTATATTTCTGTGTATCATATAGAGAGGGAGCTAATAGCTAATGTATACAAACCATGGTTGGTAATCAAAAGCCAAGAAAAACTTGGCTACTTACTCAGTTTGAAATGCATTGAGCCAGAAGTGTAGATTTGGCACCAATTTCTCAGATTAATTGGGGTGTGCATTAAGATAAATACCCCTGAGTCATATTAAGGAATATCTAGATTATATGAAGCAAGAAAATAAAATTGTGGAATACAGGATGCCTCAAATAAAACGCTGGCTGAATATGAAACTAACTTCTATCAGTAAATACAGAGTTATCTGAATGAAAGGCTACTGAATGTGAGTAGGGTAAAATAGGGAGCTCACTTCAGCATCATGATTTTGTCTTTTATTAAATGAGAACTCCTTAAAGGGACAGTATACTGTAAAATGAATTTCCCCGTAATGTGTTCTTATTGAATTGTTATGCCAGCTGCAGAGTTTAACTGTAAAACTTATGTCTCACTTATTACAAAGGGAGACCAATACTTAAAGTGTATAATGGAAAATAAACATTTTGGTATCTCTCTGCCCCCCCCCCCCCCCCCACTAAGAATGTGATTCCTTCAAAACCTTTTTATTTACATAGATTTTCAATAACCAGCACTTAAGTATTGAAATGTTGAGTATAGGTGGAGATACAGTGGCAAGAAAAAGTATGTGAACCCCTTGGAATTAGTTGGTTTTCTGAATGAATAGGTCATAAAATTTAATTTCATCATCATTAAAGTCACAAGTATAGACAAACACAATGTACTTAAGCTAAAAACACACAAACAATCATAATATTTCATGTCTTTATTTAGCACATACCATTAAACATAGGCTGACCATATTGCCGCTTCAAGAAGGAACACATATGAAAAATACATATGTGAGGGTTCTTATACAAAACCATTTCTTTAAACAGCCCTGAAAACAGCCCTGACATATGTATTTTTCATATGTGTCCCTTTTTAAAGCGGCAATATGGTACGCCTAATTAAACATTAATAGTGCTGTGGAAACTATCCTTCTTTGGCAGCAATAACCTCAACCAAGCATTTCTGGTAGTTGCGGATTAGACCTGCACAACTTTCAGGAGGAATTTTGGACCACTCTACCTTACAGAACTGAGCCCAGCCCTAATCTTAGGGAGTCTGGTGTGAACAGCTCTCTTGAGGTCATTCCCTAGCATCTCTATGGGGTTACGGTCTGGGCTCTGACTGGGCGGATTTTCTTTTTTTTTTTTTAAGGCATTCTGTAGTGTATTCACTTTGATGTTTGGGATCATTGTCCTGCCCTGCTGCATCACCCAACTTCAGCTTCAGCTGGTTCACTGCCACCCTGATATTTTGATAAACTTGGGAATCTATTTTTCACATGATGATGGCAAGTGGTTCAGGCCCCGAAACAGCAAAGCAGCCCCAAATCATGTGGACTCCTCCACCGTACTTAACCATTGGAATTATGTTTATTTTGTGGTTTCCTGCCAAGGACTCCATGCCTGTTCAATGCTTTCCATATAGTTGACCCATGAACAGAGATGTTACTCGGTTCCAATGATTTCTTCAAGTTTTTAGCTGTCACTCTAGGGTTCTTTTTTACCTCATTTAGAGTTGTGTGGTGTGCCTTTTGACTCATCTTAGCTGGACGGCCACTTCTATGGAGAGTTGCCACAGTACTAAATCGTCTCCATTTATAGACAATTTGTCTAACACTGGACAGATAAATAGCTAAGCTCTTTGCAACAACTTTCCAGCTTTATGCAATGCAAACATTTTTGATTGTAAGTCTTCTGAGAACTCTTTTTTTGTGAGGCATGGTTCACATAAACAGATGCATTTTGTGAATAGCAAACTCAAAATGTTTTAGTGCTTTTTATAAGTCAAAGTAGCTCTAACCCTCCAATATCATTTCATTAATTGGACATCAGGATTGCCAATTTCCAAATCTAATTAGCTTTTGTTGAATTTATTAGCCTAGGGTTTCACATACTTTTTCCAACCTACACTGTGAATATTTGAATTTTATATTCAATATTTACAAGAACAATACAATCATTTGTGTGTTATTAGTTAAAACATTAGTTTATTACTGTAACTTAGATGAACATCAAACCAGATTTTAAGATAAATTTATACATAAATGCAGTCATTCCTAAAAGGTTCACATACTGTAACTTAGATGAACATCAAACCAGATTTTAAGATAAATTTATACATAAATGCAGTCATTCCTAAAAGGGTTCACATTCTTTTTTTTTCTTGCCACTGTACATCAAGCAAAACACCTATTTCAAATGATCAAATTAAACTTAAAAGAGCCATTTGTAAACAATTACACTGTCCCTTTAAGTCAGGGTCATGAAACATGTATCATTAAGAGTTGGTGACACACAAGATTTCTTTGATATCCCCACAACTTGGTACCTGAGATACTAATTGAGGTACTTGTGCTGATAGAGGGATGTTTAAAAAAAACTGTCTACAGCCATTGTGGATTACCTTCACACAAACCTGCACTATGTGCAGTTTGAATAATATGTTGCGATTCCAGTGTTTCCCGGCCATTCAAAGGACCATTAAAAACAAAATTGCATAATCAAGAAAAACACAATGCAATAAAATCTACTTTATATTTCAAACGAGTATTAGAATTTTTTTTACTAATTTCAAAGTTTTCTTTGATTTCCTTATCTCCTGTATCATGTGACTGCAGTCAGATAGTCACAATCAACTGCTTGCCTGAATAAGTAGTCCCTTTAAAGGACCAGTAAATACAGTATTGTACTGTATTTCCTTAACCCTTTGGTTGCTAAGCCATTTTCCACCTGTGTGATAAGCTGATTTTGAGCTTTTTTTATTTTTTTTTACTTTTTTAAATCTATTTATTTTTTTACTTTTTTACTTTTTTTTTCTAGATCCCCAAGACTTATACCGTTGGAAAGGTTAGGCTTCTAAGCAGCATTCCCCCATCTCCCTATATTGTCCATTGTTCATTTTAAATAAAGTTGCGCAATGACGTCATCACGTCATTGCGCGTGACGACACTGCGCGAAACGTGAATCCCCAGCACCTGACTGGGACAATTTGTGACAGCTCAAAGCCATCGTTAGCACTCAAGGGCTTAATTAACAAAGGCATGATAAAAAGACAATGCAATAGCTCTTAATCTCAACTTCAAGTAAGTAGTAGATTTTTTTTCTGACAAATTTTAAATTTAGGTCTATTTCCACTCTCCCTGTATCATGTGATAGCCATCAGCCAATCACAAATGCATATACATATATTCTGTGCATTATTGGACATGCTCAGTAGGAGCTGGTGACTGAAAAATGTAAATATATAAAGACTGTGCACATTTTGTTAATGTAAGTAAATTGGAAAGTTGTTGCATGTTCTATCTGGATCATGAAAGTTTCATTTTGACTTGAGTGTCCCTCAAGCAGCTGGACTGGGCTGATTCACCTCTGCTTGAGGACTGAAATTAAATAGATACTAAAGTCAAAATTCCATTTTTATTATTCAGATTTATTATTCAGATAAAGGGGGAGATTTAATAAGCAGCGGATGCTGCTTACTCTGCCTGAAATTTCCGGCTCGCCGGAAACATAAGTAAAGAGGCTTCTCCGAAACTTGTACTCCACCTTTTAGGTGATTGACTCCCCCCTGCCGGCCGATTGGCTGTGAACGTGCAGGGGGCGACATTGCACACGCATTTCACAAGAAATGCTTGTGTAATGTTAAATGCCGACGGCGTATTAATTAATTAATTAATACATTGACCCCAAAGCATGCAGTTTTGAGATACTTTCCAATTTACATCCAGTATCAAATTGTGCACAGTCTTTTATATATGCACATTTTTTGAGGCACCAGCTACTACTGAACATGTGCAAGAATTCCCAGAGTATATATACATGAGTCTGTGATTGGCTGTCACATGATACAGGGAGCCATTCCAATTGAAGTAAATTTTTAAATTTGCTTATTTAAAACTCAGTGTTATTGTGTTGTCTTTTCATTATGCACTTGTTGATTATACAATTTTGTTCTATGACATGACTTATTTTTCCCCACTGACAAAGCCATTACTAAATTAGTAATACTGGCTCCATGCATATGATAAGTGTAATTGCATCTCTATTGAAGTGGCACTCTCTGAGGACAAAAAAGTTTGCTAATATGTTTTGCAACAATAGCTCCTATATCTTATGTAACCAAGCCTTTGAAATTTGAGAGAAAAGCACCTCATCTGCAGATGATCAAACAGAAAGGAAATCCCTAAAAATGATTGGATTTCTCTGCTTTTGAAGTGATTTGAGTTTGTAAAACGTGGCTATATATATATGTGTGTGTGTGTGTGTGTGTGGTGTGTGTGTGTGTGTGTATATATATATATATATATATATATATACAGTATATGTGTGTGTATGTGCAAGTGTATAAAGAGGTGCAGGCTCTATGGAGAGAGTATATATAAGTGTGTGTGAATATGTGTGTGTGTGTGTATATATATATATATATATATATATATACACAAGCAATAACTAATAGGTATTTTTGTAGCGCTCCCCATACAAATCTATGGGGAGAAGAATTAAGCATGGTCACAATATTTGTATATATATATATATAAAGTATATGTGTGTGTATGTGCAAGTGTATAAAGAGGTGCAGGCTCTATGGAGAGAGTATATATAAGTGTGTGTGAATATGTGTGTGTGTATATATATATATATATATATATATATATACACAAGCAATAACTAATAGGTATTTTTGTAGCGCTCCCCATACAAATCTATGGGGAGAAGAATTAAGCATGGTCACAATATTTGAGGACCTGAAGTTAGGATGCCTTAATCTTTAATCTTTCGCTCTTATGCTAACTTTTTACCTTTAACTTGTAATATGCGCACAAATCCGAGTTAGCACAAGAGCGGGGGGTGGGGGGGGAATTAGCATGCCACGTGAAATCTGGCCCATTAAGGGGAAAACAATTTTGCCATACACTGTCCCTTTGAAACTTATAAAAAATATTCGGCAAGATTACAAGTTGTGCGGTACGGCTATACCACTGAAAAAATGGCCATTGCGCATGGAATATGCAAGTCTCCCATGTTACAAGTCACGGCGGAACGGCTAGCATTTTAGCCTTTACGCAACTCTCCATTCTGCACTCAAAAAATTACTTTTAAGTGTGGAATTTTGAGGTCTCACGTATTACAGGTTGTGCAGTCCGGCTATTACGCTAGGGTTATAGCTAATACCGCCACAATCCATTCCGCAATCTAACTAACACTCATAAACTACCTATTAACCCCTAAACCGCCCCCCACATCGCAAATACTATAATAAACCTATTAACCCCTAAACCGCCACCCACCCACATCACCAACACTAAATAAACCTTTTAACCCCTAAACCACTGGCCCCCATATTGCTACTACTATAATAAACCTATTAACCCCTAATAAACCTATTAACCCCCAAACCGTCGGCCCCCCACATCATTAGTGGGGGACTTTAATATGCCTGATGTAGATTGGGAAGTACCTGTTGCCAAATCAACTAGAAGTAAATATATTCTGGAATCTTTACAAGGTGAATCTCTTGAGCAACTAGTAAAAAAAACAGTACGTAAAGGAACTATATTAGATTTAGTACTTACAAACAGTGATATAGTATCTGAGGTGTCTGTGGGTGAGAACTTAGGTTCTAGTGATCATCAGTCTGTAAGGTTTAATATTCAGACAAAGGTACTGTGCAACCATAGTAAAACAAAAGTCTTAGACTTTAGAACAACTGATTTTTCTTACATGGGCAGATACCTAGATGAATCTCTAAAAGGGATGGCACAGATTACAGGAGTACAAGAACAGTGGGAATATTTTAAAAATGCTATTCTAGATACAATTAAACACTGTATTAGGCTTGTTTGTAAAAGAAAAAGAAAACCAATATGGTTTTCAAGAGAAGTAGCACATGCAGTTAAGACAAAAAAGACAGTCTATAAAAAAAATTCAAACTCACTTGCTCAGAAGAGGATAAGGAAAAATGGAGAACCCATTCAATATCCATGTCAAAACCTTCTTTAGATATATCAGTGAAAAGAGAAAAACTAACAGAGCGATAGTTAGACTCAAGAATGATGATAGAGTATTGAAGAAGATAAACAAATAGCAAACTGTTTAAATGATTACTTTTGTTCAGTCTTTACAACAGATGGTAAAGATAGTGAGATTCTATTAAGGGATGTTACTGTAAATAATAATGTGAGTAGTACTTTTCTTTTTACAGAGGAAGAGTTTTCAAGGGCTTTATCAAAAATAAAAGTAAATCTGTGGGTCCAGATTATATTCATCCAAGGGTTCTAAGAGAACTTTGATCCGTAATAGCTACTCCATTAGCTGATTTATTTAATCAGTCACTTCTAACAGGAGTTGTTCCAAAAGACTGGAAAATTGCCAATGTAGTCCCTCTTCATAAAAAGGGTAGTAGGGAAGATTCTACTAACTATTGACCTCAATTGCAGGGAAATTAATGGAAACTCTTTTAAAGAAAAGACTTATATCTTTCCTTCAGACAAACAACTTAGAAACCAAAAGACAGCATGGTTTCACTGCTGGAAGATCATGTCAGACTAATCTAATTGATTTCTTTGACCATGTAACTAAAATAATAGACCAGGGAGGAGCCGTAGATGTTGCATATCTAGACTTTAGCAAAGCATTTGACACCGTCCCACACAACAAACTTATTCACAAAATTTATTGCCTCAGAATAGATGCTAAGATTGTTAAGTGGGTAGAATGGTGGCTTAAAGATAGACGACAGAGGGTTTCAATTAATGGAGTACATTCAAATGAGGCATCAGTTACATGTGGTGTTCCCCAAGGGTCAGTTCTTGGGCCTGTTTTGTTTAACATGTTCATAAGTGATATTGGAAGTGGGCTTAAGGGGAAGGTTAGCTTGTTTGCTGATGATACAAAAATTTGTAACAGGGTAGATGTTCTAGGAGGGGTTGATCAAATGAACTGTGATATTAAAAAACTAGAGGACTGGTCAAATAAATGGGATCTGAAATTTTATATTACCAAGAGCAAAATTATGCATATAGGATCCAAAAACTCAAAGGCCAATTATAGTCTCAATGGTACATTACTGACTGTAACTAAAAAAGAAAGGGACTTGGGAATTATTATTTCAGATGATTTAAAATTTGTTACACAATGCAGCAGTGCAGCCAGTAAGGCCAGTCGAATACTTGGTTGCATTGCAAGTGGTATTAGTATCAGAAATAGCAAGGTTCTTATGCCACTTTACAGATCATTAGTTGACCAAATCTGGAATACTGTGCACAGTTCTGGAGACCATATCTTCGGAAAGATATAAATAAACTAGAAGCTGTCCAAAGGAGCGCTACTAAAATGGTACATGGTCTAAAATCTAAAATGTACAAAGAAAGACTCTATGATCTAAATATGTATAGTTTAGAGGATAGAAGGGAAAGAGGTGACATGATAGAAACCTTCAAATATATGAAGGGACTTAATAAAATAGAATAAATAGGGGCATGTCCGGGTTATGGCCCAAGATGGCAGCTAATCTGGAAGCTCTGTAGAGGTGATATACATTCCACCGTGTATCTCAAATTGTGAAAGCCATCCGGTAGGATACCCTATTTTAGGTGATAGCTAAAGGATTACTGGAGAGGAAAATATAACTGTCTGTATGATACTGAACTCCACAGATTGGACCGTTGCAGGCTTTGGCGGCCCAGTGCAGGAAAGCCTCCAACACCCCCCCGCCCCTGGGGAACCAGGGTTTTAGTGAATAACAGCACACTTCACTCTCTTCAATTGAATATACATTTTAGGAAATCAGAGTAAGCCAAGACTGTCTGCACAAAACTTTCTTTGACCATGTAGGATGAACTATATGCCAAAATATAAGCCCTATTTGCAGAGTGAGCAGCAAATAAACAGATTTGATCACCTTATGGCAATAGTAGGAGCCGAGCATACTGAAGGGGTCTATCCTAGGCCTGATATGGCGAAAGAAATGAAAGGCATGGCCCTATTGAGTGCTGGGGACGTTTTCAGTAAATATGTCTAATCTGAAACGAGGCAGCTAGAAGTTGGCGCCCCTGAGACAAATTTAGAAGATGCGTGGGGATCAATGGTCCTGAGGGACCAGGAAGTGCTGATACTCAAGAAGCATACAAGCGTGGATGGAGGGCCCTTCATCAGCGTATGGGATATGGCAGAAACGGCTGATATCTACTTGGTAAAGATTTCCGGGCTGGTGTTGCTTGTGGGGTCGCAGTGGGGAGAGCAGCCGGGTCCCGAATGTGTGGCCCTGCCGGTAAGCATAGGGTGGCCTGCTGTTTACACGGACTCAGCCACAGACTTGGATCTACAGGGAATTGTCAGGTTCTCAGAAGGCTCTCAGAACCTCAGTACCCTTGCCAAAGTCGGTGTTGGGTGACGTTTTAAGTATAGTGGGAATCCTGGACCTGTAGGCCCGGTATAGTACAATAGTAACCTGCTTTTGAACTGTACACCTCCTTGAGTTTAAGACTTGGGCACTTTAATGAAAATCCTGAGGTTTGAAGATGAGGCCCTTGATGCTATAATTTATATAGCTGGACTCCTACACCTTGCACCAGTTTGGCTGTAGTTATCCTTTTGACTGATGTATCATGTTTAATTTACATGCCTTTGGGAAGTGTACTATATGATTGTATATATAGATATATGAGCTCTTATTTAGCTGCTGAGAACAAAAGAGATAAAAAAGCACTTACTGGACAAGAGGAGAGCGGGATAACAGGCTATTCAATGCCTGAAATACAATGACAGAGCATTACTTCCTCCGGTACTCGATGTAAGCAAACAATTCTCACAAGGCAAGGCAAAGAAAGTGAGACAGCGTCGCTCCGGACAGGGGAGGATTTAACTGTAACCTCTTACCCTATTCGAAGCCTGCAATTCTGTCAACTTGGCTCCAATCCAAATAGGCAGAAGACGCCTCGATAGGTCTCACCAACACCGGATGCCGAACACACCTGGAAGCTTGCCACACTACTATTCGCAGCCAAGAGAACGTCACAAGAAAGAGGAGGAGAAAGTCCGCAGTCCAATGCAATTCCGTGGGGATGATCCTTTTGACGTAGATCGGGTAAAGCTGACAGTAGAACAAAAAGCCGCCAAGGATGAAAATGTATATAAAGTATAACTTTTATTACATTGAGCAAGATAAAAATGATAATAAGTACAAGGGGGACAATCACAAGGAGAGAGGAGTAAGCAACAGGCTTACGCGTTTCGGCCGTAGATGGCCGTAATCATAGCCTAACAGTTACTGATCTGAAAGTCCTTTTAAAAGCAGTAAAAAGTTCTAATTGGCTAATACAGATACACACCTCTCTCTCTTAAAGAACCATACAATACAAAACATAATGGCATAATAGATAAACGTAGCAGTGATTATGATAACATCATAGTACAATAAATAGGTATAAATTCATAAAATGCATATTTGAAAAAACATGTGATGAATATATAAGCATGTGTATGTGGTATGTGTACAGCGCTTAAACTTAAAACACTTATGCCTCCTCTATATTAACCTCCTCCTGGTCAAAATTTAAAAAGTGTAAAATGTATTCAGAGGAAGTGCTAACAAAAGCTCTAAGTGTTAAAAACCAAGAGATTAGGGAGATTTAGACACACGCTAAAAAATATATATGCTAAATAGAAAATGAACTGGATATAATATAAAAGGCAGGTGTCGTAGTATATACAACCTTATAATCAATCTTAAATTCCACCAAAGCCTATTATAAAAAGGAGCTAGAGAAAGGATTTAATAAAAAAGGTTTACTGATCAGATATCATATAAAACATAGACATACCTAAACAAATAAAATTGAAAAATATATATAGTTAAAAAAAACAATTTTCAGTGTATATATTTGAAGGGAAAAAAAACAATGTATATGGGTACAATCAAAACATGGTGTAAACAATTTTAGCGTAACACACTCCTATGCAAGGGTATGAGAAGAGAGAGCCCAGATTTATAACTTATAGTTAATATAAGGATCGCAATTAATGCATGTAATGTAGTCCTTTGCAGGAATATAGATGATCAAAAATTAATAAGATGACATCTTTTCATTGGAATAATGATTTCGTAGAATGACAGTCTTTCTTTAAAAAGATAGCAGTCTTTTCATATTATGGTCAAGGTATCCCTTTTGATGCGGCAATATAGTAGGTAAAATAGTAGTGGCCTGCCACTATTAGACTCTAAGCAATTCCACGCTGGGGAGAGTGTTCAAGCACAGTATAACAATGGAAAGTCTTATGAAACAAATCTGTACCTTTAGGTGAGCATATAGTATGCCTGCTATGCAGGTTATCTCACCCTTCTTCGTATGCGGCTGGTTTCTGAATGGCTTCCGTTGTAAGTGCTTCTGCTGATAGCGGTAGCTAATACCGGTTTCTTCAAACTTGCGCAAGTTACCGTAGGGGACCGGTTAACTCCTCCTGCACTTAGTACTTAGATGAGGTAAAGTTCATAGTGGTTGCTCCTTACACAGCTTCAACGCGTTTCACCCTGATTGCGGGCTTTTTAAAAAAAATACCCCTCACCACATCCAAAATTCATTTTAACAAATAGCCAAGTAGTGGGGTGATAAAGAAAGGAGAAAAAAGCATCAACAAAGGAATTTGGAAATAATTGTGCTTTATACAAAAAATCATAACCACCATAAAAAGGGTGGGTCTCATGGACTCTTGCCAATATGAAATAAATGAATTTATCAGGTAAGTTCTTACATAAATTATGTTTGCTTTCATGTAATTGGCAAGAGTCCATGAGCTAGTGACATATGGGATAGCAATACCCAAGATGTGGAACTCCACAGAAGAGTCACTAGAGAGGGAGGTATAAAATAATAACAGCCATTTTCCGCTGAAAAAAAATAATCCACAACCCAATTATAAGTTTATTTTCATAATGAAAAGAAAAAACTTAAACATAAGCAGAGGAATCAAACTGAAACAGCTGCCTGAAAAACCTTTCTACCAAAAACTGCCTCCGAAGAAGTAAATACATAAAAACGGTAGAATTTAGTAAATGTATGCAAAGAATACCAAGTTGCTGCTTTGCAAATCTGATCAACTGAAGCTCCATTCTTAAAAGCCCACGAAATGGAGACTGATCTAGTAGAATGAGCTGTAATTCTCTGAGGCGGACCTGACCCGACTCCAAATAAGCCTGATGAATCAAAAGCTTTAACCAATATGCCAAGGAAATAGCAGAAGCCTTCTGACCTTTCCTAGAACCAGAAAATATAAAAAATAGACTAGAACTCTTCCTGAAATCTTTAGTAGCTTCAACATAATATTTCAAAACTCTTACCACATCCAAAGAATGTAAGGATCTCTCCAAATAATTCTTAGGATTAGGACACAAAGAAGGGACAACAATTTCTCTATTTATGTTGGTAGAATTTACAACCTTAGGTAGAAATTGAAATGAAGTCCGCAAAACTGCCTTATCCTGATGGAAAATCAGAAAAGGAGATTCACAAGAAAGAGCAGATTATTTGGAAACTCTTCTAGCAGAAGAGATGGCCAAAAGGAACAACACTTTCCAATAAAGTAGTTTAATGTCCAAAGAATGCATAGACTCAAATGGAGGAGCCTGTAAAGCCTTCAAAACCAAATTAAGACTCCAAGTGGGAGAGATTGATTTAATGACAGGCTTGATACGGACCAAAGCCTGTACAAAACAGTGAATATTAGGAAACACAAAAAAATATCTGGAGCTCACTAACTGAATCATATATGCACACTCCTATAAAATGTGATCTCCTCACTTACGTTTAGATAGAGATAAATTCAAATAAATACAAATGGAGTGGCGCCCATATACCCAATAGGCTAAAGGAATAAAACAAAAACAAAAACGATTAACTAAATATCCCCTCTACACACTAAATACAAAAATATCCTGAATAGGCAGAATAGCAATGTGTATTGCGCTATTTATCAATAGTATATAGATAGAAATCAAATGCTGCACTTAAGTTGATGACATAGATGTAGATATAAATGAATATATAAAAGAATATATATAATTATTTAAAATATTTATTCCATAAAATATATATCCTCTGAAAATATATATATAAAATAAAATAATAAATGTTGTGGCCACAACAACTAACAAATTAAATACTGAATATTCCAGCAATGTCTAATAGCACGTTATGTTTGGTGACAACTGTATGTCCGCTCTGAAAACACTTGAATAGGAAACGTCTTTATCTCATGTACATGCGATACTTAGAATCCAAGGTATCCAGACAATACAATGTAACAAAGTACCTTCAGTGTTTAGGTAGTCGGCGTTCTCCAGCCGTTACCCAGATAGACATGTGAATTATTGACAGCCTATACTCGTGCAGGTCTGTGTTTGCATAAACACTGTTTGAATTTCAGATCAGCTTCAAATCCGCTGTCTGCGCTGCATATGACAGGTAGTCTATTATGATGTTGATCGCTTATAATCACCTGTTAGGTTTTTTGATCAGCTTTCACTCCGGTGTCTGTTGGGTTTCAGATCAGCTTGCACTCCGGTGTCTGTTTGGTTTCTGGTCAGCTTCCAATCCGCTGACTATGAAGTATATCCACTATCTTTCTTTATCTTGATAAAGGCATCGTTCAGATGTTGAAACGCGCAGACTTGTGACGGAAGGGCAGAAATTTGGGGAACAGCTGGGGAACAGCCAGTCAGGTCATTACACGCTATATCTACTACACCTGGTATATCTGGTCTATCTGGACACAGACAAAGTTGGAAAGATAGTGGATATACTTCATAGTCAGCGGGTTGGAAGGTGACCAGAAACCAAACAGACAGCGGAGTGCAAGAAATAAAAAAACACTAAGATTACAAAAATAATAAACAAAATTATCCAAAATAATAAAAATTAAACCTAATCTAATACCCCTATAAAAACAAAAAAGCCACCCAACCAAACCCCCAAAATAAAAAATACCTAAGTTTAAAAAAGTTTAAGATAACCATTGCCCCTAAAGGGGCATTTGTATGGGCATTGCCGTTTTTTAGATTAGGGCTTTTTTTTATTGGCGCAAAAGAGCTGATTGCCCTTTTAAGGGCAATGCTCATACAAATGCCCCTTTAGAGGCAATGGGTAGTTTAGTTTTTTTTAGACTTTTTATTTTTATTTTTTATTTTGGGGGTTTGGTTGGGTTGGGGGGTTTACTGTTAGGGGGTACATTGTAATTTTTTAGGTAAAAGAGCTGATTGCTTCAGGGCAATGCCCTACAAAAGGCCTTTTTAAGGGCTGTTGGTAGTTTATTGTTAGCTTAGGGGGTGTTTTTATTTTGGGGTGGCTTTTTTGTTTTTATAGGGGTATTAGATTAGGTTTCATTTTTATTATTTGGGATAATTTTTTTATTTTCGTAATTTTAGTGGGGTTTTTTTGTAATTTAGGTTTTTTATTTTTATTTTATTTTTTATTTTTTTAATAGTAATGTTAGGTTAAGTTATAGTTTACTCTTAGTTTTTTTTATTTCACAGCTAAGTTTTTATTTATTTGAAGGTAGTTATATTGTAAGTTTAATTTATAGTAAGGGTGGTGTTAGGTTTAGGGGTTAATAGTTTAATTTAATGTGTTGCAATGTGGAGGCTGGCAGTTTAGGGGTTAATAGGTTTATTAAAGTAGTAGCGATGTGGGGGGCCGGCGGTTTAGGGGCTAATAGGTTTATTTAGGTGTTAGCAATGCGGGGGCGGCGGTTTAGGAGTTAATAGTTTTATTTAGTGTCAGCGATGTCGGGGGGCGGCGGATTAGGGGTTAATAGTTTTATTTAGTGCCGGCAATGTCGTGGGCAGCTGATTAGGGGTTAATAGTTTTGTTTAGTTTCGGCTAAGTCGGAGGGTGGCGGATTAGCGGTATTTAGACTAGGGGTTTATGTTAGGGTGTTAGGTTTTTACATAACTTTCTTTTCGTCATAGACATCAATGGGGATTGCGTTATAGCGATCGCCATTCCGCAGTTATTTAAAATTGCATTATCTATATGAATCATGAAAGAAAACATTTGGGTTTCATGTCCCTTTAAATATGGTCTGTTGGGGGGGGGACTTAAACCTGGGGTATGCAACCTTAATTTAAGATTTACTTTTGATTGCATATTACTCATAATTGTGTGTATTTTTTTTCTTTGTGGACTGTATAAAATGAGCCCCATTTATCAAGGTGTGGAGGCAGCTTTGGAGCTCTTGCAGTGCAGGGGTGATTGACAGCATGAGAGCAGGGGGCAGCATTTTATGAGAATACTGTATGAGCTTGCCACTATTACAGGCGGACAGGTTCCCGAATTGGGATCATTGTCTACCCACACAATAATATGGGGCTCCCTGTCTGAAGGATTCATCATTCTCTTTACTTTACCCCATTCCATTTTATACTGAATCTAAAATATGTTTTTCCAAGTAATCAATATAATTAAAAAAACATGAAACACTGTAATCAAATGAAGAAAGTTGTAAGAAATCAAATTAAGAACTTTTAATGAAATACAGATATAGGCCTCTAGCTATCAAGCCGTCAACCTCAAATACGCTGGAATTCCGCAGCGTATTTGTGCCGAGGCTGATTCGCCTAAGTTATCAAGCCCTACACACCGGCAAAAGTAGAATATAGTGACGTAAGCTTCGATCCGCCGGACTCAGTCTGACACAGATCGATTCTTATGTCACTCCAACGCAAGTTCGGCACAATCTGTTATCAAATGACTAGCAGGTACGCTCTGCACTTTTCCGGCCCAACGTACCTGGTTTTCAATCCGCCGCCCTGGAGGTGGCGGATCCCATAGGAATCATTGGGAGTCTGACCATAGCGAAAGTTCAATGTTCGCTGCTGCCCGACATCCCATTGATTCCTATGGGAGATGTCTGCACCTAACACCCTAACATGTACCCCGAGTCTAAACACCCCTAATCTGTCCCCCCTACACCGCCACAACTAAATAAAGTTATTGCCCCCTACACCGCCGCTCCCGGACCCCGTCGCAACTATATTAAACATGTTAACCCCTAAACCGCCGCTCCCAGAGCCCACCACCACTCTAATAAACGTATTAACCCCTAAACCGCCGCTCCCGGACCCCGCCACCACCTACATAATACCTATTAACCCCTATCCTGCGCCCCTATACCGCCGCCACCTATAATAAATTTATTAACCCCTATCCTGCCGATCCCGTACCCCTCCACAACTAAATAAATTGTTTAACCCCTAAACCGCCGCTCCCGGACCCCGCCGCCACCTATATTAAACTTATTAACCCCTAATCTGCCCCCCCTACACCGTCGCCACCTATAATAAATTTATTAACCCCTATCCTGCCCCCCCCTATACTGCCGCCATCTATATTAAACTAATTAACCCCTAAACCTAAGTCTAACACTAACCCTAACACCCCCCTAACTTAAATATTATTTTAAGAAATCTAAATAAAAATTACTGTTATTAACTAAATTAATCCTATTTAAAACTAAATACTTACCTATAAAATAAACCCTAAGATAGCTACAATATAACTAATAATTATATTGTAGCTATTTTAGGATTTATTTTTATTTTACAGGCAAGTTTGTTTTTATTTTAACTAGGTACAATAGCTATTAAATAGTTATTAACTATTTAATAGCTACCTAGTTAAAGGGACAGTCTAGTCCAAAATAAACTTTCATGATTTAGATAGGGCATGTAATTTTAAACAATTTTCCAATTTACCTTTATCACCAATTTAGCTTTGTTCTCTTGGTATTCTTAGTTGAAAGCTTAACCTAGGAGGTTCATATGCTAATTTCTTAGACCTTGAAGGCCGCCTATTAAGAATGCATTTTAACAGGTTTTTCACCACTAAAGGGTGTTAGTTCATGACTTTCATATAGATAACACTGTGCTCATGCACGTGAAATTACCTGGGAGCTATCACTGATTGGCTAAACTGCAAGTCTGTCAAAAGAACTGAAAAAAGGGGCAGTTTGCAGAGGCTCAGATACAAGATAATCACAGAGGTAAAAAATATATAAATATAACTGTGTTGGTTATGCAAAACTGGGGAATGGGTAAAAAAGGGATTATCTATCTTTTAAAACAATAACAATTCTGGTGTAGACTGTCCCTTTAAAATAAAGACAAATTTACCTGTAAAATAAAAACTAAACTAAGTTACAATTACACCTAACACTACACTATCATTAAATAAATTATTCCTATTTAAAACTAAATACCATAAGATAGCTACAATGTGTAATTAATAATTACATTGTAGCTATTTTAGGATTTATATTTATTTTACAGGTAACTTTGTATTTATTTTAACTAGGTACAATAGTTATTAAATAGTTATTAACTATTTAATAAATACCTAGCTAAAAGAAATACAAAATTACCTGTAAAATAAATCCTAACCTAAGTTACAATTAAACCTAACACTACACTATCGTTAAATTAATTAAATAAATTACTAGCCAATATCTACAATTAAATACAATTAAATAAACTAAACTAAATTACAAAAAAAAAACACACCAAATTACAGAAAATAAAAAAATATTACAAGAATGTTAAACTAATTACAGCTAATCTAAGCCCCCAAATAAAATAATAATAAAAAAAAAATAATAAAAGCCCCTACCCTATTCTACATTACAAAGTAATCAGCTTTTTTACCAGCCCTTAAAAGGGCTTTTTGCGGGGCATGCCCCAAAGTAATCAGCTCTTTTGCCTGTAAAAAAAATACAACCCCCCCCAACATTAAAACCCACCACCCACATACCCCTACTCTAACCCACCCAAACCCCCCTTAAATAAACCTAACGCTACCCTCTGAAGATCTCCCTACCTTGAGTCGTGTTCACCTAGCTGGGCCGAAGTCATCATCCAAGGGGCGCTGAAGAGGTCTTCCATTCGATAGAAGTCTTCATCCAGGCGGCGTCTTCAATCTTCATCCATCCGGAGCGGAGCCATCTTCAAACGAGCCGACGCGGAGCCATCCTCTTCAACCGACGCCTACTCGCCGAATGAAGGTTCCCTTTAAGGGACGTCATCCAAGATGGAGTCCCTCGAATTCAGATTGAGCTCGCATTCTATTGGCTGTTCCGATCAGCCAATAGAATGCGAGCTCAATCTGATTGGCTGATTGGATCAGCCAATCGGATTGAACTTGATTCTGATTGGCTGATTCCATCAGCCAATCAGAATATTCCTACCTTAATTCCGATTGGCTGATAGAATCCTATCAGCCAATCGGAATTCGAGGGACGCCATCTTGGATGACGTCCCTTAAAGGAACCGTCATTCTTCAGTTGGACGTCGCCGGAAGAAGATGGGTCCGCGGTGGAGGTCTTCAGGATGGAGCCGCTCGTCATCGGATGAAGATAGAAGATGCCGCTTGGATCAAGATGGTTGCCGGTCCGGATCGCCTCTTCTTCCCGGATAGGATGAAGACTTTGGAGCCTCTTCTTGACCTCTTCAGCCACCGGATGATGGATCGCCAGCCCCCGCTTGGGTTGGATGAAGATTTTGGAGCCAGGACGGATCGGTGATACCTGGTGAGGTGAAGACAAGGTAGGATGATCTTCAGGGGCTTAGTGTTAGGTTTATTTAAGGGGGGTTTGGGTTAGATTAGGGGTATGTGAGTGGTGGGTTGTAATGTTGGGGGGGGTATTGTATGTTTTTTTCTACAGGCAAAAGAGCTGAACTTCTTGGGGCATGCCCCGCAAAGGGCCCTGTTCAGGGCTGGTAAGGTAAAAGAGCTTTGAACTTTAGTAATTTAGAATAGGGTAGGGCATTTTTTATTTTGGGGGTCTTTGTTATTTTATTAGGGGGCTTAGAGTAGGTGTAATTAGTTTAAAATTGTTGTAATATTTTTCTTATGTTTGTAAATATTTTTTTATTTTTTGTAACTTAGTTCTTTTTTATTTTTTGTACTTTAGTTAGTTTATTTCATTGTAGTTATTTGTAGGAATTGTATTTAATTTATTTATTGATAGTGTAGTGTTAGGTTTAATTGTAGGTAATTGTAGGTATTTTATTTAATTAATTTAATGATAGTATAGTGTTAGGTTTAATTGTAACTTAGGTTAGGATTTATTTTACAGGTAATTTTGTAATTATTTTAACTAGGTAACTATTAAATAGTGCTTAACTATTTAATAGCTATTGTACCTGGTTAAAATAAATACAAAGTTGCCTGTAAAATAAATATTAATCCTAAAATAGCTACAATATAATTATAATTTATATTGTAGCTATATTAGGATTTATTTTACAGGTAAGTATTTAGCTTTAAATAGGAATAATTTATTTAATAAGAGTTAATTAATTTCGTTAGATTAAAATTATATTTAATTTAGGGGGTGTTAGTGTTAGGGTGTTAGGATTAGACTTAGCTTTAGGGGTTAATACATTTATTAGAATAGCGGTGAGCTCCGGTCGGCAGATTAGGGGTTAATAATTGAAGTTAGGTGTCGGCGATGTTAGGGAGGGCAGATTAGGGGTTAATACTATTTATTATAGGGTTAGTGAGGCGGATTAGGGGTTAATAACTTTATTATAGTAGCGGTGCGGTCCGGTCGGCAGATTAGGGGTTAATAAGTGTAGGCAGGTGGAGGCGACGTTGAGGGGGGCAGATTAGGGGTTAATAAATATAATATAGGGGTCGGCGGTGTCAGGGGCAGCAGATTAGGGGTACATAAGGATAACGTAGGTGGCGGCGCTTTGCGGTCGGCAGATTAGGGGTTAATAAGTGTAGGTAGCTGGCGGCGACGTTGTGGGGCAGATTAGGGGTTAATAAATATAATATAGGGGTCGGCGGTGTTAGGGGCAGCAGATTAGGGGTACATAAGGATAACGTAGTTGGCGGTCGGCAGATTAGGGGTTAAAAAAATTTAATCGAGTTGCGGCGATGTGGGGGGACCTCGGTTTAGGGGTACATAGGTAGTTTATGGGTGTTATTGTACTTTAGAGTACAGTAGTTAAGAGCTTTATAAACCGGCGTTAGCCCAGAAAGCTCTTAACTACTGACTTTTTTCCTGCGGCTGGAGTTTTGTCGTTAGATTTCTAACGCTCACTTCAGACACGACTCTAAATACCGGAGTTAGAAAAATCCCATTGAAAAGACAGGATACGCAATTTGCGTAAGGGGATCTGTGGTATGGAAAAGTCGCGGCTGAAAAGTGAGCGTTAGACCCTTTTTTGAGTGACTCCAAATACCGGAGGTAGCCTAAAACCAGCGTTAGGAGCCTCTAACGCTGGTTTTCACGGCTAACGCCAAACTCTAAATCTAGGCCTTAGGTAGGTGGCCTAATTACTGTAGTGTAAAATCCTATAAATCTTTAATTGGGTGGCATGTCCTGAAACTACAAAGTCTGGGTACATATGCTTATAGCAGTTTCTAAAAAAAAATTAATTAGAGAGTCAGGAACCCGTTTATCCTTTAATTTTAAATATCCAAATGCAGCACTGGCTAAAATAGTTAAGGATAAAAGCTTAAGAATGAGAAGCTGACTCCAATTATAATATAGAGCTTTCAGGATTAGTTTTACAGGTCAATAATACTACATAATATGTGATAAAGTACACTAGATGCAGAAACCATGCTAAATGTTAAGGTATATGTGGTGTAGATCAGTCTCCCCCTCCACATTGCATGTATACAAACATTATGGGACATATGAATTTTATCAGGAGTAAACAAATAATGCAAGAGCCATATGTGCAATATAAAGAGCAATAGTTAGAGAATGCCATCTTATTCAAAATCAAATGGTGTATTATTGTAAAGTGGGAGGTGGGAGAATAAAGTATAGGGAAACTGTTATTTTATACCTAAGAAAATGAAAAAAAATTTGTCACCAAATTTTTTCCAATGTAATGTGGATCTAATATAGCAACATGGTCCTCTAGTGACTAACAAAGGTTAATAACATCATACTTAAGAACATAATACATGTACTAGAAATATTGACTTGTCCCTCTCATGGCATTGGCCGCTGGCTGTGATATAAGGAGCAATTTACATATTAAGCATATCGACCTCCTTGTCCATTAGCATAACAATGGTGATCAGGAAAATGAAGTAGTCCTGTAAGTTACTTGGGATATTTTACATATATTTGCCAGGGAACACAAATAGAAAAAAGAGTCATATATATTTAAATTAAAGAAAACATAGTAAAGGTAAAACCGTAGGATCCACAAACCTTTTAAACAAACAGCCCACTCCGGACTTTGCATAGGGGGAGACTCGTGCTGTATCACAGTTCAGGGAGAACTGCAGAACCGCTCCTGTATCAAATAATAAGCAAACATGAGGCCGCAGCAAACAGTTTCTCTGTTGTAGCTCCCATGGCGGTAACCACCAGGATCCCTTAGGTAGATACTTTTTTTTAGGTCAGAACAGTGTGATTAACCATATCAGAATCTTCATATGCATTGTTCTTCACCGCTTGGTTCAGATTGATATCTCCTGGCTTGGTGTTATCCGTGCTACCGCCCCATTTCGTATGCTTCAGATAATCGACTTCCAGGTCTCACCAGTGATCGTTGGAAGTTGGTGGTGAGCACTGGGGCCCCAAAGCACCTCCACTTGTGTGGTCTGTTGTGAGATCCTTTTGGAGGATTTGTTCAGAAGCGACTGTAGTTGTGGGAATGAACGCCATCACCAGTGTCTTTTCAATCTCAGTTTGATAGCTATACAAAGGTTCACTCAGCTCTCTAATGATATTGGCGGCAAACTCCCTAGTAGGATATATAGCAGGTTATAATAGTGATTTAGGAATTGTGTGAAGCAGCATTAAATATCTGCCTTGCAACCCAGTATCCCGGGGGGGGGGGTTATAGTACGGAAGCCTGAGCTACACAGATAGTCGGCCTTGTAAAAAATGGCAATCACTTTGCGGCTCAGCTGAAGAGCATAGACAATTAGCAATATCAATGTGGATCTGTACCTCAAACCTCTTCAGGGTGATGTCGAGCATAGATATACTTTATTTTAGCTGAATATCTTGAGGAAACTCTTATAAATCAGATTAAAGTCAGGAGCTCCACTTAGATGCGTCCTGCTGCTTCAGCTATAGGCTCCTCCCCCCAGTTTGGTTATTTCATTTAAATGTCTAAATGCTACTTGCAATGGAACCACTCTACAGACATAAAGATATGTGAGATTAAATAATATCACCATTTAATAACCATTATATTCCACTGCTCTGATAAAAAAATTACAGCATAACGATGCAACAGAGTACAAGAAAACTAAACACATTGATATAATCGCAAGTTCCTAGAAATATACTGCCGAGAATATAAACATAGCAATGTAAAATGATACAGGAGGAGAGGACCCCTTACAGTCACTGTCAATGGGTCTGAAACATTTTGCTTTGGACACCCTTTAAGTATAATAATATCCCTGACTTTAATTTGATATGCCCAGGAAACCCTAAGTATGAATACACTGTAAACTAAGTATGTAAGCAAAAGGCCATATTCACAATGGTTAATATTTCATTCTATTATAATAAACCAGTAATACATTATTTGGTCGGGGGGGGGGAGCACTCCTTTTTAAGACAGTATTCCAATGCCACCACTAGGCTTTTTTGTGCCACTGATATTCTACTCAATATTTTAGAACATCTGGATTTCCCAGTGCTCTATAAAGTATAAAATAAATATGTAAACGTTAGAGCCAGTATAAAGCACTTGGTGAATATATGTTCATGTCAGTTATAGTCACTAGCATTAATACCACATTTGCCACATTCCCCAGCGCAAGAAACCCCACTGCCAGAATCTGCTTCCTCAATATAACTAGTTAACCCTTTCATGCCAAAACCTCCAACCACATTAACCTTAAACCTCTAGTACTACTGACTGTCTTTTGGCCATCTCCGATATAATGCATATATAATGAAACATTTGTAACTAACAAGTTAATGAAGAACAAAAAACGATATCATTATATTATCTTACTATCCTATAGTATCCTAATTATAGATATATAAGCCAAGCAAGACCACAAAATATCATAAGTAGCCTTTACAATACAATTTGAGAAAAGCTCTAACAGCTAATTAAATGGACTTTTTAGAATAAGAGAGAAATATTGGTAAGTGCCATCATATTTGAATGATCTGTCAGTCCCACCAACCACCAAACCTGAACCTTTTGTTAGATGGCATCAACACTGTGAAACAACGGCTAATAATTAATCATATCATTATTTATAAAGTTCAAAAATAGAAATGTTTAATGTGTTTGGAACAACCATTGCTTCCTGAATGCCTCAGAGTGCCCAGGCACTCCCACTGATAGGAAAAAGCATAATAATGCATCTTATCAACCTCTCATTACACAGATGTCAAGGCTGAAACCATGTTTAACCCTCTATGTTGTTTTTCTATCTTCTGTTTGTCTTGAAAGAAAATTATCATCATTTTAGTGATAACTGCAAAAGCCCAATGAGAGTAAAAATATACAAGTCAATAAAAAATGATAAAATAATTAACTATTATTTGTTTATATATGAGCAACTGTAGGAATGTTAACATGAGTTATATATTAAACCAGCTTGCATTGTTCAGTGTGTGATATATTTAAGCTTTAACAAGTTGAATAAATTGTGTAACATACAAATAATGCACAGAAACCCTAAACCACATTTGTTTTTATTTTTATTTGTTGTGATGCTATTGGCTAATACAAAAATGTTATATTATTTGCAAGAAAATGTGAAATGCACTGCAGCTTCATTCATATTTCAGTAAAATCTATATAGTCTTATTTAAATTTTAAAGATATTATTAAAATATTTAGAAATATTTTTTTGTATTTGCTACAGTTCCATAAACCTGATAATAAATAAAGGAATAAATAAATATTGTTACGGTATGTTGCTCCATAGATATTTGATACAAGGTCGCAAGGAAAGTCCACCTTCTTTATTTCAACATTGTATACATGTCCAGGTGATTTCAGCTTCTATTTTAAAGCCATTCCAATCCATTTTAATAAACTAAATCTGGTTAGGAAAGTGAAAAAACTGTAAGAAAATGCAAATATAAAACATGATGATAACTGCCTAATGTATTTTAACAAAAAATAAAAAAATTGTTTGTTTTTCATTTAAAACGAGAGTCAAAATTAAACATTTATGATTAAGATAGAGCATGCAATTTAAAAAAAAAGACTTTCCAATTTACTTCTTTTAGATCATGTGCTTTGTTCTCTGGGTATCCTTTGTTGAACAGTAAACCTAGCTAGGATGATAAGTGGTTAGAAGTGTGTACATGTCTTCAGCAGTCTATGGCAGAAATATTTGCAACTATTTATAACATTGCTATAAACATTGTTGTAATTATTTTGACACATGCATGCTCTCAAGCTCTTTAACTCTTTAACAAAGGCTAACAAGAGAACTAAGCAATATTGGTAACAGAAGTAAATTGCAAAGCTGTTTAAAATGCCATGCTCTGATGCCCCTGTTTCCGCGTGTGCCTTCAGGCTCACCGGAAACAGCAGTTATGAAGAGCGGTCTTAAGAGCGCTGCTCCTTAACTCGTCTGCTGCCTCTGAGGCTGCAGTCTGCAATCCGCCCGATCCTATAGGATTGGGTTGATTGACACCCCTTGCTAGCTATATTGGCCATGAATCTGCAGGGGGCGGAATTGCGCAAGCAGTTCTGCTTGTGCAATGTTAAATGCTGACAGCATATGCTGTCGGCATTCAGCGATATCTTTCGGCCCGATGGGCCCGTGGCTGGATTGGTAAAGGGCAGAGAGCTCCAGTCCGACTCAGACGCCAGCAAGGTGGAGGTGGAGTACTGGTTTGGGCTGGTATCATCAAAGATGAGCTTGTGGGGCCTTTTCGGGTTGAGGATGGAGTCAAGCTCAACTCCCAGTCCTACTGCCAGTTTCTGGAAGACACCTTCTTCAAGCAGTGGTACAGGAAGAAGTCTGCATCCTTCAAGAAAAACATGATTTTCATGCAGGACAATGCTCCATCACACGCGTCCAAGTACTCCACAGCGTGGCTGGCAAGAAAGGGTATAAAAGAAGAAAATCTAATGACATGGCCTCCTTGTTCACCTGATCTGAACCCCATTGAGAACCTGTGGTCCATCATCAAATGTGAGATTTACAAGGAGGGAAAACAGTACACCTCTCTGAACAGTGTCTGGGAGGCTGTGGTTGCTGCTGCACGCAATGTTGATGGTGAACAGATCAAAACACTGACAGAATCCATGGATGGCAGGCTTTTGAGTGTCCTTGCAAAGAAAGGTGGCTATATTGGTCACTGATTTGTTTTTGTTTTGTTTTTGAATGTCAGAAATGTATATTTGTGAAAGTTTAGATGTTATATTGGTTTCACTGGTAAAAATAAATAATTGAAATGGGTATATATTTGTTTTTTGTTAAGTTGCCTAATAATTATGCAAAGTAATAGTCACCTGCACACACAGATATCCCCCTAAAATAGCTATAACTAAAAACAAACTAAAAACTACTTCCAAAACTATTCAGCTTTGATATTAATGAGTTTTTTGGGTTTCATTGAGAACATGGTTGTGGTTCAATAATAAAATTAATCCTCAAAAATACAACTTGCCTAATAATTCTGCACTCCCTGTACACCACTTGTCATATAACTGCATGTAATAGACACTACTATAAAGAATAATATGCACAGATACTGATCGAAAAATCCAGGATAAAACCTTTTAAAAACTTACTTAGAAGCTCCCAGTTTAGCTCTGTTGAAAAGGTAGCTGGAACACTCACTGAAAGTGGGAAATAACAGACCCCCCCCCTTCCTCTGCATATGAAAAGACTCTTTACACAAACAGGAGCAAGTTGGAGTAGGTATACATCAGTATACTTCTAAAACTTTGGGGCTTGGTTAGGAGTCTGAAAATAAGAGCAATGTTATTTAAAAATAAGAAAAACTATTTTTTTTTTTTTAAAAAAAAAACCTTTATGGGCTATATAAATAGATCATCTACAAAACATTTATGCAAAGAAAAAATGTATAATGTCCCTTTAATATAGGTTTGGTTAAGTAATCAAAATACAATGTTAGAACAAGTAACGGATAGCAAATCTTACAGAATCGAAGACATATGTAGTAGGTGAGAGCTGCAGGAATTATTTAAATGGACACTGAACCCAAATTTTTTCTTTCAGGATTCAGATAGAGCATGAAATTTTAAGCAACTTTCTAATTTACTCCTATTATCACATTTTCTTCATTCTTTTGGTATCTTTATTTGAAATGAAAGAATTTAAGTTTAGATGCCGGCCCATTTTTGGTGAACAACCTGGGTTGTCCTTGCTGATTGGTGGATACATTCATCCACCAATAAAAAAGTGCTATCCAGAGTATGAACCAAAAAAAGCTTAGATGCCTTCTTTTTCAAATAAAGATAGCAAGAGAACAAAGAAAAATTGATAATAGGAGTAAATTAGAAAGTTGCTTAAAATTGCATGCTCTATCTGAATCATGAAAGAAACATTTTAGGTTCAGTGTCCCTTTAACTCTGATATAGCACAGCAACAGCCTGAGGATAATAGCAGAAAAGCCACTAGTATTGCAAATAACATGGTAGGGAAGTAGGGGGTGTGTAGTCAAAGAGTCCAGGCCAAAGCAGCTCAAACAAATACATTACACATCGACTAGCAGATGTATAGTAACAAACAAGCCAAGGTCAAACCTTATAAGCAGATTCTTTAAAATCTAAAAACCAAAAACATAGTTGTAAAATCAAGCCAAAGGGGGATATTTATCAAGCCGTCAACCGCAAATACACTTGAAATCGGCAGCGTAATTGTGGCGAGCTTGATTCAACCTAGTTATCAAAGCCTACAGACCGGCAAAAGTTGAAATCTGTGACGTAACATACAATCCGCCGGTCTCAATCCGACACAGATCGATGCTTACGTCATTACAGATGTTTCGAATACACATTCGGCTCTATTTGACACTTTTTAAAAGTTATCAAATAGTTAAAGGGACATGAAGCCCAAAAATGTTCTTTCATAATTTAGATAGAGAATACAATTTTAAACAACTTTCTAATTTACTTCTATTATCTAATCTGTTTTATTCTCTTGGTATCATTTGTTGAAGGAGCAGCAATGCACTACTGGTTTCTAAATGAACACATGGGTGAGCCAATGACAATCAGTTTATATATGCAGCCACCAATCAACAGCTAAGACCTAGGTTCTCTGCTGCACATGAACTTGCCTAGATAAACATTTCAACAAAGGATAACAAGAGAAAGAAGCAAATTAAATAATAGAAGTAAATTGGAAAGCTGTTTGAAATTGTATTCTCTATCTGAATCATGAAAGAAAATTTTTGGGCTTCATGTCCCTTTAACAGTATGCTCGTGGCTATTCCGGCCCAGCATACCTGGTTTTCATTCCTCCACCCTGGAGGCCGCGGATGCCATAGGAATCAATGGGAGTCTGAAAGCTTATGTTCGATGCTGCCAGATATCCCATTGATTTCTATGGTATAAAACCAGTTACGTTTACACCTAACACCCTAACATAAGCCCCGAGTCTAAACACCCCTAATCTGCCGTCCCAACACCGCCGCCACTAAATAAAGTTATTAACCCCTATCCCGCCGCTCCCGGACACCACTGCAACTAAATAAATGTATTAACCCCTATTCCTCCGCTACCGGACCCCACCGCAACTAAATAAAAGTATTAACTCCTATTCCGCCGCTCCCGGACCCCACAGCAACTAAATAAACGTATTTACCCCTAAACCCCTGGCCTCCCACATAACTACCACTAACTAAACCTATTAATCCCTAAACCGCCAGCCCCCTACATCGCCATAAACTAAATTAAGCTATTAACCCCTAAACCTAACAACCTGCTAACTTTACATTAAAATTACAACATCTCTATCTTATAATAGATTAAAACTTACCTGTAGAATTAAATTAAACAATATTAAACTATTAATTAACCTACCCTAACTATTATTCTTAAATTATATTAAACTACCAAATAAAGTAACTATATTACATATTTAAAAACCTAACCCTACTCAAATTATTTAAATCTACTATTAAATATTACTAAATTACACACAAAAACCCCCATTAAGTTACAAAAAAACAAACACTAAGTTACAAAAAAAAAACACAGTATCAAAAATAAAAACGAATTACACCTAATCTAATAGCCCTATCAAAATATAAAAGCCCCCCAAAATAACCCCAGCCTACAATAAACTACCAATGGCCCAAAGAAATCAGCTCTTTTACCTGTAAAAAAAAATACAAACACCCCCCAACAGTAAAACCCACCACCCAACCAACCAACCCCCCTAAATAAAAACCCTATCTAAAAAACCTAAGCTCCCCATTGCCCTGAAAAGGGCATTTGTATGGGCATTGCCCTTAAAAGGTCATTTAGCTCTTTTACATACCCAGGCACTATTCTAAAAATAAAACCCGCCCAAAAAAAACCTTAAATAAACCTAACACTAACCCCCGACGATCCACTTACAGTTTTTGAAGTTCCGCTTGAAGGATCAATCCAGCCGGCAAGAAGTCTTCATCCGGGCGGCAAGAAGTCTTCATCCTGGCGGCCTCTTCCATCTTCATGCAGCCGGCGAAGTCTTCATTCATGCGGCCTCTTCTATCTTCATCCATTTGGCGCGGAGCGGGTCCATCCTGAAGACATCCGGCGCGGAGCGGGTCCATCCTGAAGACATCGGCGAGGAGCTCCTCTTCAAAACGGTCTCTGACGTAAACTGGATCTTGAATGCAAGTGACGTCATCCTAGATCCTTGCAAGAACATTGCATTCCATCAGATGATTGGAACAGCCAATAGGATGAGAGCTGCTCAAATCCTATTGGCTGATTGGAACAGCCAATAGGATTTTAGCAGCTCTAATCCTATTGGCTGATTGGAACCTTTGAGCCAATAGGAATGCAAGGGACGCCATCTTGGATGACGTCACTTGCATTCAAGATCCAGTTTACGGCGGAGACCGTATTGAAGAGGAGCTCCTCGCTGGATGTCTTCAGGATGGACCCACTCTGCACCGGATGTCTTCAGGATGGACCCGCGCCAGATGGATGAAGATAGAAGAGGCCGCATGGATGAAGACTTTGCCGGCTGGATGAAGATGGAAGAGGCCGCCCGGATGAAGACTTATTGCCGCCCGGATGAAGTGTTCTTGCCGGCTGGATGAAGATGGAAGAGGGCGCCCGGATGAAGACTTCTTGCCGCCCGGATGAAGACTTCTTGCCGGCTGGATGGATCCTTCAGTGCTTCTTGTGGCATGGAATGGCACAGAAAATAAAGCCAAAAAATAACACAAGTTTTAACATGGCACTGAATAGTAATGGAGGCTTTCGGGTCTTATTGGTGCATTAATATGTATATAATCCAAAGCAGAGACCGCACACTCAGGTCTTACTTTATACCCAACACCAGCACCACATACATACACACACATGCACACAAGGGCTGTATTTTCATATTACATGTCTTGCCCAAGTTTTTATTTTTATTTTAAGTATACATTTGTTTTGTTTTGTTTTTTGCTTTTTTGTCTTCTCAGAAACCCTACACCAAATACAATTCTTACAA
Source organism: Bombina bombina (assembly GCF_027579735.1). Classification (NCBI taxonomy): domain Eukaryota; kingdom Metazoa; phylum Chordata; class Amphibia; order Anura; family Bombinatoridae; genus Bombina; species Bombina bombina. Next base: position 1,219,154,161 of record NC_069500.1, on the reverse strand, counting down.
GTGTCTTTATGTATATAAAACCAAAATGAACTGCTTTGCATACTTATGTATGAGCTGATCTGTTAAACAAACAGCAAAATGTTAGTGAACCAGACAAAGCTGCCAATATATTGAAATAAATAAACACATAAGGTGACATTTAGGATGAAGATGGAAGAGGGCACCCGGATGAAGACTTCTTGCCGCCCAGATGAAGACTTCTTGCCGGCTGGATGGATCCTTCAAGCGGAACTTCAAAAACTGTAAGTGGATCGTCGGGGGTTAGTGTTAGGTTTATTTAAGGGTTTTTTGGGTGGGTTTTATTTTTAGAGTAAGGTCTGGGCATGTAAAAGAGCTAAATGCCCTTTTAAGGGCTATGCCCATACAAATGCCCTTTTCAGGGCAATGAGGAGCTTAGGTTTTTTAGATAGGGTTTTTATTTGGGGGGGGTTGGTTGGTTGGGTGGTGGGTTTTACTGTTGGGGATTGTTTGTATTTTTTTTTACAGATAAAAGAGCTGATTTCTTTGGTGCAAGGCCCCGCAAAATGGCCTTTTAAGGGCCATTGGTAGTTTATTGTAGGCTAGGGTTTTTTTATTTTGGGGGGGCTTTTTTATTTTGATAGGGCTATTAGATTAGGTGTAATTCGTTTTTATTTTTGATACTTTGGTTTGTTTGTTTTTGTAACTTAGTGTTTTGTTTTTTGTAACAGTGTTTTTTTTGTAATTTAGTAATTTTTAATAGTAGATTTAAATAATTTGAGTAGGGTTAGGGTTTTTTAATATGTAATATAGTTAATGTAATTGGTAGTTTAATGTAATTTTAGTATAATAGGGTAGGTTAATTAATTGTTTAATATAGTTTAATTTAATTCTACAGGTAAGTTTTAATTTATTATAAGATAGGGATGTTGTAATTTTAATGTAAAGTTAGCGGGTTGTTAGGTTTAGGGGTTAATAGCTTAATTTAGTTTATGGCGATGTGGGGGGCTGGCAGTTTAGGGGTTAATGGGCTTAGTCAGTGGTAGTGATGTGGGAGGCCAGGGGTTTAGGGGTTAATACATTTATTTAGCTGCGGTGGGGTCCGGGAGTGGCGGAATAGATTTTAATACTTGTATTTAGTTGCGGTGGGGTCCGGAAGCAGCGGGATAGCGGTTAAACATTTTAGTATAGTGGCAGCGTTTAGTGACAGGGTATAAATAAAGTTGGTAAAAAGCCGAACAGCAGAGAGATCGATGACTGTTAGTTAACAACAGTCCGATGCTCATCGCCCCATACTTGGTGTGCAGCTTTTTGCCGGCTTTTTTTATAAATATGGAGAGCGTATTCAGGTCTGCGGCTGCGATGTTAGGCGAGCGTATTGGTGCCGGTGAATGCAACAAAGTTGACGGCTTGATAGATATCTCCCAAAGTCAGTAAGATAAATCAGGAGTAAAAAAAAAATCAGGGGAGCAAAGGTCTGAATCAGGAGTTAATATTCAGCACAATATTCCAAAGAGGTAACTGCATACACAAGTAACCAACCAATGCAAAGTAGAGGATACATAAAGCTTTATACACTTAAGGAGTAAGTAAATCCTTCTATTCCTTCTTAAAGGCTCAGTACACCTTACAGGTAAAGCATGCACCTTTCTTGCAAAACTCCTGTTATGACAGTATTGAAAATATGTTCTTACTTGTATCTGTATTTAAATTGTTCAATATATGTCATTATCATTAAGGTCAGAAATTACATGGAAATCTTAGACATTATGGGCTAGATTACACGTGGAGCAGTATTTTGCGCTTCTACTAGAACGCTAATTGCTCTAGAAGTAAACTTTTTAGTGCTCGTCGGTTTGGGCTGGTATTTTGAAAGTGGAAAAAAAACACAATTGCATGTTCTCATATGCGCACACCCGATCTCATATTCTTATTTGCGCAAGCCCGATCACATACTCTAATATGCTCAAACTCAATATGAAAATATAAATATTGCATAAATATGCTTTTACATAACTGCAAAGAGCTCTAATACACTTATACATATATATATATGTGTGTACATATGTATTTATGTGTTTATATGTGCATATACAGGTATGTCTGTAAATACATATATACACATATAAATACTTAAGTATAAATACATATATATATACACACACATATACATCTTTAGACATGTATATTTATGTATCTCTATGTTAAAGCCCATTGACTGCCTTTTTTTCCACCTGAGATCTCATATCTTTTTTTTGTACTTTGTAATGCAACAAAAAGAAGATGTAGATCCAGGTTGCTTGTTAAAAAATCACTTTATTTGAACTTAAACAATCTCATCGAAATGATTACAGTGTGGTCTACTAAAAATACAGAAAGCAGTTTTGTGGCTGATACCTGTGCACCTTGTATTGTCTGCTATCAATGCAATAGTAAGTCGCTAGCCCTGTTTATTGTGGTTATACTGATCTGCTTAAAGTCCTCAGTGGTATATTTATTATGCAGAAAGTGAGCAAATTTAGGCTGGCTCATTGCGTTTTTTGTACTTTGCAATGTATTTTTTATGTGTTTTGTGACACCTTTTAGTTTTGCGAAACAGTTAACCAGTGCTCGTGATTGCGCTCACACGATCGCGATTGTGCTCAACTTGTAATATAATCGCAATTTAACCTGCGCTCAAACGAAAACCCTCAAGCAAACGTTTGCGTGCCACTTGTAATCTAGCCCTATAGCTATATAATTTGTTAAATATTGAACAGAATTTGTGCTATTTAAGAAAACAATCCTGCTCCAATTAAATACACTTGACAAAGAGGTGTGGTCTTTTTAACACAAAGTGTGGGGGAAGTTTAGCCAATGTGCTTCTGTAAGCTAGAGATTGGGGTATATTTACTAGGCAGCGGATGCTGATTTTTCCGTGCGAGCCTTCTGGCTCACCGGAAACAGGAGTTAAGAAGCAGAGGTCGTAAGCCTTTTAGGTGGCTGACTGCAATAATCACGATCAGATACGATCGGAATGATTGACATCCCTTGCTAGCGGTCGATTGGCTGCGAATTTGCAGGGGGCAGCATTGCACAAGCATTTCTTGTGCAATGTTAAATGCTGACAATGGCCCATATTTATCAAGCTCCGTACGGAGCTTGAAGGGCCGTGTTTCTGGCGAGTCTTCAGAACCGCCAGAAACAGCAGTTATGAAGCAGTGGTCACAAAGACCGCTGCTCCATAACCTGTCGGACACACATCGCCGGAAATCAACCCGATCGAGTACGATCGGGTTGATTGACACCCCCTGCTGGCGGCCCATTGGTCGCGAGTCTGCAGGGGGCCGCGTTGCACCAGCAGATCTTGTGAGCTGCTGACGCAATGCTGAATACGGCGAGCGTATTGCTCGCCGTATTCAGCGAGGTCTGGCGGACCTGATCCGCAGTGTCAGATCAGGTCCGCCAGACCTTGATAAATAGAGCCCAATGTATGCTGTTGGCATTAAGTGATGCAGGGCGGACATGATTCGCTATAAATCTACCCCATTAACTCAAATTCAATCAGTCAGTTGTATGTAGTAAGGTTATTTTTATTGTTCGAATTCTATCATGTTGGATTTTGTTAAAATTAGTTATATATATTTACAAATCCTAAAGTATTATCTGTCCAAAATAAATCCAAAAGAATGCCCACATGAACAGGATTTGGCCAAACCAAACGATGTGAAAAATAAGAAAAAAATCTTTCGGAAGAAACAAATTTTACACCAGTGCTCATCTTTAATTGCAATTACTTGTTTGAATGTTTTAAAAATGTTATTTAAAAAAATACCCTAAATTAAATTAAATTGTTAAAATAATGCAAATGTTATGGATTAATTTATTAGTTAAGTGAAAATAAAAACAAATCTACTTTAAAAACACTCTAGGTAGTCATTATCCGCGTTAAATCAATAAGCTGCCTTGTTAAATTTTGTTTTGGTAACATATTGATTGCTTCTGTGAAGATCTGCAAACCCCCTGCAGAAAGCAAGAGAAAGGCGTTCTTATAGTTATTACATAGTTACTTATTCTGATTATATTATGGATGAAAAAACACAGCAGATATTCCTATTATACATTGCTGTATTTTTAAGTGGATATATATATATATATATATATATATATATATATATATATATATATATATATAGTCATATGCAAAAGTTTAGGCACCCCTGACAATTTCCATGATTTTCATTTATAAATAATTGGGTGTTTGGATCAGCAATTTTATTTTGATCTATCAAATAACTAAAGGACACAGTAATATTTCAGTAGTGAAATTAGGTTTATTGGATTAACAGAAAATGTGCAATATGTATCCAAACAAAATTAGACAGTTGCATAAATTTGGGCACCATTGTCATTTTGTTGATTTGAATACCTGTAACTACCTAGCACTGATTAATTGGAACACACAATTGGTTTGGTGAGCCCATTAAGCCTTGAACTTTATAGACAGGTGCATCCAATCATGAGGAAAGGTATTTAAGGTGGCCAATTGCAGGTTGTTCTCTTTGACTCTCCTCTGAAGAGTGGCAACATGTGGGGTCCTCAAAACAACTCTCAAATGACCTGAAAACAAAGCTTGTTCAACATTATGGTTTAGGGGAAGGCTACAAAAAGCTATTGCAGAGATTTAAGCTGTCAGTGTCAACTGTGAGGAACATAGTGCGGAAATGGAAGACCACTGGCACAATTCTTGTTAAGGCCAGAAGTGGCAGGCTAAGTAAAATATCAGAGAGGCAAAGGCAAACGATGGTGAGAACGGTCAAAAACAGCCCACAGACCACCTCCAAAGACCTACAACATCATCTTGCTGCAGATGGTGTCACTGTGCATCGTTCAACAATTCAGTTGTACTTTGTACAAGGAGAAGCTGTATGGGAGAATGATGCAGAAGAAGCCTTTTCTGCAAACACGCCACAAACAGAGTTGCTTGAGGTATGCAAACGCACATTTGGACAAGCCAACTTCATTTTGGAAGAAGGTGCTGTGGACTGATGAAACAAATATTAAGTTATTTTGGCATAACAAGGGGTGTTATGCATGGCGGCAAAAGAACACAGTGTTCCAAGACAAACACTTGCTACCCACAGTAAAATTTGGGGGATATTTCATCATGCTGTGGGGCTGTGTGGCCAGTGCTGGTACTGGGAATCTTGTTAATGTTGAAGGTTGCATGGATTCCACTCAATATCAGCAGATACTTGAGAATAATGTTGAGGAATCAGTCACAAAGTTGAAGTTACGCCAGACCTGGATATTTCCACAAGACAACAACCGAAAACACTGCTCAAAATCTACTCTGGCATTTATGCAGAGGGACAAGTACAATGTTCTGGAATGGCCATCCCAGTCCCCAGACTTGAATATCCTTGAAAATCTGTGGGGTGATTTGAAGCGGGCTGTCCATGCTCGGCAACCATCAAACCTAACTGAACTGGAGATGTTTTGCAAGGAGGAATGGTCCAAAATACCTTCATCCAGAATCCAGACACTCATTACAGGCTATAGGAAGCGTCTAGAGGCTGTTATTTCTGCTAAAGGAGGCTCTACTAAATAATGATGCGATATATCTGTTGGGGTGCCCAAATTTATGCACCTATCTAATGTCGTTTGGATGCATATTGCACATTTTCTGTTAATCCAATAAACCTCATTTCACTACTGAAATATTACTGTGTCCTTCAGTTATTTGATAGATCAAAATGAAATTGCTGATCCAAACACCCAAATATTTATAAATGAAAATCATGGAAACCTTTGCATACAACTGTATATATATATATATATATATATATATATATATATATATATATATATATATATATACGGTATATATATATATATATATATATATATATATAGGGGATATATATATATATAGAGAAGGGTGCAAAGTATCTGTATTTCTAGGATGAAAAGTTATTATCTAGAAAAAAGTGTGAATAAGGAATATGGAGAGAAGGGGTGGATAGGGCAAAAACCAATACACACAATTTAAAGGGACAGTGTAGTCAAAAATAAACCTTCATGAATCAGATAGGGCATTTGATTCTAAACAACTTTTCATTTTACTTTTAATAGCAATTTTGCTTTGTTCTCTTGGTATTCTTAGTTGAAAGCTAAACCTAGGAGGCTCATATGCAAATTTCTTAGCCCTTGAAGGCGCCTCTTATCTGAATGCATTTTGACATTTGTTCACAACTAAAGGGTGTTAGTTCATGTGTGCCATATAGATAACATTGTGTTCATGCCCATGGAGTTGCCTAGAAGTCAGCACTGTTTGGATAAAATGCAAGTCGGTCAAAAGAACTGAAATAAGGGGGCAGTCTGCAGAGGCTTAAATACAAGGCAATCACAGAAGTAAAAAGTATATTAATATAACTGTGTTGGTTATGCAAAACTAGAGAATTGGTAATAAAGGGATTATCTATCTTTTTAAACAATACAAATGCTGGTGTAGACTGTCCCTGTAAAATATTGAAGTCTATTGGGTCTAGTAAAGATAAGTGCAAATATAAGCGAGTAGATGTCCAGATGCTTCTAAAATCAAGTATAGTAAATATAAATCCCCTTCTGGGGTGTGTACTCACAGGAAGTTACCTCAATCCTTGTTTATTTATCCATAGTAAAACAATTTTGCAATATACTTTCATTATGTATTTGTCTCTTTTCATATAATTTGGCTCTGAAAACTGTGGATTTTCTAATTCTTAGAACTGGAAATGCACCCTGCTGACATCTCAAGGCTAACCCTGCTATGTCTCTTTCCCTAATTAGATTTAGCATAAACAACTGCAAAACAATTCAGTTTCTAGTAACAAAATGACCCTGGCTATCCTTGTCTTCTCCATAAGCATGCATAGAGCGGTTCCTCCAAATAAGCCAAGTGTGGGTGGAGTTTGGCTATTGAAAAGTAATTTGCTGCAAACAATAGTTTAATTTGTTTTGAAAACATTTACACTTGGCTGATATGTTATTCTATAGCAACACAATATACATGCCTTGTAAGGTGCTTACTGTTCAATTTAAGACTGAATTCTGGTATCTGAGGTAAAAGAATACAAAACAGCTCTGTTCACAGTTAATGCTACCTCATTTCTTACAAAACTGGTGCTTTTAAAAATTCCCTTTAATTTACATATTTCTCTCAAGACGTAAAGTTTTTGGAATAGGAATTTCCTCACCAGAGAGAGAAACATTAGTTGCATCCTATGATCGACTAATTTAGTACTTAAATATATGGGTGTCCTGATTGCACCTACCTAGCAGACAACCCAAGGTATTGATCTAGGCCCATTTTAGTATATTTCATGCCACCATTTCACTGCCAAATGCGATCATATAAAAAAAACTGTTAACTTTTTCACAAACTTTGGTTTTCTGACTAAAATTATTTACATACCGCTTGTGCAATCATGGCACAAATAGTTGTAAAAACTTTTATGGGATCCCCTTTGTTAAGAAATAGCAGACATACATGGCTTTGCCATTGGTTTTTGGTAAATAGAAGGCCGCTAACTGCAGCTGTGCATCACACTTCTATTATTCCCGGCAGTGAATAACATAATGACATTTTTTTGTAGTGTTTTGTCCCTTCCCTCTCTATCCCTTTATTTTATTTTACTTTTAGTTTAGGGCCATTCCACTTCCACCGCCTCCCTCCTCCCTCCCCCCTCTGTTGCTCTGCTGCCCATCCGCCTCCCGGATTCCCTCCCACACCTCCCGCTGGAACCAGCAGATGATCGCTACACACAGTGACACACAGTGTCACTGTGTGTAACGATCTGGCATCTTCCCTCATTTGGAACCGGAGCATTGCTTGTGTTTCGGTTCCATATGCGTGCAGTTGCCTGAAGCTCAGGAACTCCAGCTCTCGGCTGTGACTTAACAGCCGAGAATGCTGGAGCTTCCTGAAGCTCCGAGGTATATATACGTCTTGCGGTACGATAAGTACTGCACAACGTATATATACGTCTTTTTCGACAAAGGAGTTAAAGGAAAAGTGTACTCTAATATTTTCTCCCTTTTAATGTGTTCCCAGTTATTCATTTTACCTTCTAGAGTGTATTAAATTAGTTAAAAACAATATTACAAGTTGAAAGTAAACAGTTTTTGCTAACCCAACAAGCGTAAAAAGTCGATAATTTATTCTCCCCTAGAAGTCAAAGGAGAAAAAAAAGTGGAAAAAACACCTAACATCCTACTCACGCGCAAAACCTGATCGCATATTCTCATGTGCGCTAACCCGACAATATTTATATTTCCCATTCAAATGTTCTTCACATAGCAAAATATGTTCTATTTATTCAGAAATATATATTTCTATGTATATCTGATAGTATTTTGGTACAATATATATCTATACCTATATATATATATATATATATATATATATATATATATATATATATATATATATATATATATATATATATATATATATATATATATATATATATATATATATATACATGATATTATATATAGGTTTAGATATATACAGATATACTGTATATAGGAATATCTATTTAAAAATACTTAGAACATATTCCATATTCTGCTATGTGCAAAACATTGGACTGTAAAATATTTGCAATAAATACACGGTATAACACTTTATATAAATATTGCATAAATATGATTTTACATGTTACTGCAAAGGGCTCCAATGCAACTTATATATATATATATATATATATATATATATATATATATATATATATATATATATATATATATATATATGTCTATATGTGTGTACATTTGTATTTATGAGTTTATATGTGTATATATGTCTATAAATACATATAGAAGTAAACACAAGAGGGGGTTTGGTTAAGCACACCAAAAAAAACATTTTTTATATACTAACACACATATTGTGGGAGTGCTGCCAAAGTGACCAAAACAATTACAAAACAACAAAGAGGGTTGGCGCACATCCAAACACTTAAGTCCACATGTTTATAACATTTTATATACTGCAAAATCACTTATGGGATCATTGTCACGCAAGATTATTAACATATATTTATGCTGCAAGACTTTATGCCTATATACCTTTAAATAAAGTTGGGATCTTAGTCACACAATATGGCCATATTCTGCTAAGCCAGTCACCACTTACAAGGTGTCCCAAAATAGACTGGTCCTAACACTAATAAGTTTAGCTTAGCTGGGCTGAGTCATTCGATTCTAATATTAAATACAGAATTCCAACATTACAGTGCTATGCTTCAAATCATGACTGCACAGAATGAATCTCCCTAGCTTGATATATATACCACAATCACATTATATGGAATACACCTGGGCTCCTGGGCTGGGTGGTGTGCATTAACCAAAGGGATTTGGTCAACTAGTGTTAGGACCAGTCTATTTTAGGAAACCTTGTAAGTGGTGACTGGCTTAGCAGAATATGGCCATATTGTGTGACTAAAATCCCAACTTTATTTAAAGGTATATAGGCAAAAAGTCTTGGAGCATAAATATATGTTAATAATCTTGCGTGACAATGATCCCATTTTATTTTAACAATTTAAGAATATTTAGCTAGCATAAGTGATTTTGCAGTATATAAAATGTTATAAACATGTGGACTTAAGTGTTTGGATGTGCGCCAACCCTCTTTGTTGTTTTGTAATTGTTTTGGTCATTTTGGCAGCACTCCCACAATATGTGTGCTAGTATATAAAAAATGTTTTTTTGGTGTGCTTAACCAAACCCCCCCTTGTGTTTACTTCTATAATAGGGAGTTGACCAAATCCCTTTGGTTAATGCACACCACCCAGCCCAGGAGCCCAGGTGTATTCCAGATAATGTGATTGTGGTATATATATAAAGCTAGGGAGTTTCATTCTGTGCAGTCATGATTTGTGGCATAGCACTGCAATGTTGGAATTCTGTATTTAATATTAGAATCGAATGACTCAGCCCAGCTAAGCTAAACTTATTAGTGTTAGGACCAGTCTATTTTGGGACACCTTGTATGTGGTGACTGGTTTAGCAGAATATGGCCATATTGTGTGACTAAGATCCCAACTTAATTTAAAAGTATATAGGTATAAAGTCTTGCAGCATAAATATATGTTAATAATCTTGCGTGACAATGATCCCATTTTATTTTAACAATTTAAGAATATTTAGCTAGCATAAGTGACTTTGCAGTATATAAAATGTTATAAACATGTGGACTTAAGTGTTTGGATGTGCACCAACCCTCTTTGTTGTTTTGTAATTGTTTTGGTCATTTTGGCAGCACTCCCACAATTTGTGTGCTAGTATATAAAAAAAAAATTTGGTGTGCTTAACCAAACCCCCCCTTGTATTTACTTCTATAATAGGGAGTTGACCAATTCCCTTTGGTTAATGCACACCACCCAGCCTAGGAGCCCAGGTGTATTCCACATAATGTGATTGTGGTATATATATATATATATATATATATATATATATATATATATATATATATATATATATATATATATAAAGCCAGGGAGTTTCATTCTGTGTAAGAATATTTAGCTAGCATAAGTGATTTTGCAGTATATAAAATGTTATAAACATGTGGACTTAAGTGTTTGGATGTGCGCCAACCCTCTTTGTTGTTTTATAAATACATATATACACATATAAATACATATGTATACACACACACACACATATATATATATATATATATATATATATATATATATATATATATATATATATATATATATATAAACAAGTCCACTAAAGCAGTTCTCATAGTACAATACATTTTTTAATACAATCAAAGTCAAAGTTCACAAAAACAAATATCCCATACAGATGGGTACTCACAAAAGTGCCCTCAATCAAATGAAGTAAGTTGCAGGTGTAGGTTTATAGGTTAAAGATGTAACCCCTTGCTCTTGTTGCAGACAATGCTCTTTAACAACCAGAGTCAACACCGTTTCTGTATAGTAGCTGTATCCAGATTATAGTATCAGCTCTAATGACAGCTTATTAAAATATAAACGGTCAAATACCTAGGCTTCCTAGAGGCACAGCAGCTCCACTTAGGGACAATATGTGCCTCAAAATTGCCTTTTAGTATATTTGCCGAATGGATAAGCTCAAATACAAACAAATGATTGGAGGTTCTCGCCAAGAGCCGGATATTGACGTGGCGTGACGTAAGGTGGGGGTGGCCTAATGCATTTCACGGGGAATCCGCTTCGTCAGAGGCTTTTTACAGCCCACCCTACGACTGAAATTAAAATACCAGCTAGAACATGCCCAACCAATACGTCACGCCACTATTCAGCCAATCGATTTTAACTATTCTGTTTACATTGCTTATCCGGCATTAATGCAATTTCAACGGATCTCTAACTAGTGTATTCATTCTTATCTAATATGTTCTCTCTACTTATAAACATTGCACTGATCAGTGTCTATGCTATTGCAATGCACAATATAAATGTCAATACTTACTTAACTTAAAAATGTACAATTGCAGCCGTAATTTCACAAGATAAAAGCTGCTCTTGAAAACAAATGTAATGACAGGAACATATTAATGCATAAAAAGGAGGAAAAATATAAATAAGGAGACTAGAACACTAGATACACTAAATCTAGGACACTAGAATGGAGGATATATTCGTAAAGTTCAAGTATTCTAGTGTTTATACAAAATAATATAGAATACTTAAAGGGACAGTCTAGGCCAAAATAAACTTTCATGATTCAGATAGAGCATGTAATTTTAAACAATATTCCAATTTACTTTTATCACCAATTTTGCTTTGTTCTCTTGGTATTCTTAGTTGAAAGCTTAACCTAGGAGGTTCATATGATAATTTCTTAGACCTTGAAGCCCACCTCTTTCAGATTGCATTTTAACAGTTTTTCACCACTAGAGGGTGTTAGTTCACGTATTTCATATAGATTACACTGTGCTCGTGCACGAGAAGTTATCTGGGAGCAGGCACTGATTGGCTAGACTGCAAGTCTGTCAAAAGAACTGAAAAAAGGGGCAGTTTGCAGAGGCTTAGATACAAGATAATCACTTTTTAACAGAGGTTAAAAGTATTATATTATAACTGTGTTGGTTATGCAAAACTGGGAAATGGGTAATAAAGGGATTATCTATCTTTTAAAACAATAAATATTCTGGTGTAGACTGTCCCTTTAATGCATAAACCCTACATAATTATATGCTTGCATTTTATAAAAATACACCTGCATATTAATTGTAACATATGAAAGCCATTTCTTATTGAAAGCTTAAAAGTGTTATATTGTCCATACTCATGTTTAAAAAATTTCATACTCATGTTTAAAAAATGATCAACCAATTTAAAACACAATTTATAAAATATCCATTAGGACTTAGTAATTAATAAATGATTTAAAAAAAAAATGGTTAAAAATCTAATAAAATGAGTTGAAATAAAAACTAATCCATTGTAGATTTATAGATTAAAAAGTTGGCAAGGTACTCAAGCAATAAGTTTACATGTCTATTGTGATTTCTTTTGTTTAAAAAATATATATAAATAAATAATAAATCTAAAATCTAAAATTAATTAATGTGCAAAAACATTTCTGGAAGGAACAGTAAAGAATGACTACACTAAAAAGGCCTGAATGTCCACATCCCTGTTCATTCCCATAGGTTCTAGAGTCTGTAATCAGTGGATCCAAAAGATTTCCCTCTGTCTCAATAGGAGTAACCTGTTCCCTCGTCTTTCATCAAGAACCACCTGTTCTATTGCTTTAAAGCTGAGACTGGAATTATCATTATTATGAAAATTCCTGAAATGGTCAGTTACACCATGTGACACATTTCCCTTCTCAATATTCTTTAAATGTTCCATTACCCTTCTTTTAATGGTCCTTTTTGTCCTTTCAATGTACTGCTTTTTGCACGAACATTCTAGCAGATACAATACATACTTAAAATAAAAATTCATAGTATGTCTTATCTCTGTCATTTGTCCATTGGAACTAGAGGTAATGTGTTAATTGTCGTGATGGATTATCGGACAGGTATTGCATCCCTTCCTATTACATTTAAAAAAAAACCTTAGCTGATTTGTTCAACCAATTACCTTTAGCATTTTTTTTTTATTGCCCCTTAATTTACTAGGGGCCATAATTTCTTTTAAATTTTAGTTTTTTCTAAAAACTACTTTTGGTATAGGATGCAAAGTTTTATTTAAAAGAGGATCTTGTAGAAGGATATGTCAATGTTTTTTGACTGCTCTTTTAATTTTCATTGATTCTTTATTATATTTAGTTAGAAAAATATTTCTCTTTATATTATCCTGTCCTTTTTCTTTTTGGCAGATTAGCAAGGTTGATCTATCCAGATCCCTTGCCTTTTTGTAACCTTCTTCAATAATTACATTTGAATAGCCCTTTTTCAATTTACTCGAATCTTGTTCAAAAGAGACTATGGTCGAACAATTTTTTCGAATCTGCAGGGGGCGGCATAGCACCAGCAGTTCACCAGAACTGCTGGTGCAATCATAATTGCAATCATAATTGCCGAGAGCGTATGCTGTCGGCATTTATCGATGTGCAGTGGACATGATCCGCAATATCGGATCATGTCCGCTCGCACCGTCATAAATAGTCCCCTTTATCTTTACTATACAAGTTAGTAATAATACATTCCTGTTCTGAGGATAAAATTATGTCCAAAAATCTGTTTTGCACTATTTTTCTGATTGAATTTCAAATTATAATTGTTTTTTAACATACTCAAAAAAGGTGTCTACTGAGGTCTCATTCCCATTCCAAATAATAATAACGTCGTATATAAACCGTTTCTATAGAACAATGTTATTTATATCGGGATTTTTATTCCAAATTAAATTCTCTTCCCATAATTCCATATATAAATGTACATAATTGGGGGCTAAACGAGTCCCCATCGCTGTGCCCCCAATCTGCAAAAAGAATTGATGCTCAAATAGAAAATATTTTTTCTTTAAAATGAAATTAATCGAGTCTAGTAGAAATTGACTTTGAGCTCTGGGAAGATGATTCTCTGGGTAGATGATCATGCTTATTAAGAAAGAAGGCTATACTTTCTATTCCTTGGTCATGGGGGATGCAGGTATATAAAGATGCAACATCCAAAGTTACCCACCTATAGCCTGGTTTCCACACAATATTCTCTACCACTTTTAAAATGTGGGGTGTGTCTCTTAGATATGATTTTAAGGATAAGACCATTGGCTTAAGTTAACTATCCACAAATTGTGATAGATTACAGGTCAGTGAATCGATGCCCAATATTATGGGCCTTCCTGGTGGTGTTTCTTGATTCTTATGAATCTTTGGCAGGTGGTAAAAAATTGCCACCCTGCATTTATCCTGAAATAGGAAGCTATATTCCTCTTTGGTTATAGTTCCTCCTACTAAATAGTCATCTAAAAATGATTTCATTTCTTTTATAAACAAATTTGTAGGGTCTTGCTTTAATCATTTATAAGTGTATCCATCGTTTAAAATATTGTTTGCTTCCGCAATATAGTCATCACTATTTTGTATGCCTATACTGCCGCCCTTGTCTGCCTCCCTTATAACTAAAGTAGAGTTATTCATTAAATTTAAAAGGGCCTTCTTCTCAAATTGATTTAAGTTAGATCTCTGTTTTTCTTTTCCTTTCAAATGATTTACATATATTAATTAATTCTTTTTCCACCAATTTACGAAACACCAGGATAAAATTTATCTTGGAATGAAATGGGAAGAAGATCGACTTGGGCTTAAACAAGTTTCTCTGTATTCCCTTGTTTCCCTCAATTTCCAGGCTTTGTAAAATATTCAAAGTATACTCATCTAGACCATCCCTCCAGCAATGTTGTCCTACACTTTCCGTCTCCAAGGAGATCAAGCCATTTAGGGTGTAAAGATCATTTTCATTTATACGATTCTCAATTTTCCCTATTCCGTTTTTTTCTAAATGTCTAGTGAGTGTCAATTTTCTAACGAATCTGTTTAAATCTTTAAACAGTTCAAAAGAATTAGGTCCCTGCGTAGGTGCAAAGCTAAGTCCTTTCCTCAAGAGGCTCAGTACTACAGGGATTAATTATTTTTTTGATAGATTGAATATTTTAGTGCATTCCTGTTTTAGTTCTATTTTATTATTTTTGTCTCATATAATTTTTCCTCCTCACTGTCCTCTTCAGACTCTATAGGACCTTTTTGCACTACTGTTCAAGGCATGTAGTGTGTTATTGGTGGTGCCCCCCCCCCCCCCATGTCTTCTCTATTGGTGGTCTGGTAGGTTTCCCTCGCCTGTCTAAAAAAGATGAGGAAGCAGACAAGGATTGTGCAGTCATACTAAATTCTAATTTTCTGTCTCTACCATTATCATGTTTAGGAACATCTTTTCCCTTTGAAGTAAAGAACCGTGTATTATTATACCATTATATTGTTGTTGGTTTGTTTTTTTCGTCTGAAAATAACGGGACATATTGTTTTTTTTTCCTTGATGGTTTGTTAATTCTTCATAATTAGAGTTTTCTCTCCAATTATGATTCTTGTTGTAACTTCTATTTTTATTTTGAAGTACCCATCTGTATGGGATATTTGTTTTTGTGAACTTTGACTTGATTATATTTAAAAATGTATTGCACTAGGAGAAGTGCTTTTGTGCGCTTATTTTTTTTAGATAATCATTTTTGTTGGACTTGGATTCAAAACCTGACGGGTTTTTAACAAGCAGCCAGCGCTTCTTGTGGACCATCTGATTCAACAAGAGAAAAAGACTCTATTTTAAATTTATTCAGATAAGCTCATATTTTTATTAGCTTGTGTTTTTGTTCATCAAATTTTGAATTGTATTTTTTTTTTAAATTGTTGTGTGTGCGCTATTTCCTGTGAATAACTTTGTTTGTTCACTGAGTTATTTTATAATGCAGTGTTGTGTTAACCCAGGTGTTATACAAAGTAATGCAGTGTTGTGTTAACCCAGGTGTGATACAAAGTAATGCAGTGTTGTGTTAACCCAGGTGTGATACAAAGTAATACAGTGTTGTGTTAACCCATGAGTGATACAAAGTAATACAGTGTTGTGTTAACCCAGGTGTGATACAAAGTAATACAGTGTTGTGTTAACCCATGAGTGATACAAAAGTAATACAGTGTTGTGTTAACCCATGAGTGATACAAAGTAATACAGTGTTGTGTTAACCCAGGTGTGATACAAAGTAATACAGTGTTGTGTTAACTCATGAGTGATACAAAGTAATACAGTGTTGTGTTAACCCATGAGTGATACAAAGTAATACAGTGTTGTGTTAACCCATGAGTAATACAAAGTAATACAGTGTTGTGTTAACCCATGAGTGATACAAAGTAATACAGTGTTGTGTTAACCCATGAGTGATACAAAGTAATACAGTGTTGTGTTATATATAGACAGTATATACATAAATATACACATATTTTTATTAGCTTGTGTTTTTGTTCATCAAATTTTGAATTGTATTTTTTTTTTAAATTGTTGTGTGTGCGCTATTTCCTGTGAATAACTTTGTTTGTTCACTGAGTTATTTTATAATGCAGTGTTGTGTTAACCCAGGTGTTATACAAAGTAATGCAGTGTTGTGTTAACCCTGGTGTGATACAAAGTAATGCAGTGTTGTGTTAACCCAGGTGTGATACAAAGTAATACAGTGTTGTGTTAACCCATGAGTGATACAAAGTAATACAGTGTTGTGTTAACCCAGGTGTGATACAAAGTAATACAGTGTTGTGTTAACCCATGAGTGATACAAAAGTAATACAGTGTTGTGTTAACCCATGAGTGATACAAAGTAATACAGTGTTGTGTTAACCCAGGTGTGATACAAAGTAATACAGTGTTGTGTTAACTCATGAGTGATACAAAGTAATACAGTGTTGTGTTAACCCATGAGTGATACAAAGTAATACAGTGTTGTGTTAACCCATGAGTAATACAAAGTAATACAGTGTTGTGTTAACCCATGAGTGATACAAAGTAATACAGTGTTGTGTTAACCCATGAGTGATACAAAGTAATACAGTGTTGTGTTATATATAGACAGTATATACATAAATATACACATTTAGACATGAGACCTCATATCTTTGAGCCCTTATAACTTTTTTGTGAATTTTTGATTTAAGCATTTTATCATTTTTATTAGATGGTAATATTATGAGTATAACTGTACTTTGTAATGTATTTTTGATGTGCTTTGTAACACTTTTTTATTTTGCAAAACATTTCATCAGAGCTCTGAGGATGCGCTATCCTGATGAACGTTAACTTCAATTGCGCTCAAGCAAAGCATTTACTTTCAACTTGTAATACTAGCGAAAAACCCATGAGTGATGCAAAGTAATGCAGTGTTGTGTTACCCATGAGCGATACAAATTCATGCAGTGTTTTGCTAAGCTATGAGTGATGCAAAGTAATGCAGTGTTGTGTTAACCCATGAGTGATACAAAGTAATGCAGTGTTGTGTTAACCCATGTGTGATACAAAGTAATGCAGTGTTGTGTTAACCCATGAGTGATACAAAGTAATACAGTGCTGTGTTATCCCATGTGTGATACAAAGTAATAAAGTGTTGTGTTAACCCAGGTGTGATACAAAGTAATACAGTGTTGTGTTATCCCATGTGTGATACAAAGTAATAAAGTGTTGTGTTATCCCATGAGTGATACAAAGAAATAAAGTGTTGTGTTATCCCATGTGTGATACAAAGTAATAAAGTGTTGTGTTATCCCATGTGTGATACAAAGTAATAGAGTGTTGTGTTAACCCAGGTGTGATACAAAGTAATACAGTGTTGTGTTATCCCATGAGTGATACAAAGTAATAAAGTGTTGTGTTATCCCATGAGTGATACAAAGTAATACAGTGTTGTGTTAACCCATGAGTGATACAAAGTAATAAAGTGTTGTGTTATCCCATGAGTGATACAAAGTAATACAGTGTTGTGTTAACCCATGAGTGATACAAAGTAATACAGTGTTGTGTTATCCCATGAGTGATAGAAAGTAATGCAGTGTTGTGTTATCCCATGAGTGATAAAAAGTAATGCAGTGTTGTGTTAACCCATGAGTGATACAAAGTAATGCAGTGTTGTGTTAACCCATGAGTGATACAAAGTAATGCAGTGTTGTGTTAACCCATAATCGATACAAAGTAATGCAGTGTTGTGTTAACCCATGAGTGATACAAAGTAATACAGTGTTGTGTTATCCCATGAGTGATACAAAGTAATGCAGTATTGTGTTAACCCATGAGTGATACAAAGTAATAAAGTTTTGTGTTATCCCATGAGTGATACAAAGTAATACAGTGTTGTGTTATCCCATGAGTGATACAAAGTAATACAGTGTTGTGTTAACCCATGAGTGATACAAAGTAATACAGTGTTGTGTTATCCCATGAGTGATACAAAGTAGTGCAGTGTTGTGTTAACCCATGAGTGATACAAAGAAATGCAGTGTTGTGTTAACCCATGAGTGATACAAAGTAATGCAGTGTTGTGTTAACCCATAAGTGATACAAAGTAATGCAGTGTTGTGTTAACCCATGAGTGATACAAAGTAATAAAGTTTTGTGTTATCCCATGAGTGATACAAAGTAATACAGTGTTGTGTTATCCCATGAGTGATACAAAGTAATACAGTGTTGTGTTAACCCATGAGTGATACAAAGTAATGCAGTGTTGTGTTAACCCATGAGTAGAATGAGTCAGTCATGATCTAAACTTCGCCCGGTCAGAGGAGGTTATTCACTCTGACCCTCAAAGGGGCAGTCCCTGCGAGTAGCGAGATGTCTCCCGTAGAGCGAAGTTAGCCGGGAGCAGGGGGCGCACTTTAAAAATTAAACCTGGCAGTCAATATAAGCCACATTACGCTGTGTTCTGCCTATAGCATCTTACAATAGCCTATATTTTCGTATGCATGATTTGTTCTATTAGGGTTATAAATACTTTGAGTGTTTTGAGAAAAGCTTGCCACCTTTTAGTTTGCAAGAAAAACTGTGAGATCAGTAGTGCGCTAATGGAACACCCATGTTCAGACCATAAGTATGAATTTCTAAGTGATTTTTTTCACATCCAGTGGACTACAATTACGATTTACACTATGCATATTTAATACGATTTATTCCTGTGTGATTTACATACAAATTTAGCATTTTTTATAAAATAGGATTTTTGGTGAAGAATTTTGTTACGATTTTTGAGGCATCTTAACAATACAATATTTTCCTGCACATTTTTGTGTGAATGGTTCAAATATTCGTTTTGTAAGATTTTTAACCATTAAGGACTGAGCATTTCTGACTAAGACTTCCCCAAAAGACCAGAGCATTTTTAGCATTTTTGCTATCACTACATTTAAACATAAATAGGGGTCCATTTATCATTGTGCGAACGGACATGATCCGCTATAGTGAACCATGTCTGCCGCACATCGATAAATGCTGACAGCATACTCTGTCAGCATTTATCATTGCACCAGCAGTTCTTGGCCGCTAGCAGGGGGTGTCAATCAATTTGATTTTCAGCGATGTCTGTCCGCTGCCTCAGAGCATAAACACGGGGCATCCAGCTCCGTTCAGAGCTTGATAAATAGACCCCAATGAGTCTTGTATTTTTATTTACCTATCAAAACTATATTTTTTTTTTAGTAGACAACCCAAAGTATTGATCTAGGCCCATTTTGATATATTTCATGCCATCATTTTACAGCCAAATGCGATCAAATAAAAAAAATTGTTAACTTTTTCACAAACTTTGGGTTTCTCACAAAAATTATTTATATACCGCTTGTGCAATCATGGCACAAATGGTTATAAAAGCTTCTCTGGGATTCTCTTTGTTCAGAATTATCAGACATATATGGCTTTGCCATTGCTTTTTGGTAATTAGAAGGCAGCTAATTGCAGCTGCGCACCACACTTCTATTATTCCCGGCAGTAAAGTGTTGTGTTAACCCATGAGTAATACAAAGTAATACAGTGTTGTGTTAACCCATGAGTGATACAAAGTAATACAGTGTTGTGTTAACCCATGAGTGATACAAAGTAATACAGTGTTGTGTTATATATAGACAGTATATACATAAATATACACATTTAGACATGAGACCTCATATCTTTGAGCCCTTATAACTTTTTTGTGAATTTTTGATTTAAGCATTTTATCATTTTTATTAGATGGTAATATTATGAGTATAACTGTACTTTGTAATGTATTTTTGATGTGCTTTGTAACACTTTTTTATTTTGCAAAACATTTCATCAGAGCTCTGAGGATGCGCTATCCTGATGAACGTTAACTTCAATTGCGCTCAAGCAAAGCATTTACTTTCAACTTGTAATACTAGCGAAAAACCCATGAGTGATGCAAAGTAATGCAGTGTTGTGTTACCCATGAGCGATACAAATTCATGCAGTGTTTTGCTAAGCTATGAGTGATGCAAAGTAATGCAGTGTTGTGTTAACCCATGAGTGATACAAAGTAATGCAGTGTTGTGTTAACCCATGTGTGATACAAAGTAATGCAGTGTTGTGTTAACCCATGAGTGATACAAAGTAATACAGTGCTGTGTTATCCCATGTGTGATACAAAGTAATAAAGTGTTGTGTTAACCCAGGTGTGATACAAAGTAATACAGTGTTGTGTTATCCCATGTGTGATACAAAGTAATAAAGTGTTGTGTTATCCCATGAGTGATACAAAGAAATAAAGTGTTGTGTTATCCCATGTGTGATACAAAGTAATAAAGTGTTGTGTTATCCCATGTGTGATACAAAGTAATAGAGTGTTGTGTTAACCCAGGTGTGATACAAAGTAATACAGTGTTGTGTTATCCCATGAGTGATACAAAGTAATAAAGTGTTGTGTTATCCCATGAGTGATACAAAGTAATACAGTGTTGTGTTAACCCATGAGTGATACAAAGTAATAAAGTGTTGTGTTATCCCATGAGTGATACAAAGTAATACAGTGTTGTGTTAACCCATGAGTGATACAAAGTAATACAGTGTTGTGTTATCCCATGAGTGATAGAAAGTAATGCAGTGTTGTGTTATCCCATGAGTGATAAAAAGTAATGCAGTGTTGTGTTAACCCATGAGTGATACAAAGTAATGCAGTGTTGTGTTAACCCATGAGTGATACAAAGTAATGCAGTGTTGTGTTAACCCATAATCGATACAAAGTAATGCAGTGTTGTGTTAACCCATGAGTGATACAAAGTAATACAGTGTTGTGTTATCCCATGAGTGATACAAAGTAATGCAGTATTGTGTTAACCCATGAGTGATACAAAGTAATAAAGTTTTGTGTTATCCCATGAGTGATACAAAGTAATACAGTGTTGTGTTATCCCATGAGTGATACAAAGTAATACAGTGTTGTGTTAACCCATGAGTGATACAAAGTAATACAGTGTTGTGTTATCCCATGAGTGATACAAAGTAATGCAGTGTTGTGTTAACCCATGAGTGATACAAAGAAATGCAGTGTTGTGTTAACCCATGAGTGATACAAAGTAATGCAGTGTTGTGTTAACCCATAAGTGATACAAAGTAATGCAGTGTTGTGTTAACCCATGAGTGATACAAAGTAATAAAGTTTTGTGTTATCCCATGAGTGATACAAAGTAATACAGTGTTGTGTTATCCCATGAATGATACAAAGTAATACAGTGTTGTGTTAACCCATGAGTGATACAAAGTAATGCAGTGTTGTGTTAACCCATGAGTAGAATGAGTCAGTCATGATCTAAACTTCGCCCGGTCAGAGGAGGTTATTCACTCTGACCCTCAAAGGGGCAGTCCCTGCGAGTAGCGAGATGTCTCCCGTAGAGCGAAGTTAGCATTTATCATTGCACCAGCAGTTCTTGGCCGCTAGCAGGGGGTGTCAATCAATTTGATTTTCAGCGATGTCTGTCCGCTGCCTCAGAGCATAAACACGGGGCATCCAGCTCCGTTCAGAGCTTGATAAATAGACCCCAATGAGTCTTGTATTTTTATTTACCTATCAAAACTATATTTTTTTTTTAGTAGACAACCCAAAGTATTGATCTAGGCCCATTTTGATATATTTCATGCCATCATTTTACAGCCAAATGCGATCAAATAAAAAAAATTGTTAACTTTTTCACAAACTTTGGGTTTCTCACAAAAATTATTTATATACCGCTTGTGCAATCATGGCACAAATGGTTATAAAAGCTTCTCTGGGATTCTCTTTGTTCAGAATTATCAGACATATATGGCTTTGCCATTGCTTTTTGGTAATTAGAAGGCAGCTAATTGCAGCTGCGCACCACACTTCTATTATTCCCGGCAGTAAAGTGGTTAATCAGGTATCTTAAAAGGTTAATTTTAGCTTTAGTGTAGAGATTAGCCTCCCACCTGACAATTCCCATCCCCAGATTCCTACCTGATCCCTCTTAAACAGCTTTCTTATCTCCCCCACCCCCCACTGATCACCCCCATCTTAAAGTGAAAGTAAATTTGTTATGGATTCTGATTCTTGCATTGACTATAGTCACTAAGTTAGTTAGACCACATGTGTCTAGATTTATATATTTTATATTATGTAGTGCTTCCCTTTTCATTGCTTCCTTCGCCCCCTGCTCACTTCCTGCTTTGTTGGTCTTGGAAGTGAGAGCGGTCCCACCCACTCTGTGCGTCTCTATCCGTGCTCGCTCTCCAATGATGAACATTTTTTGCACATGCGCAATGTTACAGTTCTCCCGATCTTCTTGAAATGCGCTGACGTCACTTTGAGCATTTTATTTTGAAGTTGATATGCGCATGCGGCTATTGTGAATGCGCATTGGATCAGAGATGTAATTCACGGATAGCCGCATGCGCATAGCAACATGTGGGTGTAAAAATTACATTTTCGGACGCCCATGGGGGAACCAATCGGAGTGATCCATTGCTTCTTCATCACAAGGATGAGAGAAGGTTTTATTGATGCGGGCGGAGGATTGGAGACAAATTTGGACGGCTTTCGGGTTGATGAACTGGTCAAATATTTATTTATAGAGGAAATGATGAATGAACGGTATATTAATAATAAAAGATATATTTAAATATATATAGAGGTCGACGCAAGTTTACTTTCACTTTAAGTACTGGCAGACAGTCTGCCAATAAAAAAAATAAAACTTTTTTTAAAAAAAAAATTTTTTATTTATTTTTTATTTTTCTGCAGTGTTGGATCCCCCCTAACCCTTCAACCTCCCTGATCCCCCCCAAATAGCTCTGTAACCCTCCCCCTTTTAACTATTGCCACCATCTTAGATACTGGCAGCTGTCTACCAGTACCAATAAACCCCAATTTGTATGTATTTTTTTTAATTTAATTTTTCTGTAGTTTAGCTGCCCCCCCTCATTACCCTACCTCCTCCCAGATCGATATCCCCCCTCCCAGATCAATATCCCCCATCCACTATAGGAGCCCCCTCTCCCTCCTCCCCCCTCCCTCCTTCCCTTTTCCTGCCGTTCTCAGGAGATATTTTCTGTAGTGTAGCGGTCCAACTTGCTCCTGCCCCCTGCAGCGATGGCCCGCCCACCCTCCTCCCTCCTAACCCTCCAATGCCACCAACGATCTGCACCACCGCTGCATGCAACAATAGCGCAATCTCGCTACTTTTAGCGAAATCGTGGCAGAGAGAAGTCCAGGACTGCAGCATCGTACATGGTACGATGCTGGTCCTTAAGGACTTATCGATCAGCATTAGAGCCATGGGTTTCTATTGACTAGTTTGATAGTCTCCTTTAGGTATGCAAAAACAAAATAAATGGACTAAAACCTTCCTAAACACTAGAAATGAAAATCCAGAAACCTCAAAACTGGAATAAGTAACTCAAGAAGTGAACAACAATCAACAGTGCCCCTTGGTTTTTAAACTAAATTCAAACTAATCCGAGGAGAGTTAAGGTAAAAAAAAATGTCAGTATGTACCAATAAAGGGCTAGATTACAAGTTGAACGTTATTTAAAGCTCCTGCTTGAGTGTTAGCTGTGCTAGAAGTAAACATTTTGCTCACGTCGTGTTGCGCTCGTGTTACAAGTTGAAAGTGAACTGTTTTTGCTCGAGCACTAACCCGACGAGCGTAAAAAGTTGAACTTACAATATCACAGGTGTGATAACGTATTCCCCCATAGAACCCCATAGAAGTCAATAGAGAAAAAAAAGTGGGGGAAAAACACCCTACTCTTGCACAAACCGGTATCGCATATTCTTAAGTGCGCTAACTCAACATGAAAATATGAATATTTCCCATTCCAATGTATACATATGTATTTATGTGTTTATATGTGTATATATGTCTGTAAATACATATATACACATGTAAATACATAAATACACACATTATGTACACACATTTAAACATAAATATTTATATATATATATATATATATACTGTATATATATATATATATATACACATATACACATATACACATATACATATTTAGGCATGTATATATATGTATGTATCTCTATGTTAAAGCCCTACCTGTCTTTTTTTCTTCTAACACCTGAGACCTCATATCTTTCATTCCTTATAACTTTTTTGTGCAATTTATTTTTTTTAATCATTTTTATTAGATGGTGGGTGTTATGAGTTTAACTGTACCTTGTAATGTATTTTTGATGTGTTTTGTGACACTTTTTTGTTTTGCAAAAGAGCTCTGAGGTTGCGCCTACCCGACGTGCATTAACTTCAATTGTGCTCAAGCGATCGCGTTTGTTTTTAACTTGTAATTGGAACAAAAAACCCGAAGCACACAAATACCCACGATAAACCCCTTTTCGCTTGTGTGTAACTGTTGGCTCTCCACTAGTAATCTAGCCCAAAATGTATCAATAAACATGACACAATAACCGAATGTCACATTGAGTAATATTTAAGATAAGTTTAGATGTGCAAAAAATAATTAAAATCATACAACACGCATGTATCTTATTTGTAAAAATAAAACATTTAAAAATTACTAAGGTTTATGAAAAGTCACTGAAAGGTTGCGCACAATCCCTTTTGATTCAACCCTATTGTAATGTTTTGTTTGTAATCCAGTTCTAATTAAAACTCCATTATAAGATTTTTGTTTAAATTGGATTTAAATTTTTCTCTGCCTTTAAAGATCTGTCACTTTTATCAAACATTTTTTCTGCTTAAAAAAGTTCTGATCAAACAATGTCTCTTAAATTGCATGGTTTCCTATTATCCATTACAATATCAAATACCGGTAGTCGCTTAAAGTGTCCCGTGGTCCGAGGGATATACCCTCCTTGATGCTTTTAGCCTTGTTTACTCACTCGCTTTAAGCCAAACCACGATTACACTCTTCAGAAGTGTTTACCATAAAGCTGCAAAGCTCTTACGTTGTCTGTTTGCTTCTGAATGGTTTACATGGTTAGGTTTACAGCAAGCCTCTTGGGACAAACTTCCTTGCTGTTACAGCTATGCGATTCGGTCTTTCTCAAGCTCCTATTCTATTTCTATTGACTCCCATTTACTTAAAACAAACAATGTGGGCTTTCTTTGCTGGGTTGGGAAGGAATTAAGGTCCCCTGCAACAGATGACGATGGTCTCTGCCGACATATCTTCCAGAGTTGGGATGAGCTACTTAAATCCACCCCTGGCTTGTCTACCCCAACTTTCACTTTCCTATCCCCATCAATACAGAATTTCAAGCAGGGGCTGTCCCTGGTTGTAAAATATTTGGGGATATTGGAATTATGATACCCGTTTGTCACTTATTGGACCAGGGTCAGCTTCGGCCCAGGACTGACTTGAAGGGTGTGGCAGGTGGCGGCTTTCGCCCCTGGCTTAAGCACTCTCATCTACAAAATTTCCTGTACACCTCTCCAAACCACCTAGACTTTATGAGGACCCCAACTGCCTTTGAGTGCCTATGCCTCTCAGATAGCCCACTTAGAGGGACTTTAGCTCTCTCCCAAAAGCTTATATTCAAATGCAATAGCCCATCCCTCCCTATACCAGCTCATAGCACAGAGAATTGAACCATGATTTGGCTGAGGAGGACTGGCATACATTTTCTGAGAATGCCAGGAAGTTCTCTACCTTGTCTAAGCTTATAGAACTGAATTTAAAAATACTCTCAAGGTAGTATTTGACTCCCTCCTGCCACAGGAAACTTTATCCAAGAGCAAATGGCCACTTGTTTGAGGGGTTGTGAAGCAGTAGGAAACATGCTTCACATCTGGCGGAACTGTCTTTTATTGTGCTCCTTCTGGAACCAAATTGAATCTGTGTCCTAGTCCCTCCTGGGAATCAGTTACACACTAACGCCACCACAGCATTTCTTAACAGTTGTATTCGATATCCTGGCAAAGTTAGACGCTCAATAGTAAAGGTAGGCCTGAATAGGCCAAGTCCCTCATAGCCGGATACTGGAAGTCACAGCACATCCCATTCCGTTTATATTGAACCAATCACACAAGGGAACTGCTTTCTTTTGAAGAGTACAGTTATTTCAGGAGGCAAAAATTCAGCTTTCTTTCATGATGTGAGATTCTACTGGGAACAACTTACTCACAACTTTACTGCAAGCAGGGACCCCCTGACTGGCCCAACTCCCTATCCTGGCACTGGTAATTTCTGCAACTCTCCCTTTCTCTCCCCTATTCTAGTCCTTTTCTTCCTCTACTCCGTCCGCTCTCTGAGAAACGGCTTTATCTAAAGCTCCTAAAGGTTAGTTAAAATAAAAAGCTACATTTTTAAAAAAATAAAAAACTATAATGCCCTCTATCTTGAGTGCATTTTTGGGCACGTTTAGAAAATTAACCAGGTATAGGAACTCTGGTTAATTTTTGGAGCACTAATAGCTACCGCAAGCTCGCGGTAGAAATAACCAGCCACTTGTAATGGCTGGTTAATTATCGCGCTCCACTTGTAATCTAGCCCTTAGTATTTTATGTGCTTGTTTTGAGGGATTGGAGTGGGCAGAGCTATCCAAACTATTGCTCTGCTGCAAAGTGTCCCTGAATTTTTTTTCTCAAATGTTGGTAACTATTAGACACAAACATAAACACATTACAGATTACACCAACACTGCGCACACACTATGCACATACTACAGGAAATGTATTTGTTCAAAACTTCAATTCCCACACTCCAGAGAATTTATCAATATACTGTAACAATACACTTTATTATTTGACTGGGGACTTTTTCAAAATGTCTGTGTTTTTTAGAGTTTCATTGGGAGCTTAAACTGTGGCATGTTTTTTCTATATATAAGTCTGGTAAGAAAGCTTATTATAATTTAGCAGTAAAATATCAGTTAGTTCTTTCAGAGCCAGTTCTCATTTTCATAATGCTGTACATTTATTATTGGCTAGATTACAAGTAGAGCGCTAAATTATAGCGTGCCTGAAAACGGGAAAATTTGCCTATTTGCGGGCACACAATAAATAACTAGCCTTTATAAGTTTAGTACTCCAAAAATTAACCAGAGGTCAGACCTCTGGTTAATTTTCTAAATGCCCCCCAATTGCCCCCAAACTTAAGTGTTAGTTTTCTGGGGTTTTTTTTCTGTTTTTTTTTTTTTTAAAATGTAGAATTTTTATTTTTTTAAAACTGCACTTTGCAGTTTTTGGGGTCTAAAGTCGGCAGCTGTGGGGTGTTAGAAAAAAAACTGCACTGAAAAGTGCCTTTATATTGTGGTCTATGGAAGCTGTGTGTTTCCTGTAAATATATACAGTAAGTATATGCTTATTTAAATATATAGTTATGTGTTAATATGTTTATATACACATATTAACACATACAGGGGGGTAGTTATCAAGCCGTCTACTTTTCTGGCTTCGCCGGCCCAATACGCCCGCCTAAGCTCGCCTCACATCGCCGCCGCGGACCTGAAAAAATACGCCTAAGTTATCAAATAAAGCTGTCAAAAAGCCGCGGGGCGATGAGCAGCGGACTGTGAGAGTTATCACTCATCCGATCTTGCTGCCCTTCGGCTTTTTCCCAGCTTTATTGCTAGCCTGTCACTAAGCACTCACACTAAACTACACTGCTCTACCCCCTATACCGGCGCCCCCGGAGCCTCCCGCAACTCAATAAAGTCAGTAACCCCTAAACCGCCGCTCCTAGACCCTGCCGCAACTCTTATAAATGTATTAACCCCTAAACCGCCGCTCCTAGACCCTGCCGCAACTCTTATAAATGTATTAACCCCTAAACCGCCGCTCCCGGACACCGCTGCCACCTACAGTATACCTAGTAACCCCTATCCTGCCCCCCCTACACCGTCGCCCTCTATTATAAAATTATTAACCCCTATCCTGCTGATCCCGCACCTCTCCGCAACTAAATAAATAGTTTAACCCCTAAACCGCCGCTCCCTGAACCCGCCGCAACCTATATTAAATTTATTAACCCCTATCCTGCCCCCCCTACACCGTCGCCACCTATAATAAATTTATTAACCCCTAATCTGCCCCCCACTACACCGCCGCCACTGTAATAAAATTATTAACCCCTAAACCTAAGTCTAACCCTAACCCTAACACCCCCCTAACTTAAATATTAATTAAATAAATCTAAATAAATTAACTCTTATTAACTAAATGAATCCTATTTAAAACTAAATACTTACCTTTAAAATAAACCCTAATATAGCTACAATATAAATAATAATTATATTGTATCTATCTTAGGATTTATTTTTATTTTACAGGTACCTTTCAATTTATTTTAACCAGGTACAATAGCTATTAAATAGTTATTAACTATTTAATAGCTTACCTAGCTAAAATAAAGAGAAATTTACCTGTAAAATAAAAACTAACCTAAGTTACAATTACACCTAACACTACACTATACTTTAATAAATTATTCCTATTTAAAAATAAATACTTACCTGTAAAATAAACCCTAATATAGCTACAATATAATTAATAATTATATTGTAGCTATCTTAGGATTTATATTTATTTTACAGGTAACTTTATATTTATTTTAGCTAGTTAGAATAGTTATTAAATAGTTATTAACTATTTAATAACTACCTAGCTAAAAGAAATACAAAATTACCTGTAAAATAAATCCTAACCTAAGTTACAATTAAACCTAATACTACACTATCATTAAATTAATTAAATAAATTACCTACAAATAACTACAATTAAATACAATTACATAAACTAACTAAAGTACAAAAAATAAAAAAAGTTAAGTTACAAAAAATAAAAAAATAAGTTACAAACATGTTAAAAATATTACAACAATTTTAAGCTACTTACACCTAATCTAAGCCCCCTAATAAAATAACAAACCCCCCCAAAATAAAAAAATGCCCTACCCTATTCTAAATTAAATAAATTTCAAAGCTCTTTTACCTTACCAGCCCTTAAAAGGGCCATTTGTGGGGGCATGCCCCAAAGAAAACAGCTCTTTTGCCTGTAAAAGAAAAATACAACCCCCCCCAACATTAAAACCCACCACCCACATACCCCTAATCTAACCCAAACCCCCCTTACAAAAACCTAACACTAATCCCCTGAAGATCATCCTACCTTTAGTTGTCTTCACTCAGCCGAGCCACCGATGGAACTGAAGAGGACATCCGGAGCGGAAGAAGTTAATCCTCCAAGCGGCGCTGAAGAAATCTTCCATCCGATGAAGTCATCATCCAGGCGGCGCTGAAGAAAAGTCTTCGATCCGGCCGATGTCATCTTCAAAGAGGCGCTGAAGAGGTCTTCTATCCGGGCGAAGTCATCTTCCAAGCCGGGTCTTGAATCTTCCTTCCGCCGACGCGGAACCACCTTCTTCACCGACGGACTACGACGAATGACGGCTCCTTTAAGGGACGTCATCCAAGATGGCGTCCCCTCAATTCCGATTGGCTGATAGGATTCTATCAGCCAATCGGAATTAAGGTAGGAAAAATCTGATTGGCTGATGGAATCAGCCAATCAGATTGAGCTTGCATTCTATTGGCTGTTCCGATCAGCCAATAGAATGCGAGCTCAATCTGATTGGCTGATTGGATCAGCCAATCGGATTGAACTTGAATCTGATTGGCTGATTCCATCAGCCAATCAGAATTTTCCTACCTTAATTCCGATTGGCTGATAGAATCCTATCAGCCAATCGGAATTGAGGGGACGCCATCTTGGATGACGTCCCTTAAAGGAGCCGTCATTCGTCGTAGTCCGTCGGTGAAGAAGGTGGTTCCGCGTCGGCGGAAGGAAGATTCAAGACCCGGCTTGGAAGATGACTTCGCCCGGATAGAAGACCTCTTCAGCGCCTCTTGGAAGATGACATCGGCCGGATCGAAGACTTTTCTTCAGCGCCGCCTGGATGATGACTTCATCGGATGGAAGATTTCTTCAGCGCCGCTTGGAGGATTAACTTCTTCCGCTCCGGATGTCCTCTTCAGTTCCATCGGTGGCTCGGCTGAGTGAAGACAACTAAAGGTAGGATGATCTTCAGGGGATTAGTGTTAGGTTTTTGTAAGGGGGGTTTGGGTTAGATTAGGGGTATGTGGGTGGTGGGTTTTAATGTTGGGGGGGGTTGTATTTTTCTTTTACAGGCAAAAGAGCTGTTTTCTTTGGGGCATGCCCCCACAAATGGCCCTTTTAAGGGCTGGTAAGGTAAAAGAGCTTTGAAATTTATTTAATTTAGAATAGGGTAGGGCATTTTTTTATTTTGGGGGGGTTTGTTATTTTATTAGGGGGCTTAGATTAGGTGTAAGTAGCTTAAAATTGTTGTAATATTTTTATCATGTTTGTAACTTATTTTTTTATTTTTTGTAACTTAGCTTTTTTTATTTTTTGTACTTTAGTTAGTTTATGTAATTGTATTTAATTGTAGTTATTTGTAGGTAGTTTATTTAATTAATTTAATGATAGTGTAGTATTAGGTTTAATTGTAACTTAAGTTAGGATTTATTTTACAGGTAATTTTGTATTTCTTTTAGCTAGGTAGTTATTAAATAGTTAATAACTATTTAATAACTATTCTAACTAGCTAAAATAAATACAAAGTTACCTGTAAAATAAATATAAATCCTAAAATAGCTACAATATAATTATTAATTACATTGTAGCTATCTTCGGGTTTATTTTACAGGTAAGTATTTATTTTTAAATAGGAATAATTTATTAAAGTATAGTGTAGTGTTAGGTGTAATTGTAACTTAGGTTAGGATTTATTTAGCAGGTACATTTCTCTTTATTTTAGCTAGGTAAGCTATTAAATAGTTAATAACTATTTAATAGCTATTGTACCTAGTTAAAATAAATTGAAAGGTACCTGTAAAATAAATATAAATCCTAAAATAGCTAGAATATAATTATTATTTATATTGTAGCTATATTAGGGTTTATTTTAAAGGTAAGTATTTAGTTTTAAATAGGATTCATTTAGTTAATAAGAGTTAATTTATTTAGATTTATTTAATTAATATTTAAGTTAGGGGGGCGTTAGGGTTAGGGTTAGACTTAGGTTTAGGGGTTAATAATTTTATTACAGTGGCGGCGGCGTAGTGGGGGGCAGGATAGGGGTTAATAAATTTATTATAGGTGGCGACGGTGTAGGGGGGGGCAGATTAGGGGTTAATAAATTTATTATAGGTGGCGACGGTGTAGGGGGGGCAGGATAGGGGTTAATAAATTCATTATAGGTGGCGACGGTGTAGGGGGGGCAGATTAGGGGTTAATACATTTAATATAGGTTGCGGCGGGTTCAGGGAGTGGCGGTTTAGGGGTTAATACATTTATTATAGTTGCGGTGGGCTCCGGAAGTGGCGGTTTAGGGGTTAATATGTATAGAGTAGCTTGCGGTGGGCTCCGGGAGCGGCGGTTTAGGGGGTAATAACTTTATTTAGTTGCGGCGGTGTAGGGGGGGGGCAGATTAGTGGTGTTTAGACTCGGGGTACATGTTAGGGTGTTAGGTGTAGACAGCTCCCATAGAAATCAATGGGATGTCTGTCAGCAGCGAACTTGTACTTTCGCTATGGTCAGACTCCCATTGATTCCTATGGGATCCGCCGCCTCCAGGGGTGGCGGATTGAAAACCAGGTACGCTGGGCCGTAAAAGTGCCGAGCGTACCTGCTAGTTTTTTGATAACTAGCAAAAGTAGTGAGAATGTGCCGCACTTGTGTGCGGAACATCTGGAGTGACGTAAGAATCGATCTGTGTCGGACTGAGTCCGGCGGATCGATGCTTACGTCACAAAATTCTACTTTTGCCAGTCTCGAGCCTTTGATAACTAAGGCGTATCAGCCTCGCCACAAATACGATGCGGAATTCCAGCGTATTTGAGGTTGACGGCTTGATAACTAGGCCCCAGTAACTATATATGTATATAAGAATATATAAGCATATATGTGTTCTCTTTTTGGTGTGGGCTGTATATATTTATATAAGCATATACAGTACATATATATTTACAATTTGCTGCCCATCGCTACGTGACTTACCCCCTTTGCTGTGCTAGTTCTCATGCCGTGCTCCCATTGGAGCCTATGGAAGCACGCTCTCATGATCGCAATGTTTCCATGCAATTGCACCTCACCTGTAATACCAGCGCACATTTGCGTGCACTAGTATTAGAATGTGGAGGGCAAATATTGCTTTAGTGAAAGCTATATTTTGCACTCCACTTATAATCTGGCCCTATATCAGCAAAGTATTCCAGAGTTTTTTCACATTTGTCAAACACCTTTCAGTTCCTTCCTATACTCCTTCTTATTGTAAACAGATAAGAACAATGTCAAATTGCACTCAAGTGGAAAACAGCTATGTCACAGTCATTCATTGCACTGATGTCCAAAAAAATATTTGAGAAATTATCTGGATTCAGTTCTGAAAAAAATACCCTTTGTTAATGACAGATTAACTTCTAAATTTGGTGATTTAAGTTTTCTGCCCTATTAATCATAAGAATTTGAGCTGTACCAGGTGCTGCACATGTGCCTGACTACCGTGCCATGGAGTTGGTTGTAATGATGCTTAATATCATGTGCAGGTGAAATCATATGAAATGTACATGGAAAACCATTATTCTTCCCCAGATTTCCGAGAACTAACTACAGTATTAGTTAACTCTTTATTGTGCTCTGCCTCTGAGTCCTGTTGATGTATTAGCTTATATAAGAAACTTAGAATATGATCTTTTAAGAACATCCTGTCTTATCTGAAATAAAGTTAAAACATTAATTATGGGGTGGCGGAGCCTAGCCATGAACTGAGATGGCTGCTATTCCCTAGAGCTCTGTAGTCCCTTGTGTAAATTTCATAAACTCAGCATGTTTAACTAACATTTTTATATTTTAAAATACTTGGCAATCCCTAACATAGTTGCTGGAACCCTGCGGTGCACTAATTGGGGAAGTTTGTGAGGAGCACACCAAAACATCGCCTGAGGACTGTGAATCTCCCGGTCACAAGAAAGGTACCCATCTGAAATAATTGGAGCAGGCTCCGGACCCATAATATCTTACATCGGAGGGGGCTGAGGTGAGCACACTTCCCAAAAGCCCAAGAGCCGGTTGCTTCCGCACTCATCCCCGATCGCCCGGACAGCACCCATGTGGCCTACCTGCAAACAGAGGCAGAGTGGGCCCTGAGGACCAGGACTTGGCCAGACAGCTGTATACGGAGTGCTGAGAGCACCTTCCGCACCGGTCAAAGTTGAGGTGAGGACAACCCTCAGAGGCACTAGAACAGGGCTCCTTCTAACTTGCCCCAGACCACATTGCCGGAGTGAGGGCCGCACCCACGTGGCCCGCCGGAGATACAGGCGGCGAGAGCCTTGCAAACAGAGGCCCAGAGTGGAAACCGCTCCCAGGGAGCACGCTGTCACCTGGGGCCCTTGAGTCCCTGGGAATTGACAGGCTCATACCGGAGGGCACCAGGAGCAGAGATCAACGAGCAAGGAGGCTGGTAAGTCCCAAATATAAAAGGGGCAGCAAGCATAAAAGAGGGGCTAACTCACACGCTGAATAACAGACCTGTTAGGGTCATTTGTCCACAAGAACACACTGGGAAAGCCCTAGTGCAGCCTTAAAAATCTAATAACACACCAGATCATTCTTCAATCTACAGCTATATCAAGAAGGGGGCTTTATGCAGCGAGTCCAATCATAGAAATAGGCCACAATACGCAGTCAATATACCATTAAGAACTACTGCAGAAATATAAACGTTAAGGGGGAAAAAAAGTGACACAAACGGCATACAGATCTATAAATACCCAATAAATATAGGTGTGCCCTGGGGAATTTTATAACCTTCAACTATGTCCAGCAAGAGGAACCCCAAACCACAAAAAGGTGCACATTCATCAATTATGGAAAACTATCTGATTTCAGCAGACTCAGTCTTACCCCCCAGTAAATTAGTACATGCTGTGGTGGAGCCGTCCATCTCAGCTCATATGCAAGACCAAGAGCCTGGTACACAAATGCATAACTATCTCACAAAGAGCGATATCACCCATCTCTCCTCAAAAGAGGATATAAAGAATGCTATGCAGGACATAAGAATATGTTCGGGGAGCTTAAAAAAAATATTATGGCTGTGGACAGACGTGTCACTCAGGTAGAGGAAAAACAGGAAACCCTAAGTTCATACATGCAACAACAGTCCAGTCTCTTACAGGCTCAGGAGGGCACTGTGCAAGCTCTAATGGACCGTGTGGAGGATCTTGAAAACCGGAGCAGGCGGAACAACCTGCGGCTGAGGGGCATTCCCAAGGCTGTAGATCCACCTGCCCTACTACAGTTTATTCAGGAATTCATCAGACACCTCAAAAATAACGACTCTGCGCAAGACTTGCAGATAGAGAGAGCCCACAGGGCCCTACGCCCAAAACCACTGAATAGAGCCCCACCAAGAGACGTCATATTGAAATTTCTCTCCTTTAGGGACCAAGAAGAGGTCCTAAAATTGGCCAGAGCAAAACACCCCATCACTTTCAGGGGAACGGAGATCCAGGTGTATTCAGACCTGTGTCCCACAACATTGCAAAAGAGAAGAGATCTGCAGCATATCACTATGGCACTGAGGGAGAGGAGGATTCCTTACCGGTGGGGGTTCCCCACATGTCTTATAGCTACCAAAGATAACACTACCCACATCCTAAGATCCCCGGAGGACCTCCCAGGATTTACCCAAGCACTTGGCCTTGATATTGGTCCTCTTCAGGACGAAGATGCTGCCCCACAGGATGTCCGTGGTGGGGTTCAGGGAGAAAATCTGGGGAGGGTTGTTGTATTCTTGACCCCCTAGCTATCAGGGTCCCCAGCAGCAACCCTTTATGGGTCATGCCTCTTTTGCTACCGGGACAGAGCAATGGACAATTCAGATGAACTCTCAGGTCGTATGTTCTTGTGACTATTATAGTTTAGTATAAATATATATATGTTGTTGTTGTACCCACATAAATGATAATATGTCTCACCCCTTATTGCTGACTCTGCATGTATCAACCCCCTGAAAAGGGTATGTGTCATAGCTGAGAGTGAGATAAATTACTGTTTAGGAATGCTTTTTAATGCCCTGATGAAACAGGAGATGTAGTATCTACACCCCAATAGGCAAACAGTTAGGCACACTCAGAAAGGAAAACTCAATATACAATACATGGTGAGCTTAAACCATTAGGAGCTTTGATAGAACAGGGGCCATCCATCTGTAGCACTAGCCCTGGATACCCTTTTAGAGTCAACCAGCACTACATTCTGTATATTTTAACCCCCTGAATTTGCTCCATGATCTAACAGACAACGGTGTGAATTACTGTTGCTGTATGCTCTTCACTATACGGGGGGTACAGATGAAATAATGCCTATGAGGTGAGACTGACCCACAAGGTACTCTGATTGCAAAAAAAAAAAAAAAAAGGGGGGTCATACACCTATAGCTCTAATCCTATATAACATTTCAGAGTCTGACTATATTACATTTGAGATGTGGGGAAGAGAACTTGCTTTTGTATATCCATGGTACGACATCTTTATATCAGAGAGTTGGAGCACAATGACCTCACGGGCCCTCTGTCCCGTTCTTAAAATATATGGGGAATTGCCCAAGTACTACACTTAGTTAGCATAGATTATTCTGAGTTACAAAGATAACATTACCGATTTATGTAAAATGCAATACACACAGGGACAACTACCCCTACCTGATTAAGTAGTTGATATTGTTTATTGTTCAAACAGAACCGTATTGTTTATTGCTTTTACTCTAGT
This sequence comes from Bombina bombina, assembly GCF_027579735.1. NCBI lineage: Eukaryota > Metazoa > Chordata > Amphibia > Anura > Bombinatoridae > Bombina > Bombina bombina. The sequence continues at coordinate 1,219,117,930 of NC_069500.1, read as the reverse complement.
TCACGTGGTTTGATTCAACTGTGTATAACACTCTTTACTACTAAATTTGATCCTCTCTTGAGAGGACACTTTATTACCCCCTTTTTTTTTTTCTTTTCCTTTCTTATACTTAACTCTCTCTTTTTCCACGTACCTGACCCCCTCCTGAGCACTTACAGGGCTCCTCCCTCTTTCGCCCTTTTTTTTTCCTTCTCTTTCCCTCCCTCCATTCATTCCCTGTATAAGCCCCCCCCCTCACTCCCTTATAACCCCCAGACCAAAATGGCGTTTCAACGGTTGAGACACAAGACCCATCCAATTGAGCTTATCTCTATCAACACGAAGGGATTTAATATCCCTAATAAACGCTCCATTGTATTAAAAGATATGCAAAGAATGGGAGGAGATGTAATATCTCTTCAAGAGACCCACTTCTCAGCTACACGTGAACCGAGATGGTTCAATCGTCATTATCCAACTGCATATTTTGCGTCTGGCCCTGAGAAAAAAAACGGGGTCGGAATTCTCTTTAGCGAGAAAATGCCCACTATCACAAGCCCATAGGGACTCCGAAGGCAGATTTCTGATACTCACCGGCTCCTTGTTTGGGAGGCCAATAACACTTGCAAATGTATATAGCCCCAATATGTCCCAGCACCTCTTCCTACAGAGGGTCACTCGCAAAATTCTTGAGATCCAGATCAGTGTTCTCTTCCTGGGGGGGGACCTCAACGCCTCTCTTGATCCCTCTCTTGACACCTCCAATGGCATTTCCAGCGCCCCTCAGAAAACCCTGAAGCGAATGGCAGCCTCATTAGCAGAGATCGCAGTTCACGATATATGGCGCACACACCACCCTCTAGATAAAAATTATACTTTCCACTCGCACCCGCATAGAAAATATTCTAGAATCGATTATTTGTTCACTGACTCAATGGGCTTAATAATCACTAAAAGCAGTCATATTTCTGCTATCACCTGGTACGATCACGCTCCAGTGGGGTGTTCTATACAATGGCCTAGTGTCCCACTCACTCCCTTCATGTGGAGACTGGATGACACGTTACTGGATGACCTGGTATTCAATTCTGATATCCGGAAATCCCTGGTTGAATTCTTCTGCATCAATTCTGATGACCAGATGAAAGATACCACCATCTGGGAGGCACATAAGTGCACTATAAGAGGCCTACTGATTAACAGGAGAGCAAGGCTCAAAAGATTGCGAAGAGAGCGTTACACCGCTCTATTGTCTCAAGTTGAAAACTCAGAACAACTTCACAAGGCGAATCCGCAGGACGAGGTTGAGCTGGCTTGACTGACTCTAGCCAGGGACAATCTATTGCAGTTCCTGCAGGAAAAATATCAGAAACAGGCTCTCATATTGAGACAACTGTTTTTTGAGCAGGGGGACAAGCCCGGTAAGCTCCTTGCTAGAGTGCTAGCGAGGAAAAAACTGAAAGCATATGTGCGCCATGTGAAGGATAAGGAGGGAAGGTATAGAGCGACCGGAGAGTCCATAGCAGAGGTTTTCAGGGTCTATTACAACTCCCTATACAATTTACATAACTCTGACCGGTCGGGAGGGGTTATCCCCTCCCAGGACCGGGAAAAAGAAGATATCCTCCAATATCTTGAGGGAATCGATCTCCCCAAACTCACAAAAGAAGACACAGATTCTTTGGAATCCCCATTTACAACAGAAGAAGTCCAAAAGGCCATTAAAGACCTCCCCTCGGGTAAGGCTCCGGGACCAGATGGCTTTGGCCTGAAATACTATAAACATTATGTGGATTTTCTTGTCCCGGAACTAACCAATATGTTCAATTCACTAGCGGATGAACCAGTTCTTCCGGGCTCCATGTTAGAGGCCTACATTACGGTCCTTCCCAAGCCAGGGAAGTCCCCGGGTAGGCCAGAGAATTTCAGGCCTATATCTTTACTCAATTCAGATGTAAAGATACTTGCAAAGGTCTTGGCCACCCGCCTAAACAGATTCCTCCCAGACCTAATCTCCACTGAACAAGTCGGGTTTATACCCGCACGCGAAGCCAGGGATAATACCCTTAAAGTCCTTCAGCTAATTACTTACGCCTATGTTCATGACAAACTGCTCTCTCTGGTCACTACAGACGCGGAGAAAGCGTTTGACCGGGTCAACTGGTCATTCATTCGGTTAACACTACAAAAATTCGGCTTCAGACTTAGTTTCACAAACAAAGCGATGTCTCTTTACTCAACCCCAAACGCAAGGGTGAGAGTAAACGGTATCCTTTCGGATACATTTCTGATCAAGAACGGAACGAGACAGGGGTGCCCCCTCTCGCTGCTTTTGTTCGCCCTCACCATTGAAGTACTGGCAAGTAAAATCAGAGCTAACTCGGCGGTGAGGAGGTTTACCGTGGGCAACACTGAGCACAAATTATCCATGTATGCCGACGATGTCCTCCTTACAATTTTGGACTCAACTGAATCCTTAAGAGCAGCATTAGCGGATTTTGAGGCATACGGGAAGGTCTCGAACTTTCTCCTCAATCCCCAAAAATCCGAGATTTTAAATATATCCGAACCAGCAGAAGCCTTTGCCGCCCTCGGGTCTAATTGCCCGATAAAGATTGCCATGCATAAAATTAAATATTTAGGAATCACACTCACGTCCAACATATCAGTAATAGTATACCTGAATTATAAAAATATCTGCGATGAGATTTGTAAGGATCTATCCAACTGGAAAAAAAAAAACATCTCCTGGATGGGCCGCATAGGGGTGCTGAAGATGAATATCTTACCAAGGGTGCTATACATTATGCAAACGATCCCTGCTGCGGCGGCATCCCACTACATCCAACAAATCCAAACAGCTATGGAGGCATATATTTGGAATGGGATTAAACCACGTATCAGAAAACAAACAATATACCTACCTAGAAACAGTGGGGGTCTGGGGGTCGCTCTCCTGAGAGAGTGCCAAAGAGCTATCTCTCTCCAGAGGATTGTGGAATGGTGCAGGAACTCTAATAACAAGAGGTGGATACATATGGACAATGAGATCCTCAAACGAGGAAACATAGGGGCTTTGGCTTGGGTCTCGGCGGGGAATCGACCGGAACCTGCTATATTATACCCTATGATAGCTGAAACTTTTAAATCTTTGGACAAATTAATGGCAGAAGGCACGTACGTGTCCACCCCTGCATCACCAAATATCACGATAAGAGAAAATCCAGACCTGGGCATGGAAATTAAACCACATACTCCGGGGGGCTCTTATAGCCTGGCAGACATAACCATTTCCAATATCCTACAACAAGGCAAACTTAAACCACAGGCTGAGCTGGAGGAATGGGACCGGACCATATTCACGTTGTGGTTTAGAGTCGCACAGATGTCTCACTACCTTGACACACACAAGGAACAGGGGGCACTGACCAGAGACAGGACACTGTGTACTCTACAACAAACGCCGACACATCTCATCTCGCGACTCTACAAAATTTTACTAACAAGGGGGGGATCTGCACTCCCATCGTGCACTATTGCTTGGCAGACCGAGCTCGGAGCAGAGATTTCACCCAAAGAGTGGACAAAGATCTTTTTGAGAGCCAAAAAGGCCTCGATTTCTGCGAAAATGCAAGAAATGCATTATAAATACTTAAGCAGGTGGTACTTAACCCCTCAAAGACTACACAAAATCTATCCCCACTCGGGTGGGGGGTGCTGGAGGGGCCGTGGAGAGGAGGGATCTCTCCATCATATTTGGTGGGCATGCCCGCATATATGACCTTTCTGGGAGGAGGTGCTGGGAGTAATGAGCAAAATTCTGAATATCATAATCCCCCCAAAACCAACATACCTAATTTACCATGAGCTACCTAAGATAACGGGGGAAGATAAATATCTTCTGCTCATTCTGATGCTAAACGGAGCAAAAGCGCTCATCCCAGCCCATTGGAAGAGCCCGCAAATTCCCAGTGTCCAGGAGTGGAAAGCTAGAGTAGGGGACTTGCTAAGATTGGAACGCTACCATTACCTAAACACCGGTAAATTAGCCACACACGAAATGATGGTACTAACATGGGAGGGTAGGGGTCTGTAATTCTCCAGCCCCCAGAAGTAACCCTCGCTGTCTCACATCCCCTGATCGACCCAGTAGACTTCCCCCCCCCCCCCCGAGGGAGAAAAAGAGAGTAAAAACATTTTTATTACGGGGTCTTCTCTCTTTTTTTTTTTTTTTCTCTTCCCCTTCCCTTCCTTTACACCCCCCTTCTCTCTCCCCATTGCCCTCTTCTTCTTTTCTCTCACTGTCGTCTTTTCACTTCTGCACTCATCTGAGTGCAATCATCAGGTATTCAAATATATCCAGCTCTATGTAAAATTCATGCTGGGTATCTTCAGTGATATAATTATATTTATGCCTGATGTATAAATTGTTAACTTATAACTTGTTCGTATCACTCGACTCTTACTGCAGCTCACATTAATTATTGAGGGGACAAGCTCAAAATCGATGGACCAATGTAATGCAATTATTGACAGGAGTTGTGTTTTCTGTGATACTATTCAGAGACTCTTGTCCTTTATCCTAACCTCAAGTGATCACTGTGTAATGACATAACCTTATGATAAGGTTAGGACTCAAACAATATGTGTTAATTTATGTTTATGTTGTTCTAGTTCTATCACTTTGTTCTGCTCAATATTGTACAAAGTCAAGTGAAAAAAATTACATTATCCTAGTATTGGTGACAACTGATAGGATTTTATTAAAAACAAGGAAGAATGGGGGCGGAGTTTAGCCGCAGCTAAGATGGCTACTTAAATCCAGAGCTCCGGAGTATCAGGCGACTTCAAAGTACATCACCAAGAACGGCGGTGACCTAATCTACATGATATAAGGTGGAGGTGATTGCCCAGCTGACCCGGTGTAAAATAAGCCCTAATGTGCCCACATACCTGGGGGTAATATAGAGAACCGAGGATGGAGGCCTTTCAGCAACACCTGCATACCCGGTGAGTGGACTGTGACTGTGAGCGGCGGAACCTGTATAATATTAGCCTCTGCTGTGGCGACATGTATCTAGGTGACTGACCGCTTTTCAGGGAGATCTGACCCTCACACACCACACACCGTGATCCGGTGAGACATCTCCTGAACGGTGCACACTGAAGAGCAGCTCTCAACTACGCAGTAAAATTTACATACATAGTGTGTTTAAAGGCTGCGCATCAGACATCTGCTTACAGGGGCTGCATAATTCTAAATAATATTGGCCCTAAAATGACTTATACCTTACAAAGACAGTACCCAGTCTCTAACAAAAGTTATACTTGAATGCAAGAAAGGATCTAGGTGGTAAATTGTAGTAGAGAGAGACAGGACTGCTTTTGTGTATGGGACTGCAGATTGATCATCCATATATAACATAAATACAGGCTCAGAGTGTTTTATTACAAGAAGACCCACAAGCTGAGTCGTTATGGCTGCAAAAAAAAAAAACACCAAACCAAACAAACAATTAAAAGTACTGGGAAGAGAACACACAGTGAGCTCATTTTTTTCTGCCTCAGATACTAAGAGACTCTCTCCATCAAAACATACTAGGGAACATTCATCACCTAGTTCTATTATAGAAGATGATAACTCTCAGGATCACGACACATCTACACAGGTACCCCTTTCTTTACTATCGTCCCTGGCGTCCAAACAAGACATAGCTGAAATTGTGAGGACCTGCATGAGGGAAGAGATGGCAGAAATTAAGCAGGATATCCATGCTTTAGGCTTTAGAGTGAAAGCCATAGAAGATCAAGCAGATATAATAAATTACGATATCACTGCTATACAAGAACAAGTATCCATGCAGGCCTCCGTAATTGAAGATCTTAATAACAAACTAGAGGACCTTGAAAACAGGGGCCGGCGGAAGAATCTCTGCATTAGAGGAATTCCTGAAAAAGTGCTTCCCAAGGATTTCTACACTTATTTTGCAGCATTATTTGCCCACCTAAAAGGTTCCCAACAGATATACCCTGGGTCAGGGTTCATAGAGCGCAGAGGCCGAAACCTCCTGACACGGTACCACCCAGGGATGTTATAACGAGGATTAAGAACTTTTTGGACAAAGAAGAAATTTTGTCACTATCTAGAACACACCAACCTGTAAGTTTTAGGGGGACGGTATTACAATTTTATACAGATTTGTCTCCAAGAACACTGCAAAAACGCCGTGAATTGACACCACTGACTAAACTTCTACGAGACAAAAAAATCCTGTATCGGTGGGGATTTCCTTTTCAACTGTACGTGTTGAGAAGATTGGTATGCAGGAAAGTTTCGGATGTCCCTGCCTTCTGTAAAGATCTGGATCTAGATCCTCCGGATTTCCCATCTACAGATAACCAACAGCCCCCCTCTCAGAGAAAAGAAAAAAGGCCACAAGCTGAAAAATGGCAGTCAACATCTTCAAGAGAGCCCAGAAAATTTGCCAACCAAGGGGCTCCACCGGAAAAAAGAAAAGCAACCAACCACACGGCTAATGCAGGAGCTAGACTGGTAGAGACATGATGTAAACATTACAAGCTGGAATCTTTGATGGTAAAGATTTAATAACCAGAACCCCTAGGTGACAATGTTTGACTTCACCCGTTCAAATGTCAGTGAGTTGAAAATTTATTTAGAAATGTTGTTTTGTTAGGCAGATACCTATATAAGTTTGAAGTGTCGTATCCCTTATCCTTGCTAAATATGGTGAATGCTGTAATAGGTATAATTTATACTTAGCAAAAGGATGGGGAGGAGGAACTTATTAATAATAAAAAAAAAAAAAGAGAGGGTGGTATTCCTCCAATTTTATATAGTTAGACAGGGGTTACCCTGCATTTTATATTAATATAGCCTGATCCCCTCTTGATTTTGGACATGAGCATAATCATGGTCCATATGCCCTTCTTCAGACACTGGAGAGGCATTATTTTGTTATTTTTGGTTGTAATATATTTGTTTTGTTTTGACTTGCACTTTTATGTTAATTTCCTACAAGATTTATTTGGTTTACAAATTCTATCTTACATTAAGAAGATGACAGCTTATAAGGTTGAATATTATGCATGGTATTTCTCACAGTCAATTGCTATATCACTAACTAATGGGTACGCAAAATTTATTATACAAAATGTCAGGGGTTTTAATTCTCCTATTAAGAGATCTGTGGCAATGTCTGATTTTCATAAAAGAAAAAAGTGACATATTATTCCTTCAGGAGACGCATTTTAGGCGCTCACATGAGCCTCGTTATATGGGCTCCTACTACAATCGACATTTTCACAGTTCAAACACCTCAAAACGTTGTGGTGTTAGTATCCTTTTACATAAATCTATTCCCTTTCATCATATCCAAACTCATACTGATACAGATGGCCGTTTTCTGGGTGTTTTTGGATTACTGTATGGTAGGCCAGTTACCTTAATCAATGTATATGCACCCAATACCCAACAACTTCCCTTTTATAAAAAAACTTTCAGACGCATATTAGATATGGCCAAAGGGTTGGTTTTTATCGGAGGCGACCTTAACATTCCTATACATCCAGAACTAGATAGCTCTAATCCAAACCCAAGTACGTCTAAACGCACACTTAAACATTTATGGAAACTATTAAAAGATTATAACTTTTATGATATTTGGAGGTATGTTAATGCAGATAAGAGGGAGTATACTTTTTTTTCTTCCCCAAATAAAACATATAGTCGACTTGACTATCTGCTTGTTAATCAAATTGGTCTGGAGCACATAAAAAATGCAGGGATCACACACACAGTATGGTCGGACCATTCAGCAGTCTTTTTTGACATTATGTGGCCCCATACCCCAGTTACCCCATATAAATGGAAATTGGATGACTCCTTATTGAAGGGAGAAAAACAAATTAGTAAAATCCAGAAAACCTTGCAGGAATATTTTACATTCAATGCCACAAGAGAAATGGACCCTATAACAGTCTGGGAGGCTCATAAATGTTTCATGAGGGGGGAATTTATAAAAAGAAAAGCATTTTTTAAAAGGATAGAGAGACAGAAATATGTAGATCTCACTTCAAAACTATCAGACTTAGAACACAAATACAGATTAAACCAGGACGACCAAATTGTAAAACAATTACTTCAGACCACCAGAAAGTCCCTTCATGACATGCTGCTGCAGGAACATGCAAGTACTATGTCTAAAATTAAACAACAATTTTTTATGAAGGAAATAGAGCAGGCAAATTATTAGCGAGGGCCCTCAAAATTAAAAAATTTAAAACTTTTGTGCATGAAATTAAGACAGCTAACAATACGAAAGCCCACTCTACCAAAGATATCCTCAAACAATTTGAGAAATATTATACACGGCTATACAATATACCCTACATGGCAGATAAACCGGATGATGCTCCAGATGCACAGTCATACCTAAAAGGGATACCCTTGCCTACATTAGAGAAAGAACAAGCAGCAGACTTAGAAGCCCCTATCACCATGGAGGAAATAAAAACTGCAATTTATGATCTTAACCCAGGTAAAAGCCCTGGTCCAGATGGCTTCACTGCCCTATACTACAAAACTATGGCCCCATTGCTAATCCCCCACCTATTGGAAATTTTTAATAAAGTAAATGTACATAACCCATTTCCTCCTCATATGCTGAAAGGCCATATAACAGTACTCCCAAAACCGAGGAAAGCCCCCGATGAGCCCCAAAACTATAGACCCAATTCTCTTTTAAATGTGGATGTGAAATTATTTGCGAAGATATTGGCCCTACGGATAAATAAATTTCTCCCAAAACTAATACATACTAATCAGGCTGGTTTTATTCCCCACAGAGAAGCGAGAGATAATACTATTAAAGTATTGAACCTGATGGAACACACACAATCTCACAGCATCTCATCGGTCTTTTTGGCCATGGATGCTGGCAAGGCCTTTGATAGGTTAAATTGGGCATTCCTAAAAAATACATTAATAAGATTTGGTATAGGTGAAGATTTTATAGGTAACATTTTTACATTATATAATGCCCCTGTAGCCAAAATTAAATTAAACGATTCCCTCTCCGATAAGATCCAGATTAATAATGGTACTAGGCAAGGGTGCACTTTATCGCTCATTTTGTTTGTATTGACCATTGAAACCCTCGCGGCAGCGATCCGCAACAACCCGAATATAAAAGGTATTATAATACAAGACACTCATTATAAGCAGGCTTTATATGCCGATGATATCATATTATCGCTTACAACCCCCGAAACAATTCATAGCACTGAATAGCGAATTAAATATATATAGCAAATATTCCGGCTTCAAAATCAATCCCACTAAGTCAGAAATGCTTGGGGTACATGTTTCTAGCGCAGATATGCAGGAACTTGCACAAAGACACCACTACCACATACAAAACTCTTCCATAAAGTACCTGGAAATACAAATACCACATGATCAGCATCTCCTATTTAAACAAAACTATCAAAAACTCCTAGAGGAAACCCAACAAGAATTGAGCAGTTGGGAAAACAAAAATCTTTCCTGGCTGGGAAGGATGGAAGCATTTAAAATGTCCAGTTTACCAAAAATGTTATATAAATTTCAAACTCTACCTATCCCACTTTCATAATCTTATTTTTCACAATTTACAAATGGTAGTCAATACTTACATATGGCAAAATAAAAGACCACGGATAGCAAAAAAAATGATGTACCGAAATCGAAAGAACGGAGGATTGGGTGTCCCCAACCTAATTTTCTATAGACAAGCGGCTATACTTAACCGTGTTATAGATTGGAGTAAACACGGGGAACACAAAGAGTGGGTTACATTGGAACAACAGTTGGCTGATTGCCCCAATATGGGTGGGATATGCTGGACCACTAAGGTTCATAGGAACATTAATAAGATACTCCCCCGAATTATGACTGAGACACTGAAAACATGGGATCACGTTTCTAATAAGAATACGGGCATCTCTTCAAACCCATCCCCTCTAACACCGACACTATATAACTCTGAAATTCCACTGGGGCGACAACCAAGCAGGATATCATCACCTACAATCAACTCACTTATCCCAATATACACACTAATAACCGAAGGTAGATTGAAATCGGAAGAGGAATTACATGAATTGATTCCCTTTTTTGCAGGTGACTGGTATATCCGACAACAACTATCACATTTTATAACTAGTAACCCACAGAAACCTAAGCTATATAGACCCCTAACGGTATTTGAGAATGTTTGTCACTCCCAGTTTCCTACCAGAGGAGGTTTGTCTCTACTATATCACTTATTAATTGATCACCACTCCAGATCCATTCCCGCATATTGCAAGGTCTGGGAATCTGAATTACAGAGAGAAATCTCATCAAAGGAATGGGAATTTTTTTTTATAAATATGGGAAAGACCTCCTCTTCGCTAAGCATTACTGAAATTAATCTGAAATTATTATATAGGTGGTACCTCACCCCACTCAGACTTTCTAAAATATATACTAATGTCGATAACATTTGTTGGAGAGGGTGCGGGGGGGTTGGGTCCATGTCCCATATTTGGTGGCATTGCCCACTTATCAAGCAATACTGGGTAGACATCAGCAGAGAAATAGAAAAATTTATATCTTTTAAGATTGAGATCGGCCCACTGCTATTGTTGTTTAACTATCCCCCCCAAACTAAAATGTAAATTGAGAGTAAAACTAGCATGTACAATGATAAATGGAGCGAAGCAGCTAATTCCATGGTTATGGAAGAAGCAGTGCATTCCTATGATATCTGAGTGGAAAGACCATATTACACAAACACTAGCCTTAGAGAGATATCATTATGCCCAATCTCAACAATTGGATTTTTATGGTAACATGAGATTCATATGGGAAGACTATTTGTTATCACATTAATGGCTATTTCTTTGACCTCATTGTTAGTTATGACCTGTATAAGTAATGCAATGTCCAACCTGTATGTATAAATTCATGCTGTGTTTTTTTTTCTTTTTTTTTTTTTTAGCGGTAATGTTTTCCGCTGAGTGTTATATATTGTACTTTTCTTCTTTTCAACAATAAAGGAAATTTAAAAAAAAACAAAAAAAAAAAACAAGGAAGAATGGTATACAGCATATAAACTTGAATAATATGTTGGTTTTACAAATATGCTATAATTCCTATGAAAGAACAGTGTTTAAATATGTTAAAATATATTTTGCATTAAAAATATTTATTAAATGGTGTTTAAATTTAAACTAACAAGCAATCCTTGTATGTTTACAAGTAATTCTGTTGTGTTAATACTCACTGGCTAGTAAGGTCAACTCATTTGGGTCTCTTAGTGAAGAGGAAAAAGGTTTCACAAATCTGACAAGAAAACAGATGATTTAGAGATTAGAGCCAGATTACAAATTTAGCGCTAATTAACTCTCCCGCTCAAACGTTAATTGTGCTAGCAGTAAGCATTTTGCAATGAGCACAAAAAACGAAATTACAATATTGTGTGCGCGTTCACGTATTCCTCCATAGAACACCCTATTTGCGTGTAAACCCAATGGCATATTCTCATGTGCATTAACCTGACATTAAAATATGAATATTTCACATTCCAATATTCTTCACATACAAGAATATGTTCTATTTATTCTGAAATAAATATTTTTACATATATCTGATGTTTTTTTTGGTACAATATTTTTTATATATATATATATATATATATATATATATATATATATATATATATATATATATATATATATATATATATATATAATTGTATATAGGTAAAGATATATATAGGAATATCGATTTATAAATGCATAGAACATATTCTGCTATGTGCAGAACATTGGAATGTGGAATATTTACAGTAAATACACAGTATAACATTTTATTAAATATGAATATTGCATAAATATGCTTTTTCATGTTATCATCTATTTTAACTGTAAAGGGCTTCAATGCATTTATATATTTGTTTATATGTGTATACATATGTATTTATGTGTTTATATATGTATATGTGTCTGTAAATACATATATACATATATAAAAACATATGTAGACATATATAAACATATATATATATATATATACTGTATATATATGTATATATATATATATAAATATCCATCGTTAGGCATGTATATGTAAGTATCTCTATGTTAAAGTCCTTTGCCTGTCTTTTTTTTTCTAACACCTGAGACCTCATATCTTTGAGCCCTTATAACTTTTGAGTGCAATATTTTTTTTTTATAATTTTAGATGGTGTTATTATGAGTGTAACTATACTTTGTATTATATTTTTAATGTGTTTAGTGCAACTTTTTAGTTTTGCGAAACAGTTAACCAGAGCTCTGAAGTTGCATTAATCATTCTAGTGTAAATCACGATTGCACTCAAGCGATTGCGTTTACTTTCAACTCATAATACCAGCGATAAGCCTGACAAGAGCAAAACCCCGCAATAAACCCCGATTGTGAGCAAACGTTTGCTCTCCACTCGTAATCTGGCCCTTAGTTAGCAAAGGAACATTGAATGGACATTTCTATATAGGTGGCAGCTTCAACTGGTAAAAACAGCTAATTCAAATGACAACATAACTAAAAAAAAGTACTTAAAAAGTTGTAGCTGCAATATTTATTTTGCTACATAAAGATGACAGATGATGCAGCCTCATAACACTGACGTCCTCCTGCCTCCTTCCTGGACAGAGTAGCTCTTCATAGACAATTGCATCATGCAACAGCATTTAGATACATAATAGCAGTAGTATCACAAATTATTAAGACAGGATCAAAAACATAGGGGTAGATTTATTAAAGGTCTTATGACCGCTGCTTCTTAACTTCTGTTTCAGGCGAGCCTGAAACGATGGGCGTAGAAAGCAGCATCCGCTGCTTAATAAATCTCCCCCATAGCCTCTGCACCAGTTACATGATAGTTTATTTGTGGCCAGACGTGTGTGTTGGTGAGTACTGACAGAACTAGTACAGTGGAGGGGGGACAGTGTGTGGTGGTAGCCCTACTAGCCATTTTTTTAGTTACAATTAGGAAGGAGTAGTCCTTCATAAGTAGACTCTATGGGGCCGAATTATCAAGCTTGATGCCCCTGTTTCCACGCGAGCCTTCAGGCTTGCCGGAAACAGCAGTTATGAAGCTATGAAGTTATGAAGCACCGCTACTCCATAACTTGTCTGCCTGCTCTGAGGCTGCGGACATCAATCCGCCCAATTGGGCTGATTGACACCCCCTGCTAGCGGCCGTTTGGCCGTAAATCTACAGGGGGCGGCATTTATCGATGTGCGGCGGACATGATACGCTACATTGTATCATGTCCTTCCGCACTTTAATAAATCGACCCCTATATGGGTAATGTAACATAAAATTTGCCCCATAGTATACTCATTAATGGATTTCAAATGTACTTCTTGTCCAGTTGCAGTGCCTTGGAACACTTTTGTGTTGTTGATGTATACCACTGGAACTGTCCCACCATGTATACCACTGGCACCGTCCCACCATGTATACCACTGGCACCATCCCACCATGTATACCACTGGCACCATCCCACCATGTATACCACTGGCACCATCCCACCATGTATACCACTGGCACCGTCCCACCATGTATACTACTGGCACCATCCCACCATGTATACCACTGGCACCGTCCCACCATGTATACCACTGGCACCGTCCCACCATGTATACCACTGGCACCGTCCCACTGTATATTCCATTCCTTGATATGCCTGCTCATTTATACTGATACTGCTGCCCCAGCTTGTAACAATTTTAGCTAACACTATGATGCTGTATGAAGAGCATGAACAAACCCTGTCCAGTATGTCCTCTGCTTCCCTGAATGTTCTGTTGCTCCTCTACTCCTCTGGGTGCCCCTGGGAAATAAAAGGAAAACAATTTTGTAAACCTTTAAACGTATAAATAATGTTAACAAGATTCTACCAAACTAAACAACCTGATAGACAATTGCTTTTTTCCTTGTGTTCATGTGTGATAAATATGCAGTATTTCTGAAAATGGATCTCCATGCTGGAAAGATCTGGCCCTATTCCATGTTCTTGAGTGCAGTCTTCTACTTTAGGGGAAGCCCTGTTTTTATACCAGAGTTGTTATAACTATTTATACCAGAACTAGGATACAAATCAAACCGAAATGTTCTTAGTGCTCATCTCTTAATGTGTTTTAATTAAAGGGGCAGTCTACACCTTAGTCATCTTAAAGTCTTACCTTAGATTAAGCTGCAAATAGCCCCCTACAGTCACCCTTTCTATATCATGCAACAGGAACAGTAAAAAAGTTATTTTAAAATTAATATCGTTTCCAGCCAGTTTGAAATGGCTGCCACGCTCCACCCCACTAATGTCATCACGATCTGGGCTGCATCTAGGCACTCTGCTGAAAAGCATTGAAAGTCTGTTGAAGCCAACTAGTGAGCCTTTTGTGATTGGAAGCAATATGCAGCCCAGATTGTGATGTCATCAGTGGGTGGAGCTTGGCAGCCATTTCAAACTGGCTAGAAACAATATTAGTTTCAAAATAACTGATTTATCGTTCCTGCTGCACTCCTTTCAATATAATGCAGCAGGAACGATAAATCAGTTATTTTGAAACTAATATTGTTTCTAGCCAGTTTGAAATGGCTGCCAAGCTCCACCCACTGATGACATCACAATCTGGGCTGCATCTAGGCACTCTGCTGAATAGCATTGAAAGTCTGTTGAAGCCAACTAGTGAGCCTTTTGTGATTGGAAGCAATATGCAGCCCAGATTGTGATGTCATCAGTGGGTGGAGCTTTGCAGCCATTTCAAACTGGCTAGAAACAATATTAGTTTCAAAATAACTGATTTATCGTTCCTGTTGCATTATATTGAAAGGAGTGCAGGAGGCTATTTGTAGCTTAATCTAAGGTAAAACTTTAAGATGACTAAGGTGTAGATTGTCCATTTAAGTTAAGATGGTAAATAGTATAACTCTACAAAGGTGGAATATTTAAAAACATAATTTATGCTTACCTGATAAATTTATTTCTCTTGTAGTGTAGTCAGTCCACGGGTCATCCATTACTTATGGAATATATCTCTTCCTAACAGGAAGCTGCAAGAGGATCACCCAGCAGAGCTGCTACATAGCTCCTCCCCTCACATGTCATATTCAGTCATTCGACCAAAGCAGACGAGAAAGGAGAAACCATAGGGTGCAGTGGTGACTGGAGTTTAATTAAAATTTAGGTCTGCCTTAAAGACAGGGCGGGCCGTGGACTGACTACACTACAAGAGAAATAAATTTATCAGGTAAGCATAAATTATGTTTTCTCTTGTTAAGTGTAGTCAGTCCACGGGTCATCCATTACTTATGGAATACCAATACCAAAGCTAAAGTACACGGATGAAGGGAGGGACAAGGCAGGAACATTAAACAGAAGGAACCACTGCCTGAAGTACCTTTCTCCCAAAAATAGCCTCCGAAGAAGCAAAAGTGTCAAATTTGTAAAATTTTGAAAAGGTGTGAAGCGAAGACCAAGTCGCAGCCTTGCAAATCTGTTCAACAGAGGCCTCAATTTTAAAGGCCCAGGTGGAAGCCACAGCTCTAGTAGAATGAGCTGTAATCCTTTCAGGAGGCTGCTGTCCAGCAGTCTCATAGGCTAAACGTATTATGCTACGAAGCCAAAAAGAGAGAGAGGTAGCCAAAGCCTTTTGACCTCTTCTCTGTCCAGAGTAAACGACAAACAGGGAAGAAGTTTGACGAAAATCTTTAGTTGCCTGCAAATAGAACTTCAGGGCACGGACTACGTCCAAATTATGCAAAAGTCGTTCCTTCTTTGAAGAAGGGTTAGGACACAGTGATGGAACAACAATCTCTTGATTGATATTCCTGTTAGTAACTACCTTAGGTAAGAACCCAGGTTTAGTACGCAGAACTACCTTGTCTGAATGAAAAATCAGATAAGGAGAATCACAATGTAAGGCAGATAACTCAGAGACTCTTCGAGCCGAGGAAATAGCCATCAAAAACAAAACCTTCCAGGATAACAGATTGATATCAATGGAATGAAGGGGTTCAAATGGAACGCCTTGAAGAACATTAAGAACTAAGTTTAAGCTCCACGGCGGAGCAACAGTCTTAAACACAGGCTTAATCCTAGTTAAAGCCTGACAAAAAGCCTGAACGTCTGGAACTTCAGCCAGATGTTTGTGTAGAAGAATAGACAGAGCAGAAATCTGTCCCTTTAACGAACTAGCAGATAAGCCCTTTTCTAAACCCTCTTGTAGAAAGGACAATATCCTAGGAATCCTAACCTTACTCCATGAGTAACTCTTGGATTCGCACCAATATAAATATTTACGCCATATCTTATGGTAAATTTTTCTGGTAACAGGCTTCCTAGCCTGTATTAAGGTATCAATAACCGACTCCGAGAAGCCACGCTTTGATAGAATCAAGCGTTCAATCTCCATGCAGTCAGCCTCAGAGAAATTAGATTTGGATGTTTGAAAGGACCCTGAATTAGAAGGTCCTGTCTCAGAGGTAGAGACCACGGTGGACAGGACGACATATCCACTAGGTCTGCATACCAGGTCCTGCGTGGCCACGCAGGCGCTATCAGAATCACTGAAGCTCTCTCCTGTTTGATCTTGGCAATCAAACGAGGAAGCATCGGGAATGGTGGAAACACATAAGCCATGTTGAAGACCCAAGGGGCTGTCAGAGCATCTATCAGCACCGCTCCCGGGTCCCTGGACCTGGATCCGTAACAAGGAAGCTTGGCGTTCTGGCGAGACGCCATGAGATCCAGATCTGGTTTGCCCCAACGAAGAATCAGTTGAGCAAAGACCTCCGGATGAAGTTCCCACTCCCCCGGATGAAAAGTCTGGCGACTTAGAAAATCCGCCTCCCAGTTCTCTACGCCTGGGATGTAAATCGCTGACAGGTGGCAAGAGTGAGACTCTGCCCAGCGAATTATCTTTGAGACTTCCAACATCGCTAGGGAACTTCTGGTTCCCCCTTGATGGTTGATGTAAGCCACAGTCGTGATGTTGTCCGACTGAAATCTGATGAACCTCAGAGTTGCTAACTGAGGCCAAGCTAGGAGAGCATTGAATATTGCTCTTAATTCCAGAATATTTATTGGGAGGAGTTTCTCCTCCTGAGTCCATAATCCCTGAGCTTTCAGGGAGTTCCAGACTGCGCCCCAGCCTAGAAGGCTGGCGTCTGTTGTTACAATCGTCCAATCTGGCCTGCGAAAGGTCATCCCCTTGGACAGATGTGGCCGAGAGAGCCACCATAGAAGAGAATCTCTGGTCTCTTGATCCAGACTTAGTAGGGGGACAAATCTGAGTAATCCCCGTTCCACTGACTTAGCATGCGGTCTGAGATGCAGGCGCGCAAATGGTACTATGTCCATGGCCGCTACCATTAAGCCGATTACTTCCATGCACTGAGCTACTGATGGGTGTGGAATGGAATGAAGGACACGGCAAGCATTTAGAAGTTTTGATAACCTGGCCTCTGTCAGGTAAATTTTCATCTCTACAGAATCTATAAGAGTCCCTAGAAAGGGAACTCTTGTAAGTGGTAATAGAGAACTCTTTTCCACGTTCACCTTCCACCCATGCGACCTCAGAAATGCCAGAACTATCTCTGTATGAGACTTGGCAGTTTGAAAACTTGACGCTTGTATCAGAATGTCGTCTAGGTACGGAGTCACCGCTATGCCTCGCGGTCTTAGTACCGCCAGAAGTGAGCCCAGAACTTTTGTAAAGATTCTTGGAGCCGTAGCTAATCCGAAGGGAAGAGCTACAAACTGGTAATGCCTGTCTAGGAAAGCAAATCTTAGGTACCGATAATGATCCTTGTGAATCGGTATGTGAAGGTAGGCATCCTTTAAATCCACTGTGGTCATGTACTGACCCTCTTGGATCATGGGAAGGATGGTTCGAATAGTTTCCATTTTGAATGATGGAACTCTTAGAAATTTGTTTAGGATTTTTAAGTCCAAGATTGGTCTGAAGGTTCCCTCTTTCTTGGGAACCACAAATAGATTTGAATAGAATCCCTGCCCGTGTTCCGTCCGCGGAACTGGGTGGATCACCCCCATTAGTAAAAGATCTTGTACACAGCGTAGAAACTCTTCTTTATTTGGTTTGCTGATAACCTTGAAAGATGAAATCTCCCTCGTGGAGGAGAAGTTTTGAAGTCCAGGAGATATCCCTGAGATATGATCTCCAACGCCCAGGGATCCTGGACATCTCTTGCCCAAGCCTGGGCGAAGAGAGAAAGTCTGCCCCCCACTAGATCCGTTTCCGGATAGGGGGCCCTCTCTTCATGCTGTCTTGGGGGCAGCAGCAGGTTTCTTGGCCTGCTTGCCCTTGTTCCAGGACTGGTTAACTTTCCAGCCCTGCCTGTAACGAGCAACAGCTCCTTCCTGTTTTGGAGCGGAGGAAGTTGATGCTGCTCCAGCCTTGAAGTTACGAAAGGCACGAAAATTAGACTGTTTGGCCTTTGATTTGGCCCTGTCCTGAGGTAGAGCATGGCCCTTACCTCCCGTAATGTCAGCTATAATTTCTTTCAAGCCGGGCCCGAATAAGGTCTGCCCTTTGAAAGGAATATTAAGCAATTTAGATTTAGAAGTCACGTCAGCTGACCAGGATTTAAGCCATAGCGCTCTGCGCGCTTGGATGGCGAATCCGGAGTTCTTAGCCGTAAGTTTGGTTAAATGTACGACGGCATCAGAAACAAATGCGTTAGCTAGCTTAAGTGCTTTAAGCTTGTTCATAATTTCATCCAATGGAGCTGTGCGAATGGCCTCTTCCAGAGACTCAAACCAGAATGCCACCGCAGCAGTGACAGGCGCAATGCATGCAAGGGGCTGTAAAATAAAACCTTGTTGAACAAACATTTTCTTAAGGTAACCCTCTAATTTCTTATCCATTGGATCTGAAAAGGCACAACTATCCTCCACCGGGATAGTGGTACGCTTAGCTAAAGTAGAAACTGCTCCCTCCACCTTAGGGACCGTCTGCCATAAGTCTCATGTGGTGGCGTCTATAGGAAACATTTTCCTAAATATGGGAGGAGGGGAAAAGGGCACACCAGGTCTATCCCACTCCTTGCTAATAATCTCTGTAAGCCTTTTAGGTATAGGAAACACGTCAGTACACACCGGTACCGCATAGTATCTATCCAACCTACATAATTTTTCTGGAATTGCAACCGTGTTACAATCATTCAGAGCCGCTAATACCTCCCCTAGCAATATGCGGAGGTTCTCAAGCTTAAATTTAAAATTAGAAATCTCTGAATCCAGTCTCCCTGGATCAGATCCGTCACCCACAGAATGAAGCTCTCCGTCTTCACGTTCTGCAAACTGTGACGCAGTATCTGACATGGCTCTCACCTCATCCGCGCGCTCTGTCCTTAACCCAGAGCTATCGCGCTTGCCTCTTAATTCTGGCAATTTAGATAATACTTCTGTCATAACAGTAGCCATGTCTTGCAAAGTGATTTGTAAGGGCCTCCCTGATGTACTTGGCGCCACAAAATCACGCACCTCCTGAGCGGGAGGCGAAGGTACTGACACGTGAGGAGAGTTAGTCGGCATAACTTCCCCCTCGTTGTCTGGTGATAATTTCTTTACATGTAAAGATTGACTTTTATTTAAAGTAGCATCAATGCAATTAGTACATAAATTTCTATTGGGCTCCACATTGGCCTTTAAACATAGTGAACAAAGAGATTCATCTGTGTCAGACATGTTTAAACAGACTAGCAATGAGACTAGCAAGCTTGGAAATACTTTTCTAAATAAATTTACAAGCAATATAAAAAACGCTACTGTGCCTTTAAGAAGCACAAAAAGCTGTCACAGTTGAAATAACAATGAACCAAAATAGTTATAGCAACCAATTTTTCACAGTAAATGTATTAAGTTAGCAAAGGATTGCACCCACCAGCAAATGGATGATTAACCCCTTAATACCCAAAAACGGATTAACAATTTAATAATTAACGTTTTTCTCACAGTCAAAACACACTGTCACAGGTCTGCTGTGACTGATTACCTCCCTCAAAATGAATTTTGAAGACCCCTGAGCTCTCTAGAGACGATCTGGATCATGGAGGATGAAGTAGACAGATTGTGACTGAATTTTTACTGCGCAAAAAAGCGCTAAAATAGGCCCCTCCCACTCATATTACAACAGTGGGGAAGCTCAGAAAACTGTTTCTATGCAGAAAACAAAGATGGCCATGTGGTAAAAATCATGCCCCAATAAGTTTTATCACCAAGTACCTCACAAAAAACGATTAACATGCCAGTAAACGTTTTAAACATACATTTGAAAAGTTGTGAATTGTTATTAATAAGCCTGCTACCAGTCGCTTTTACTGCAGTTAAGGCTCATACATTATTTCAGTATTAACAGTATTTTCAGAGTCAATTCCATTCCTTAGAAAAATACATTCAGTGTACACACACTCATCAGCCTAATACCAGTCGCTATCACTGCATTTAAGGCTGAACTTACTTTACATTGGTATCAGCAGTATTTTCTCAGTCAATTCCATTCCTCAGAAAAATAATTACTGCACATACCTCATTTGCAGGGGGGGCCTGCATGCTATTCCCCTTCTCTGAAGTTACCTCACTCCTCAGATGAGAACAGCCAGTGGATCTTAGTTACGTCTGCTAAGATCGTAGAAAACGCAGGCAGATTCTTCTTCTAATGCTGCCTGAGAATAAACAGCACACTCAAGTGCCATTTAAAATAACAAACTTTTGATTGTAGAAATAAACTAAGTTAAAAAACACCACAGACCTCTCACAGCGACCTATCTTTAGTTAGGCTGCAAGAGAATGACTGGATATGACATGTGAGGGGAGGAGCTATGTAGCAGCTCTGCTGGGTGATCCTCTTGCAGCTTCCTGTTAGGAAGAGATATATTCCATAAGTAATGGATGACCCGTGGACTGACTACACTTAACAAGAGAAAATAAAATAAAAATATGAAGTCTAAACTGAATTAATTTATCATTACACTAAAGGGATATGAAACACAAACATGTTCTTTTGAGATTCATACAGAGCATACCATTTTTAAAAAGTTTGCAATGTACTTCTATTATAAAATGTGCTTTGTTTTCATGATATTCTGTGTTGAAGAGATACCTAGGTAGGTGTCTAAAGCACTACATAGTAGGAAATATTGCTGCCATCTAGTGCTCTTGCAAATAGATAACATTCTTGCAAAACTGCTGCCATATAGGCCAGGGCACAAAAACAAAAACCAGGACTGTCCCAGGAAAAACGGGACAGTTGGCAAATAAACACTGGCTACCCTGTGATCAAAACAAGAAATCAAAATCTTTCTACAATTGAGCAGACAACCGCTTTATAGCAATGGTAGTGCTGCTAGAGACTTACTAGATGGGATCAGACAGATATACATCAGGAAAGTTTACTCTTTGAAAAAAACCAATTGAGCTAAAAGAGGCTGCTCCTATATGGTAACTCTATATTAGAAAAAGTTAAGCGCTAAAAGCGAGGGTATAGAAGACGACTTAAGTGTAAGTGAAATTCAATATTGAATTGTGGACAGATGTAAGTATATAAAAATATAAAAGGATAATGACCCAAAAACTATGTCTAAACGCTAAAAGCCAAGGTATATATGGGGACTGTAATATCAGTGCAATAGGCCGGGTAATTATATCCAACACTAAAAGAGTATATATATAAATTATATTAATCCAAAGTATGACTCTAAAAGAAAATATGTACTCGAATAACAAGGGCAACGTAACGGTTTATATTATGAGAAACAATTTATTTAAAACAATGTATTTATAAACAATGTATCAAAGGGTATACATATCTAAAATAAACTCCCAACTAAAGATTCTCTAGTCGCAATTAGCGACCGCAAAGATCAGCTTTTCTTTCCTAGTCGTTAAAAACGACCGCCAAGTTTTACACTCAAGGATTCTCCAGTTGCTACTAGCAACCAAAAGATACAAACTAGATTCTTCGCTACAAGTCGCTACATCGCGACCGCAAAGCCTGCAAGCTGCAAATAATAAGCCTTGAGGATCTTCATTCCTTATTATTCAACATAAAGGAAAAGTATTAGTCACTTTCTGTGACCGCAAAGAATCTCCCGATTTCCCCCAAGACTTCCCCATGCATTGAGGAATAGGGGCTACTACGAGAACTCTGTACGCTATCATCACACGTGACGTCACAACGGTCACGTAGGAGCCGCACAAAAAGGCGCATTCAGTACCATTCGGTAACACCAAGCCGCATACAGCACGGCCGCCTATCTAACATACAAAATTGCCCTTTTTCACGTGCTATTGGAAAACCAAGGATCCATACAATTGTTCTAAAGTTGCTACTACCTTTGAAAACACAAGTACTGATCACTTTTAACCTCTTTTTTAGGTCCTATGAATGCTATTAATATTGCTACTTAAGGGAGACGTCCCTGCATTCTAGCTAATTTTTAAATACAGTTTATTTTAGTTTACTTTATTTTAGATATGTATACCCTTTGATACATTGTTTATAAATACATTGTTTTAAATAAATTGTTTCTCATAATATAAACCGTTACGTTGCCCTTGTTATTCGAGTACATATTTTCTTTTAGAGTCATACTTTGGATTAATATAATTTATATATATACTCTTTTAGTGTTGGATATAATTACCCGGCCTATTGCACTGATATTACAGTCCCCATATATACCTTGGCTTTTAGCGTTTAGACATAGTTTTTGGGTCATTATCCTTTTATATTTTTATATACTTACATCTGTCCACAATTCAATATTGAATTTCACTTACACTTAAGTCCTCTTCTATACCCTCGCTTTTAGCGCTTAACTTTTTCTAATATACTGTTATCACTATTTTTGTTTTCCTGGAGGGGAATTCATTAGTTAAGCCGGGTCTCATTCTTTAGCGCTTTTAATTTACTTCTCTACTGCCTATATGGTAACTCGCCATAGAACAAGCTACTGAGCTGTTGTTCGTACCTTGTAAAGCGCTTCGCTCTCTGTAAGCATTTGCGCAGGACACACTGTGACTGCAGACAGGTGAGGAAGAAGTTACGGAGATCCCTAACTGTAGTTTATATTAATGATGTTGCTGCAGTGCGAGTATCAAAAAAGGTGAAGGAATTTTTAAAAGAACTTTGATATCACCATTTGGTGCTTGGTTATTCTATGTGATGTTTCAAGTATTCCCAGTCTCTGACACCTCCTTTAAGTGAGTTGCTTTCCTGGCTACTGATTTATGAAACTGTTTATTCAATTATTTTCCTGAATACTCCCTGCATGCTGCTGTCTTTCTCCTGATTGATTCTCTGATTTTTTTTACCTGTTTTGGTCCTAACTATTCTTCTGGTTTGTTGCTGTGTACATCCTCTAGGCTACTAACAGTTCTTCCGTTCCTAATTTTGGCCTGTTCCTGACCCTCGCTTCCAAACTATCTTCTGCCTATGTGAATCCTGAAATTAATTAAGGTAATTGGCTAATACATAATAAATAATACCAGCTAGAAGATGGGACTATTTATAATCTATTTGTCAAAAGAAACTCTAAAAGCAAGTCTTACTCACTATCCCATTTCAAAATTAAAATATATAAGTGGTTTAAAACAAATCCAAGTCAAAAGTCACAGAAATGTATTTATAACCAATTATTAAACATTTGTACAAATGCTTAGGAACTTTGTCAAGAAATGTGCAGCTGAGTACAGTGGTGCTTCCACTGTAGACGCGTTCCAGAGGATCCACTCTGGGAGGATGATGTCCCTGCGCAATGATGGTACAGCATCTTGTGTGTATGAGTTTTTATTAGGAAAGTCTGGTGAGTTATACTCTACACATTGGAGCAGGATTTATTGTAGGTCTAAGTGTGACATTTCTGTACTTTCACTCAGAGAGGACCCAAAGATAGTACTGGGGTATCACAACATTGTATTAAAATTGTTAAAGGTGTCTCTAAAGACCTGCAAATATCCTTATAGCTGCTTACTAACAATATTACTAAATGGACTGAATTGTAGACCATTAAATCATCTATAGTTTGGCACTTTGTACTTTCAATTTGCAGAGACTGTTTAAATAGTTTGGAATGTAAAAAATTGATGGGTTCCAATTTATTCATTGAACAAATGTTTAATAATTGGCTATAAATAAATGTGTGTGAATTTTGACTTGGAAGTTTGACTTAGATTTGGTTTACCCCACTTATATATTTTAACTTTTAAATGGGATAGTGCTGGGTAAGGCTTGCAATGTGGGTTTCTTTTGGTATCTTGTAATTGGATAATACCTTTGAATACCTGCTCAAATACATTTTTCGTTGCGTCTGCCTTCACCTGCTGTAAACTGGCAGTCTTATACTCAGTGCAGAAAATGAAAAATAAATAAGCCACCACGTTGTATATAACATATTGCATAGGTACTAATGCTGGAACATAAATTAGGGATCCCTCCTGTTTATATTTTAAGCAACCTTGATTGGCCAAGAGAATAACCATTTAGAAGTGTGACAAACTCAAATTTGACAAAAAGACTTCCCATCATGACTGATTTTACTGTGGTTAAAGATAAACCAAACTTGAACCTGGGAAATAGTCTTAGTTTTATATATACAAGATGTTGTTTTGAGAAGATTCCTTAAAGGGACATGAAACCCAAATGTTTTCTTTTATGATTTAGAAAGAACATGCAATTTTAAACAACTTTCTAATTTACTTCTATTATCTAATTGGCTTCATTCTCTTGCTATTTTTTGCTGAAAAGCACATCTAGATATGCTCAGTAGTATTATCTATCTAAATCATTAAAGGAAAATGTGGGGTTTAGTTTAAGTGTTGGGGGATCCCTTGGGTGTAAATTATTTTTTGCACTTGGAGGTATTTGGAAGATTTGCATTAAAGGGCAGATCTTTTTATTCAGTAGTTGGGGTTATTAATTGCAATGGAAGAGGCCACAGTTAGGAGTAAGTGCAGTGGGGGAAGGTCACAGATAAGACTACTTGACCAGTAACCATTTCATGCAGTTACCAGTGCTTATTGTGTATGGGCAAAAAAAGACAGCAGAACTCATCTTAGCATTGAATATAAATGTATTGCATCCAAAGTAACAAAGACAATGTTTCGTTCTAAAGACCTTAATCATGTCACATACAGAATTAGACAAAGCACAACTATTTAAAGCTCTTAAAGGGACATTATGCTCTCATTTTTTCTTTGCATAAATGTTTTGTAGATGATCTATTTATATAGCCCATAAAGTTTTTTTTTTAAAATAAATGTATAGTTTTGCTTATTTTTAAATAACATTGCTCTGATTTTTAGACTCCTAACCAAGCCCCAAAGTTTTATGTGAATACTGTCAGCTACCTTCTCCAGCTTGCTGCTGTTTGTGTAAATGGTCTTTTCATATGCAAAAGAAGGGGGAGGGGGGAGTGTCTTATTTGCCACTTGCAGTGGGCTTTCCAGCTGCCTTTTCAACAGAGCCAAACTGACAGCTTCTAAGTAAGTTTTTAAACAGTTTTATACTGGATTTTTATATCAGTATCTGTGCATCTTATTCTTTATAGTAGTGTCTATTATATGCAGTTATATGAAAATGAGTGTATACTGTCCCTTTAAGTTCCTCCCAGATTCCAAATGAGTAACTACGTATAAAAATAGCACCCCCTTGTGGGGAAAAAGTATCACATTAACATATACATTTTAGATTTTTTTTTATATATAAACTATACCAACTCTAAAGACTATTGAACCTAAAAAATTACCCATCAATACTTTATTACATCCAGAG
The DNA here is from genome assembly GCF_027579735.1 of Bombina bombina. NCBI lineage: Eukaryota > Metazoa > Chordata > Amphibia > Anura > Bombinatoridae > Bombina > Bombina bombina. The sequence goes on along the minus strand of NC_069500.1, from coordinate 1,219,092,067 downwards.
AAATTCTCAACTTTGTTAATAAAACATATCTCCTTGGTTATCTATATCCATTATAATAAAATGTAATCAATTTCCCTGTTCATTCATATAGGCCGCATATAGTCCAACTTGAAAATCCAAAAGGACTCATTCTGATTCAGCAACTCATGGGACAAACACACGTGCTCAATCATTTGAAAGCATAAATGACTAATGCTATGTCCAAAAGTTAAATAGTGATGTACTTTGAGGTTTTATGTTCAATTATACAATCTAGATACAAATATCAGCCTGTCTTTATTCTTTTGATAACACAATTAGAAGATTTAATTTGACTTTTTTTCAATAGTTCCTTGTAAGATAACTGCAACACTGAAGTCATTTCCTGTTGTATCAAATTGAGGATAACCTCTCGCTAAAAAACATTGACCCATCTCCTCCAACATGTGTCCCACGGCCTCCTCAGATAGTATAATACTATCTGCTTAATATGCATAAATTGACTCCTAAGTAAGACTCAAGTTGTGAAATTGTATAGTGTAAGAAACTGATTTGATAAGATTTTCTATTTAGATCTTCCAACGTAGCCCATCCAAATGACAAAAAAATGTCACCAATATAGCTCCATTGTGAAAACAAGTTTTCAAAAACAAATTTTTCCACACAGACATTGATACAAATGTTTGCATATGTTAGGACAACATAGCTGCATAGATGACACACACAACTCTTTTATATTATTCAAGAAATCACCAGTATCTTTAAGAAAGGGATTAGATAATTCAACAAAAGATCTTAATATAAAATTTAAATTGATGAATATATTAGATAATACTGATCCTACCCTAACAACAATATGTCATTCACTTATGCATTTTGGGTAAAGGGTAAAGTACAGGTGTAATAGTCTTTTTACAAATAAAAAAATACACAACAGCCTTTTCAATTAACCCATTATTGAAATCTTTAGTTACTACATTTTTAATTTCTTCAACATTATTAGCATATGGATCACTGGGTACTGCATTATATATATATATATATATATATATATAATATATATATATATACGCTCATCCTGCAATTGGGACAATACTGTACCTCTTTAATATAATAATCTCTGTCTAAAATGGCAATTAAACCTCCCTTATCCACTTCTTTTAGGATAAGCTAATGTTTGTAAAGCCACCTGGGCCGGATTTACAGCTCAGGTGCCTGTTGGCACCAAAATCTGAAGCTTGGCCATATATAACAGGATATGGGCCTAATGGTGCTGAGAGGAGGATTAATGTCACAGCACACCTTGCCACTGTTAGAGGCCATGTCAATAGAAAGTTTATAATAAAAAAACCTTGATGTTATGGCAATGTTTATTGTGATTGCTATTGGCAAGTAGTGTATCTATGTGTATAAGCTCTGTAATTTGCTATGTAATATTTCATGCTAATTGTACCTAATATCTTCTTGACAAGTTGTATAGAAGCTCTGTAATGTCATATGTTACGCATGGTAAACCTCAATAAAAAAACACATTCAATAACAAAAAAAGTACATTCTTGGACCTTTTGTAAGAGGTCTCCCTACCTGTGACAAAATGACTGTGCAGTCGCTGGACTTATGTGTGTCACATGTGACATCACCAGCCTGAGGTTGCAGCTTTGAGAAAAAGTTGAGCCCGGTTGCCAGCTTGGAAGGATATGTAGGGCAGGCTGTCCATCTGCCAAAAAGGGCAACTCACAAAATACTGGCTGCTGTGTGCCTGGCTGTGCAGTATAATAAGGGAAAGATCCACAGGCTTACAGCAGTCAGTGTGTGCAGTGCAGCGTGTGGGTAGCAGGTGGGCGGGGCTAAGGGAACCAGAGGCCCATCCGGCATTTGCCCAGTTGCCTGATGGCCAGTCTGGGTCTGGTACCCATGCTGTGCATGCCCAGCGTACCTGCCTTTGAAACAATATGCCTGTTCAGAAGGCCAGCAGTGGCCTGTATGAAACAAACTGAGTAATCATTACATGATACACTCCATCGTCAGCTCTCTGAGCAGGCAAAGTGCTTGTTTGTGAATGCATGGGGCTCACATAGCATTTGTCCATATGAAACAGGGATAATATTTACTAGAAGCAGTTTTGCTAGTAAAACTATATTGCAAGAATCTTTATATATTCATGCACATTTAAATGTTGACGATAAGGTGATTTTAAAGGAACATTTGGTTGATGCATTTAATTTAAAGGGACAGTCTACTTGAAAATTATTGTTGTTTAAAAAAATATATTGATAATCCCTTTTATACTCATTCCGCAGTTTTGCATAACCAACTCTGTTATATTATAATATGTTTTCCTCTATGAATACCTGTATCTAAGCAGCTGGAGGCTGCCTCTTACCTCAGTGTTTTTTATAGCTTTTGAAAATCTTGTATTTTGGCCAATTAGTGCTGGTTCATGTGAACTTGGCACACATTAACTAGCACTGTCTGGCTGTAGTGCAAGATTGTAAAAAGCTAAAAAAAAAGACAATCTTAGAGTTTATAAAGTATATTAATAAAACAATGTTGGTTATGGAAAGCTTGGGAACGTGTAGTTAAGGCATTACCTTTTTAAACAATAAAAAATCAGGTAGACTGTTCCTTTAAAGGGACATTAAAAAGCTGTCTGCAACTACAGTAGCATGGTTACTATTCACCAAGCTATTGCTTTCCCTCATATACCTGCAGCTCTCTAAAGCCATTCTCTTATTTTAACTCATTACAAAATTCAGTTGATAAAGCTCTGTATTTTATACTGGGCGCCGCCATCTTGTAGCATGCGTATTGCATTTTGTGACAGAAGAAATGCACTTCACAGATTTGTGATGCTACTGGCTTTTTGACAGCTGTACCTTTTACTTCAGTTTATCTCACATAATATAGAGATAAAGCATTACATGTTTGCAGGTTTTGCACAGTTTAAAAGTTACATATCAAATATAAGCTCCAAGATGGCGGTACCCAGGGTGAAGATGCAGAGCTTCACTAAGTGGTTAAATAAGATAATTACTTTTAAGAGAGTTACAGGCACAGGAGGAAAAGAACAATAGCATGATGAGTAGTAACCCTGCTACAGTTGTACTCAGCAGTTTAGTGTCCCTTTAAACTTCTTTAAAGTTTAAAGAATTTCCTCCAATTCCCTTAGACGACTGAATTGCAAATCTTTTGTTTATGCATATATCTTAAATGTTATATATTATATTCCTGCTGTGTATATCCAGAACACATAACTGCCTCTTTTTTTTCTTATTTTGTTAAAAAGGTTAGTTTCAATTTCAACTACAGTAAAATTGTATGTGAGTTTATTTGATTATTTTGATAACACAAAATCAGTACATATGTTATCTCAAACTAATTAATGGTATAGCATAAAACCAATAGTTTCTGTGTAAATAATATCACTAGAAAGATAGATAGATAGATAGATAGATAGATAGATAGATAGATAGATAGATAGATAGATAGATAGATAGATAGGTAGGTAGATAGACTCAATAATATAAGGTTCATAATGTTATAAAAAGAAAATATTTTATGACATGTTCGACAAACTGATATAGCAGAATTCTTTCTTCTCTTCCATTCTTCATAAAAAAAATATTCTAAATATATGTACTATATATATTCTCTCATTCTTACCAATATTAGGATTTGTATTATTTGCACTATTTTAAAATATTTTTTTTACAACCTATAAATTAAAATGTAATTAAAAATAACAATATAAATATAATTTAAAAAAACTAAACATTTTTGCCTCCTACACGAGTTACCTTTTTAAATAAAAATTGTCAATAAAATTAGCATTTTAATTGTATATGTTATTTAAGAAGTAGGAAACATGTAACATAATGTATTTTTAAAAATGTCTTAAAGTGCCAGAAGCAATAAGAAAGGTTATCATTCTCCAATTTACAACTGACTTGGGTGAATTTAGAAATGCAAGCTATTTCATTCTCTGATAACTCTGACATATGACATATAGCAAGTTGCTATAAATAAAAGTAATTATATGTTCTAATACCCTGTTATTCTATATTAAATTACAAAAAGGCCTTGAGTAAATTGAAATTCTGTGTAATTATGTTTTATAATTTGTGCAGGACAGATAAAATATATGTAAGAGATTTTATTGCCATGGGTTCTATATATTTCAAATATAATAACTAAAATATAGTTTAAAAGGTCAATATATAAAATCATAGTAGTGATTTCATGAAGATGATATTGTTTACAAATGTCTATTATACATTTGGATAGTACGGAAAAAATAGCAACTTTATTTTTTAGATATTTACCAATAGTTTATTTCAATAAGTTGTTGCATTCTAAGGAGTTTGTGTAGTGTTTACTTTGGGAGGGATTTTGAGACGCAATAATCATCTCTGACCAAAGTGCGTTTGATTTTATGTGAACAAAGCATCACAGACTGCCCAAAACAAATCGCTGGTGAAAAAAGTAACCAAAAAGCGGGAAATTAAGGTGATGAGTACGCCCCCCTCAGGGGTCTTGTATGCGTCGCGACATTAGATCATATCTGTGATACCGATTGAAAAGGAGCTGGGGAGGGAGAGAGGGATAACCCTGAGAGGAGGGAGAATAAGAGGGAAACTGACTAGAGATTTCAAACTGACATTCATATTCCGGGTTCCCTTGTTAGCCTCTAAAGGAGCTCTCAACTCAGTGAATCCGCTCCTTGGAATAAATGACGAGGACATTGTAGTTGTCTTTCTAACTGCATTTTTTCTCAATGCTTAGTAAAAAAATACCATTTTGTGCTATATGGAAGAAGAGGATTCTCACTATATAAACATGTTTTTTTTTGTATAATATATATATATATATCACACATAAAATATATATAATATATATATATATATATATATATATAATTGGAATCACGCGTTCATGTAATATTTGGGTGCTCTAACTACATAGACTCACATGGTATTATACTAGTGGATGGTTACTGTCAGTTCTGGTAAAACGGATCTGTGCTATTATTGAATATGGCGTTGGTGAAAATTGACTGTTAATAATATACCAGGTGAAAATATATGTAGAGGACAATGGCAGTTTAGAATAAAAATGATGCTAAAGTGTATAATATGTTGTTGTTCAGCAGCTGCCTGACACTGACTAGTGTGAGCAGTGGCACTTGAGACATCACACAAGTTTACACACAAGATAAGGTGAGATAGAGCTCTCGGTATTGCCAGCAGGGAGGAGTCACAGGGGAGGAGGCGGGCTCTGTTGTGTGTATGCAGTGAGCGAGGAGGAGCTGTAGTAATGTCACTAACGTATACCTTACACGAGTAAAACAGAATGATCAGATACAATAACACCAGTGAATTGTAGAGAACAGCTGCGCTTGGGTGCAATGAAGCAGCCCCCCTGTCGGACGGCCACTATGGGCTGGGATTTACTCTTCTTGGTTCTTGTCATCAGCTCTCATACAGGTCAGGCTGCTTAAAAACTCTGCTCTTCACTTTGCATCTGTTGCTACAGATAAGTGGTTATAAAAGTTTGGAAAATCCATGGATGTGATATTTGCATCTGTACTTTACCGGTCTTCCATGTACTCAGTACCCCTTTGCTGCCAGTGCATTGCTGCCTTCACGGACAGCCTCGGGGTTCAGTTACTGGGTGCTGAAGCTGTGTCAGATATTTCTGAATCATTTTATTTCTCTGCTGATATAATGTACATCATTGCAACTCTCGGGTTATTTTCATTGTGAGATACCAGTAAACAGGTGTCATTTATTGCTATTTTCAATGTTGATCTCTTTTCTTATCGAAAATAATTTGCTTTTTATTTTTCAAACTGGTCTTCCAGCCTAGTTTATTCATAGAAGTTATAAAAAAGTCGCATTACAAACCTGATTTAAATTTGCACCATGTAGTATAGTAAATAATGCCCTACGTGTTATTATTCAGTGCTGCAATCTGTATTGCCTTGAAAGCTACTGTGTAATATCATATGAGATATCATAAACCAATTGTGTAAAATAAAGTTTGACACTTTACAATAGTTTGAACAAAAATGTAGTCTCTCGATAAATCGATAATGCACTGCATATTTGCTAAATGCCAAACAGTGTTTTAATAGCGTTGTCTTTGTCTAGATTTTGTCAGCAGTAGATATTCATACTATTAGTGGACCAACGTGTTAGTTAAACAGTGTTTTATTTTGTGTGAGAGATGCATTTCCTAGAAATATCATAGGAATACATATCCTGGGATAATGGATTGGCTATTAACCTCTTGATCGCCAAAGAGCTATGAAGTCCCGTGCTACAGGAGGGGTTACATAGGATGTGTAATAATGGTGGTGCTGGGTGAATACCAAATTTGGGATCTGTATATTAAGATTTGTGTCTATGTCAACATGGCATATGCAGTATGTTTTTATTACAAGGTATAGTGTGGCGTAAGCATAGTAATTGGCAAGCCTTGCTGTAGTGGGTTTATCAATGAGAGGAAACACACAGCAAATCATCTTAGTAAAGTTTATCCTCGTTTTTTTTTTTAAATTGAAATTTGGCCAATGTCAGTTAGATTACTCACATGGAATTATCACGAACACATGAAAGAGAGCACTAGTACAAACATCCTTTATCCTGGTTGTCCTCCTGGCTCATTGGTAATTTGCATTTTATAACGACTGTGAATTGTTACAATATACTTGGGTGCTACAGAAAATAGAAGGGTTTTAGGAAAAGTCAAACTGTGAACTTATATTCAGCAAACTAATAAAAATATTGTGACCATTTTGAAAGAGTTGAATGTTTGTTGTATGTGTTTAAGCAAAATGCACAACATGTTATACTATTTTGAGCTGAGTAAGACAATAGTGGCTTTTTGACAAACATACTTTTTGCAGTTCATTTAGAGATATTCTGCCACTACTGGTGATTGGAAAACCCTGAAATCAAATACAAATCTTTCTTTCTTTTGCCTACTACTTAGAGATCTGCTAGTGGATCTACTTTCTGAGCATAAGTGGATGTAATATTATTTTTAAATGATTCCTTAAATATAAGTGTGCAGTTTAAATTTCAGTAACTCTTGTATTGTTTCCTTCTTTGTCAGTTTATTGTTCACAACAGGTACAGTGCGTACATGGTCATCAGGTTTTTCTAGGACTGTCTGGTGATCTTGAATGGTTGCTGTGAAACTAAAAAAAAACTTGTGAAATCTTAGACATACCTTTGTAATCCCTGCTTGAAAATAATTACCTTCACTTGTGTTGTTAGGTTACGAGAAAACAGATAAAAGCACTAAACAAATCGCCCCCTGCTGTACTGAAGAAATATGCTGTGCTCTTAGACTATTGTCATATATATTGTACATCATGTAAAGTCCAGCTATCATTTAGTTTTACTTCTTGAATTACCCCTTTCGTGTAAAAAACAACTTGTGAACTGAGCCTGGCTAACCAGATAACAGGATAATGTTCTTCACCAGACCCTTCTGAAATTACACCTAGCTGCAGATAAGAATCACAGACATATACAAGATTATCATTTTTGTAAACTGTGTGACATATTGTGCATTTAGAGTGCTTCTCATGATGTACTATGGTTTATGAACAGATGGTTATAGATGTTTTCACTTTGTTGAGTGATTTTTACCTCTACGCATTATTGTGGTTACATGAATGAAGATAAGCTACTATTATAAGCATTTGAAGAATTACTCTAGTAAATAAACGTCTTCCAGTCCTCTTGTAAGCATTCCATTTGCTTGTGACTCAACAGTAGATGTGCCAGAGTTGTAGATTGAATTACAGTGGAGTTCTAGGTATATAAACCTGTAGTTGTCTATTATATCTGCCCTAGGATGGTGTATAAAGAAATAGTTGCTAACATAAACATGATTTAACAGATCTAACATTGTCGAGGATTTAAATTACTTTTAATTACTCCAGCTTTTACTATATGACTTTTTAACAAGGTCATGAAATGGATTTTATTTTACCTATAACCGCTTCTGCTTTTGGGACTTAGCATTTCCTGCAAAGCAGACATAGTGAACGTTTTAATGTCAAACGCTTCAAAGTTGTTTGTCTTTTGTACCTTCCTATCAGCAAATAATGATTGGAATTTACAAGCTTTGTCTTTAACGTCCATCTATGCGTTTTATTATTTGCACACAGGTTCCAAAATTTCTTCACATATAAGAAAAACAAATCAGTGTATACGTCTATAGTGTTACCGATTGCCTATAATAACGTTGTTTTTTTTATCATGGCATAAACAGAAAGCGCCATAGAAATAAAACTTCACTAAAGCAAGGTTAAATGGACACTAAACGCTTTTTTTTTCTTTCTTTCATGATTCAGTTAGCGCATTCAATTTAAAGAAACTTTCTAATTTACTCCTATTATCAATTTTTCTTCATTCTCTTGCTATCTTTATTTGAAAAAGAAGGCATCAAAGCTAAGGAGCCTGACGATTTTTGGTTCAGATCATTGAGCAGCACTTGTTTAATAGTGGGTGCATTTACCTACCAATCAGCAAGCACAACCTAGGTTGTGAACCAAAAATGGACCGGCTTTCGAACTTACATTCTTGCTTTTTAAATAAAGATAGCAAGAGAATGAAGAAAATTTATAATAGGAGTAAATTAGAATGTTGCTTAAAATTGCCTGTTTTTTCCGAATCATGAAAGAAAAAAAATTGGGTTCAGTGTCCCTTTAATTTAAATACATTTTCTGTGGGTATCAGCTTTTAATTGATGGCCATAGTTTTCAGTAATGCAGTATAATAAATATGAATGCAATTGGTGTGTAAAGGGACATGAAACCCAATTTTTTTCTCTCATGATTCAGGTAGAAAAATACAATTTTAAACAACTTTCTAATTTACTTCTATTATCTAATAAGTTTCATTCTCTTGGTATCATTTTTTGAAGAAGCAGCAATACACAAATGGTTTCTAAGTGAACTCATGGGAGAGCCAATCACAATTGATATAAATATTCAGCCACGAATCAACAGCTAGAACCTAGGTTCTCTGCTACTCCTGAACTTGCCTAGATAAACCTTTCAGCAAAGGATAACAAGAGAAGGAAGCACATTAAATAATATAAGTAAATTGAAAAGTTGTTTAAAATTGTATTCTCTATCTGAATGATGAAAGAAACATTTTATGTTTCATGTCCCTTTAAGCTTTTGGCAGTTAATGGAGTAGAATATGGTCTTAATACTCATCGGTTCAAAGGATTGCAATACTTTGATTGATAGAGCTTATATATAGAGGAGATGATGTTGGTACATTTAATAAACTTACATTGTAAACTTTCATGGAATTCTGGTACTTAAAGGAATATGAAACCCAATTTTTTTTCTCTTATGATTCAGACAGAGCATGCGATTACAAAACAACTTTTTCATTTATGTCTATTATCAATTTTTCTAAGTCCTTTTGGTATCTTTTGTTGAAAATCAAGGATGTGTGCTTAGAAGCCAGCCCATTTCTGCAGCACTATATGAAAGCAGTTTTGTACGAATGTTATACATTTGCTTGAGCACTAGAGGGCAGCACTATTTCCTGCCATGTAGTAGAGACTGGCAGAGCGGAGAAGCTGATGTTGATCGCCAATTTAGGTGGCTGAGTCTAGCTGAAGCATTTATAATAGATTGTTGGGGGTAGCTGTGGTGTTTGGACCTTTAGAAGTAGATTGCAGTAGTTAATGTGTGACAAAATAAGTGAATTAATTAGTATTTTTGTAGTTTCTTGAGTGAGGAAAGGTTTAATTCTGAATATGTTGTGGATGTGTGCATGGCAGGATTTGGTGAGCGCTTGTATGTGTGGCATGCATGTGAGTTCAGAGTCAATTGTGACCCTAAAACAGCGGACCTGGGGTGAGGTGTTGAGATTAGAGTCTCCAACTGTAAGAGAAATGTCAGGTTTTGGATGTCTTGATGAAAGAGGGAATAAGAAGCAGCTCAGTTTGGGACAGATTGAGTTGGAGGTAGTGTGAGGACATCCAAGAGGAAATTGCAGAGAGGCAGTTGGTAAGCTGGTTGAGGAAGAGGGAGAGATATCAGGAGAGGAAAGACAGATTTGGGTATCATCAGTGTATAAGTGGTACTGGAATCCAAAGGAGGATATTAGTTTTCCAATGGAGGATTTGTAGAGAGAAAAGCAAGGCAGAGCCCTGTGGTACTCCAACTGAGAGAGGCAACAAATCAGAGGATATGCTACCCAGGGATAAGGAGAGGTAAGAAAACATTTGTGGTTTAAATGGGTAAAATCTCCTTAAATTTAAAGGGACAGTATACTGTAAAATATTTTTTCCCTTATTGTGTTTACAATTGCTTTTTTTACCAACTGCAGAGTAAAAAATGTATGAAAATTAGCTTTTAAGGCTTATGTGTGTATATTAAAGCTCTGATTTAGTTTTTTGAAGCCACAACCTAATAAAATGGGTTGAGCTTGTAGGTATAATCAGATCTCATTACTGTATTACATTGTTTACATATACCTGCTTCTTTATCTTATATCTGTCCTTAAAACAATCACCAGTACTTTGAGAGAACAATGGAAAATCAACATTTTATTACCTTATCTCTGCTATATCCCACTGGGATTGTAATTTCTTCTGCTGGCTGTGTTTACAAAGTTTATCTATAGCTGGTATGCACGGCCACAAACTTTCAGAATAGGTGGGGATACCACATGCTAAATCAACAATTTCAAATGCCAATATAAGGGTAAAGGAGCTACTTGTAAACAATTTAATACACTCCAGCAGGTAAAGTGGATCATTGGGAACAAATTAAAGGGGAGAACATTTTTGAGTAAATTGTCCCTTTAAGCAAAGATGTTAAGAAGGAAATTAACTGCTCTAACATGAGAGACTGGGAATTAGATAAAACATGGCTCCTCCTACTCTGTGTTTCAGCATGTATATGCCCATGTGCACATCAGCCTGTCACTCAGCTTGCACATGAGCAGCCTGTCACCCAGCTTGCACATGAACAGCCTGTCACTCAGCTTGCACATGAGCAGCCTGTCACTCAGCTTGCACATGAGCAGCCTGTCACTCAGCTTGCACATGAGCAGCCTGTCACTCATCTTGCACATGAGCAGCCTGTCACTCAGCTTGCACATGAACAGCCTGTCACTCAGCTTGCACATGACACACTGCATGTGAGCCTATGGACCTTTCAGTCTTGTGTTGCTTGAGACTGAATGCAAGTTATAGAAAAGTAGGGAAATGTATGAGTCCTCCAGTATTAATAACGATGCTACAATCTAGATAATTAAAACAGCAATCTAAAGAAGTCCTGTCCATAATTATGCTATTAGTTTATAATTTATTGAATGTTTGATGTCAATACTCTCAAGATATTCACATTTAAAAATAAGCCTAGTAACTATTGATAATTACAGTTGATTACTAATTGTATAATGTCTTGTCTAGGGCCACAATGCAGCCCCTCAATGACTTCAGCAATCTATGGCATTGTATCTGGCTCTCCACTTCTGACTGATTAAATGAATTTTTATCTTAAAATATTGATATCCCTTGGGGAAATAAGAGATAATTAGTGGAGATCTTGTATATGTCTATCTGGGACTGTGCAATAACCCAGATACATCATTATACATACATACTGTCCACATATATACATACTGTCCTCTGTGGCCCTTGATGTTTTTTCCTTATTATCCTTACTAAAAAAACTGTTACATTGATACTCCTAGGGATACCTTTTTTTGTGACACCAAGAGCAAGATTTTTCAAGTGCAATAAGAATTTTCTTTTTTATTCTCCTCAGCATGCTTTTGGAGAATCACATCTGTGCTTACAAATTTATAAAAAAAAATGGTAGTATTTTTTTGTGCTTTTGACCGCTGTTTGAGAAATCCTGACTGCCGCTTCGCTTGTGTGAACCTGCAGTCAAAAGGCTTGATAAATGGAGTCCAAAGTCCGCTCTAGGCGCAAAAAAAATGATAAACGAGTTACTAATCGATTTAAAAAGGCGTACAATAGAAAATACGACTGCGGCAATCTAATTCAACCCTTTTTATGGCGCTCTTAGGTGAATGAGAACCAGGTAAGAGAATTTTATAGTCAAACTTGCCCATTTCTATGCGCATTTTATAATGATAAGTAGGAGCATTAAATAGTGTGCACATTTTTAGGCCAAAAATAGGAGAACATGAATGATAAATCTTGCTCCAAATATTATGCACATTGGCAAAGGGAAACAAAACCTGATGTGTACTCATTTATGGGTTTTAGTTGATGATCATGAATAGCCACAAGATATGTAAGTGTATTCTAATTCTGTAAAGTATCTGGATATGTGACTTCTCATATAGAAATTTAGAAACTGTACATATCATGTTAGGACCCACGTTAACATACGTTTTTGCTAAGTTACTGCTCATCACCTATTTTCTTATTTTAATATCCTGAAAAATATAAGTAAAAAAAAAACAAAACTCAAGAGTTGGCATAATTATATGACATTTAGGTGCTAGCAAGATAACTTAGAAGCCAACCACATATTTTTGGGAGCTAAGGAAATATTTTATAGCTTTAAATAAAGACTAATACAAAAAGGAGTCAGAAGTAAATTGTTTGCTGCTGCTGGTTCTGTTAACCTTTTTAAACCCTGTTCTCCTAAACATTTCTGAATATCTGGTTGGCTCTTTAATTTTATATAAATTTGTTTTCATAGACATGTTCTGGTTTGCCTATTTACTAATTGGTACTACTTTTTTTTTGGTTCATAATCAGGATGGATTTTTTTTTTCAATAAAAGCAAGATTGAAACAAATTCATTCAACCTTAAAATACGTGGAGAACACTGATTTTGTTGTGATTATTTTACATGATGTGATATTGCATATTTGTTGTATATTGTATATGAAAAAGGTAATTTTCAGTTCCTTAGATATACATTTCATGCAGGTCAAAATAAGGGTGACATATGCGTAAATTTGTTATTTATATAGATGGTGGAAGTAAAACCTTCATATGAACCTTACAAATTATTAATTGCTTTGAACTATCAACCTTAGAAAATTTGCAAAGATTTATTATCCGGTAAATGTTTACCACCATAAAGAAAAAGAATATCAGCTACACAGGGGCTGATACATAAAACTTGAAATGTGTGCTACGGTTGGCTCCACAAATTAGCTAAATTGACTTATATGTTAGGTACATACATAAAGGATCTCCAGAGTTATTGGAGCACAAACAGAATATTCTCCAGCAAAACATTAGAAGAAACTGTCATGAAACATGTTAAGATCTGTGCATATTCTTAAAGCAGGGTTCGACAAACCCAGGAGCCTGGGAGCCATTGGCTCCTAGAATTTTACCCCTGGCTCCTAAAATTTGGGGTTATTCTCCATATATCTGTATACAAATACCACTATCTTGCTCCTAAAATTATGCCTGGCTCCTAAATTCTAAACAAATTGGTCGACCCCTGCCTTAAAGGGCTAATCAAAGCGATGGTAAATCCAAGCTTTTAACAAACGCTAGGATTTACTATCACTAAAAATCAAGGGGAGTTTCATTCATCAACCTTGTAAAAAAGGGTGCAAAACTTACCCTTTCTGTGCCATTGCACAGTGCTAAATTCAGCAGCTCCGGCTGCCCCCGGCACAACGATCTTCTTCAATGAGGTGATGTTTGCACCTCTGAACCAATAGCTGTGTGTGTCAACTGACAGGTTTCTGTATGCACGCACGGCTATTGGTTCAGAGGTGTAGGCGGCACCTCATTGGTAGAAGATTGTTGTGCCGTGGGCGGACAGAGACGCTGAATTTAGCGCTGGGCAACGGCACAGAAAGGGTGAGTTAAGCACCCCTTTTTTACAAGGTTGATGAATGAAACTCCCCTTGATTTTTATTGATGGTAAATTCTAGCGTTTGTTAAATGCTTGGATTTACCATCACTTTAAGTAAAAATAGTTTGCATTTCACAGCAGCTTATTTGCTTCTAGGCATGCTCCAGAAGATAATGAGTGTTCATTTCTGTATTGTACCAAAGCAATGGTAGATATAGATACAGCCATAGAAAGAAATGTGTGGGGGAGTTAGCGCTGTACAATTCGGAAACTTAAAAGAAAGGGTTAATGGCGAGGCACTGCAGTATGAATTTGCAGGTAAAGTATTTAAAGTGACATTAAACACTAAATACATGCTAGATAGAATGATGCATTCAAAGAAAAGATTAGTTCATGACTAACATGTAGATGTATTTTTTAAAGTTTCATTAGTTGTTTCAAAAGTGACAAAATAAGTGTAAAGTTTTAGTGTCTATAAAACACTGGGAGCTGCCATGTTGTAACTTGTGTTACCTTCTCTGCTGTGGCCAATTAGAGATAGTTATAAATAGGTCACTAGAGTGTGCAGCCAATGGTTGTGCTGGATTTAACAGTGTTCTGCACTTCCATTTCTAACAGGAACTGAAAAGCTCACAATTTCAGAATGGAATTACAGGCAAAGAGGACAAAATAAATAATGAAAGTATATTGCAGAGTTGTTTTATTATATACAATTTATCATTTTATATTACCATCTCAAAGTGTTTAATGTCCCTTTAAAGTACATACTATTATATTTTGGGGCCTATCTATCAAGCTCCGTATGGAGCTTGAGGGCCCGTGTTTCTGGCGAGCCTGCAGTCTAAAGACCGCTGCTTCATAACCCTGTTGGCTGCTCTAATGAGGCGGCCAGGAATCGCTGGAATTCAACCCGATCGAGTACGATCGTGTTGATTGACACCCCCCTGATTGGCTACGAGTCTGCAGGGGCGGCGTTGCACCAGCAGCTCACAAGAGCTGCTGGTGCAATGCTGAATACAGAGAGCGTATTGCTCTCCGCATTCAGCGATGTCTGTCGGACCCGATCCGCACTGTCGGATCAGGTCCGACAGACATGTGATAAATAGGCCTCTTTGTCTCTATCCCAACTTGTTTTATGTCCCTTTAAGTTAGGACAGTCTAATTACTTATCAGACACAGCACACATACAACTGATTCACTAATGAAACTGCAATGCACTATTGGGAGTTAGCTGAACACATCTGGTGAGCCAATAAGAAAGGGTATTTTTGTGTAGTCACCAAAGACCTGCTAGCTCCCACCAGAGCATTGCTGTTCTTCAGTGTACTTCAGGAAACAATAACTTTCAGCAAAGGATACCAAGAGACTAGGAAATGTAATAATAGAAGGCAACTGAATAGTGTCTTAAAGGGGAAGTCAAGTCCAAAATAAACTTTCACAATTCAAATAAGGCATTTCATTTTAAACAACTTATCCAATTTACTTTTAGCACCAATTTTGCTTTGTTCTCTTGGTATTCATAGTTGAAAGCTAAACCTAGGTAGGCTCATATGCTAATTTCTTAGACCTGGAAGACCGCCTCTTTTTCACCACTAGAGGGCGTTAGTTCATGTGTGTCATATAGATAACCTTGAGCTCACTCAGCACTGATTGGCTAAAATGCAAGTCTGTGTAAAGAACTGAAATAAGGGGGTAGTTTGCGGAGGTTAGAGGTAATCACAGAGATAAAATGTGAATTATTATAACTGTGTTGGTTATGCAAAACTAGAGAATAGGTAATTGAAGGATTATCTTTTTAAACAACAAAAATTCTGGTGTTGACTGTCTTTTTAAACTGAATCATGAAAGTTTGACTTTCATATACCTTTAATAATGGTAAAGCTGCCGCCATTTTATTTATTAAGGGACATTCAACTCTAGAAATGTATTTCATGATTTTAGAAGAAAACTATTTAAATGTAAATTGGAAATACACATCGCTTCAAACTCAAACTCAGAAGCATGCTTGGCCGTGCTTTCACAATTATCATGCAAGTTGTTAAATAGCCAGTAAGTGACCATGCGTGGGAAATGCATTCCATAACGGAACAATGCACTGTAAAATATTCTCTTCTTTAATGTAGTCCCAATGATCCATTTACGTGTTCTAGTATATTACATTGTTTACAAATAGTTCATTTACCTTTATTTTGGCATTTGAAATAGCTTATTGACACAACACCCTATACTGCAATGTGCAGTACTGCAGTACTAGCTTTAGAAAAGCTAAGTAAATATGATGCTGCAGAAGGGGGGTGGGAAAGAGCCCATACAAAAGGTGTTCAGTATCTTTGAAGACAGTGAACTCTTAGCAGCTTCTGTGCATTGTTTTTTTTTTAATTATTAAACAGACTTGAATCCTGCACTCTTTGATTGTCCCTTTAACCCTGAAGGGCTTAAATCGCACGACCAGTCATGTGCTATGTAGGCAGACACATCTAGCTGTGGCATCAAGTTTAGTAATGTACTACAAGTAAGAAAGTAAAGACTTCTGCAGTTAAAGGGACAGTATACTGTAAAATAGTTTTTCCCTTAATGTGTTTACAATTGCAGAGTAAAGAATGTATGCATATTAGCTTTTTAAGGTTTATGTGTGTATATTAAAGCTCTGATTTTGTGTTTTGAAGCCACAACCTAATAAAATGGGTTGAGCTTGTAGGTATAATCAGATCTCATTACTGTATCACATTGTGTACATATACCTGCTTCTTTATCTTATATCTGTCCATAAAACAATCACCAGTACTTGGAGAGAACAATGGAAAATCAACATTTTATTACCTTATCTCTGCTATATCCTACTGGGATTGTAAATTTCTTCTGCTGGCTGTGTTTACAAAGCTTATCTATAGTTTGGACCTGCGGCCACAAACTTTCAGAATAGGTGGGGATACCACATGCTAAATCATCTATTTCAAATACAAATATAAGGGTAAAGGAGCTAATTGTAAACAATTTAATACACTCCAGCAGGTAAAGTGGATCATTGGGAACAAATTAAAGGGGAGAAAAATTTTGAGTAAACTGTCCCTTTAAATACAGCCAGTAGATAAATGAAAGAAAAATTAGCAAACAATACAACAGATCCATCCACACAATATGCAAAAATATTTTATTCCTGAAAATAAAATATCATGTGTTATAGGGACATAAAAGTGCAAAAAGAAAATGCTGTTAGAGCATTTTATTACTGCAGTGCAACGGAGAAAGGAGCAGGCACTGCACAGGGGTACTGTGTAAAAACATCCAAATTTATTGAAAACAAATAAAAACAGCCAAAGCTGAGAGCACAAACATGAGACAAAAATTGATGCAGACAGACAGCTGGAGGTCTGCGAATGACCTTTCACTAGCGGGTTCACTTCTGCTGTTGGGGATGAGAGGATCGGAATCTGCTTGGACCGGTGTGTTCCATTTTATTACTGCACTGATGCTTGTTTTTAACTATGTGTTTAACTGCTGCAAAGAGATTTAAAGTAGGCTCCGGAGCAGCAATCCACTACTGGGAGCAAGATAAGCACATCTGGTGAGCTAATGACATGGGATATACTGTATGTGTGCAGCCACCTATTACCACTAGTTCCCATTAATGCATTGCTGATCCCGAGCCTACCTAAGTATGCTTTTCAACAAATAGACACCAAGAGAACAAAGTAAATTTGACATCAGAAGTAAAATGAAAAGTCTCTTAAAACGGCATGCTCTAGCGGAAATGTGAACGTTTAATTCCGACTTCCATGCACTTTTTATAACATAAGGATGAGGGCAGCTGCTTAGCTGAATTCTGACTTCCTGCTTGACTATTACATAGTCATATCTAACCAATTAAATAAATGCTCTACATAACTCTAACATTGAACAGGTTCATCTAATTTTCCAGTCAGGTTCAGCTTCCCCCACAAACCATGTTCATGCAGAATAAAGGGGACCCTTCATGAGTAATCACCTGCCAACTTGAACTGTTACTTTCAAAGGGTCATAGTAGGGGTAAAAAAGGTTAATAGAGACATGCTTCCACAAGCCCTACAATAAATTAAGCTTGCTCACCAAGGACATCCATTATTAAAAAAAATAAAGTAAATAAACTAGGATAAAAAAAAACGTATTAATATATTTCAAAATGTAAATGCCTCACCATTTAAATGCGTAAAGTACCCATTTGATTGTTTTCACATACATATTTAAATATTTTTTCTATTGCACCTTACATATTTCCATTTGATCACATGATTTTTTCAGGAATTCCGCTCATTTCCTTAAACCTTATTTTATAGCAAAGACATCAGGAAACAAACCATTCATAACATCCTGGAAGAACCTTCCTCCACATTGCTGCTAAAGTAATACTTTTGCACATTTAGAGGGAAATGTCTTTCAGTATGTTTCATTTTAAGAAACTTTGTGTAATGCTAAATTTATGTAAATAGTTTTCGGAAACAAAATAAGGACTATTCAATTGTAAATCTTTCATTAAAAAATAGCTTAATTTTAATTGTTCTAAGTTTGTGGTAATGGATCAAAATTAATACGATTTTAAAAGCATAAAGTGGTTTTAAATGATACTCTTGCTCTTAAAGATATTCAGAACACCATGTTCTCCTCACTAATAATGTTTCCTGTTTAATCTGAATCCAATTGTGTCCTCAGATATTAACAAATTAGATTTAGTGATTCATTATGAATTCAAGTCAAAGTCTGAACAGTTCTGACATATTTAACCGGAAAGGCCCTTCTAATTTTGGAATGAAGTTACCAGACTACACAACCTTTAGTAATTGTTCAAGCCTTTAAACTTCTATCTTCAGCCATTTTTTCTATAAAATCTTCCTTTATTTGCGGAGCTTCACTAAAATCAGTCTACTAAAATCTTTATAATATATAATAATAATTTTATTAAAGCAGGACTTGACAAATTTGTTAAGTATCTAGTTGCCAGCCAACAAATGTATGTTGGAGTATGTGTAGTTGGTGGGGACATCTGCTGCATTACATGGCCACTTGACTCCCAATTTGTCAGCCATATTACAGACAGCTTTTGCAGGACTCCAGTGAAATCAAGCTAAAACTGGTTTTCTATTTCACAGCTGTGAGGCCTAGAAAGGATCTAGCTGCACTAGGCTAAATTTCAAGTGCGGCTGGTGTGGCAAAGTGGGGGGCACCCATGGGTGTCTTTGGGGCTTTTAACCAGGGAACTAGGACCTAATTTTAAGGCGCCAGTGGCTCCCTGGCACTTGGGTTTGTCTAACCGTGTATTAAAACCAGATTAATAAATATTTGCAATCTTTGTATCCTAGCTTTTACCAAGTAGAAAAAATATGCCTGTGGAGTAACATCAATTTGTAGTAGTATATAATTTTATGATACTTATTTTTAGAATTTGAAGTTTTAGCAATATTTGGATTCATTTTCAATATCCAGGAAGTTCTTGTTCCTTTGTATTGAGGTTGTATCGTGAAAATAAAATGTTTTGATGATTTTTTATAGATACTGTATATTCAATATATTCTGAGGGTAATTCATTTGTTTTCCTATAATTGCGGGAACAGTTATTATATTTAACAGAAAGAGGTACAAATTTATATCCTGGCATCCATACACACATAGACACAGATACACTGCTGTCTACCAGAATGATTAGCGCTTAGGTATTGTTACCTCAATGCCACTCCTGTAGAGGAGTAGTGTGCTAGAGATTACAATCATATTCACTTTAACATTACACAACCAAGAGCTGCAAGTAGGAGTGGCATGCAAAATACCTCGATGTTAGGATGAAGGTAGTTGTTTAAATTGTGTAGTTAAAAAGAAAAGAATGGCTGTATTGTGGTTTCCATGCTTAGTTAACCCTGCTTTAGAGTATACAGGAATTTAAAGTTTTCATATATCTAGTTAAAAACTACATCATTTATGTCATCACATATGTATTGTATGAGAAACAATGTGGTTATTTAATTCTGTAAAAAAGTTACTTGGGATTTTACAGTGAACTTTAGAGAACATAAATGAGTTGATGAAGCATGTAAAGGACGTAACATGGTCGCTGAAGATCTTTAGCTGTGTTGTCCATCTGAAAAGCCAAATCAGTTGGAGTTCAGCTACCATGAAATGATAGGCGAGGAAAACACGCAAGCATTACAATTACACTAGACTTAACAAAACAAATATACACTATGACATTTAATACACCAGGTGTTGACAACTTTTCACATTTTCAGAATAAGCCAGCAATATACACTTTTAAAGGGACAATCAACACGAGAATTTTTGTTGTTTAAAAAGATAGATAATCCCTTTATTACCCATTCCCCAGTTTTGCATAATAATAAATAATAATACACATTTTACCTCTGTAATTACCTTGTATCTAAGCCTCTGCAGACTGCCCCCTTATTTCAGTTGTTTTGACAGACTTGTATTTTAGCCAATCAGTGCTGACTCCTAGGTAACTTCACGTGTGTGTGAGCTCAATGTTATCTATATGACACACATGGACTAACGGACTCTAGTGGTGAAAAACTGTCAAAATTCTTTCACATAAGAGGTGGCCTTCAAAGTCTAAGAAATTATATGAGCCTACCTAGGTTTAGCTTTCAACTAAGAATACCAAGACAACAAACCAAAATTGGTGATAAAAGTATATTGGACAGTTGTTTAAAATGACATGCCCTATCTGAATCATGAAAGTTTATTTTGGACTTGACTGTCCCTTTAAAGGGACACTAAACGATGGAAAAAAGTTATCTTTGATCGCAATATTATTATATTATAATTATCTTAGTAATGTGCATTGTGTTTCATATTCTTACCGTTCTCGATATATTCTTCTTTGAAATTTTATTGCTTTCCGAACCCACCGCTGGATATTCATATGCATTCTCCAATCTTTACCGATAACCTGACTTATCAAAATGTTTGACTTAGTCCGCTATGCGCATGCGTGTTCCGTTATGCGCATGCGCGATCTTAAGCACTCGTCATACAGTACGTCACTCACCATGAAACCAGCAGACACTCTGAAGTAAGTGTGCCATCAAAGGTATAATATGCTCGTGCGCGAGTCACCATATCGCAGCACGCATGCGCCTGGTGATGAAATCGTCCATTAATGATATTCAAAAAACCGCAATCGGATTGGCGATATAGTTTGTTAGTGAACGGCCCATAATAGAGGAATGGGTTTAGTGACGTCATACTCAAAATAAAAATTAAATAAATCGTTTTGCTGTAAAAGTCGGTAAGTTATTAGCTATAAACGTTTGTGATACGAAATTGATGATCGAATTATACTTAAAATGGTAAAGTTTTGGAATCCTTTAAGGAGGCATACAGTGGGGTGTTTGTATATAGATATATGTAAAATAATCTTCAGTGATTAATCAAGCTCTGTAATTAATGCATTGAATATGTTTGAAATGATCAGTTTGTTCTACATTTCTTAGCTACATCTACTAAAAAAAAAAAAAATTGAAATGGCAAAATGCAGGAGGATGCTGCTCATGATAAGTAATGGTAAACAGCTGACATCTATAATGGGAAAATGAATTAATATACATATTTATGTAATAAAATACAACTTAAATCATTATTTGATATATTTGGTTTATAACACATAAACATTTTAAGTTTAAATAGAGAGTCTATATGTATTTTTTGCTTGGCAAGTTTTCCTAGTCTAGTCATATTTTGAGAAAGGACTGAGATCGAGAAAACAGGAGTCTGTTAGTATTCAAAGAAGTTCTTTCTCAACATTTAATTAAAGGTATAGTCTAGTCAATTCAAAATTAAACTTGACATGCTTCAGATAGAGCATGCAATTTTGAGCAACTTTCTAATTTATTCCTATTATCAAATTATCTTTGTTCTCTTGTTATCTTTATTTGAAAAAGCAAGACTGTAAGCATAGGAGCTGGCCGATTTTTGGTTCAGCACGCTTTCTGATTGGTGTCTAAATGTAGCCACCAATCAGCAAGCGCTACCCATGTTCTGAACCAAAAATGGGCTGGCTCCTAAGCTTACATTCAGATAAAGATACCAACAATTGATAATATGAGTAAATTAGAAAGTTGCTTAAAATTGCATGCTCTATTTGAATCATGAAAGTTTAATTTTGACTAGACTATTCCTTTAAGGATAAGTGAGACCCTGAAGATATTGGCAGGTCGTAGTAAACATGCTCTTTAGCGTACACACCAACATTTGTGTACATGAATTTGTTTTGCTTACTGGTCAATCATATAGTATCTGCGTACTATTAATGTACAAGTGCTTGTTACAGGAGGGATTTCACAGTCACAAATATTGCATTTACTTAATATTTAATGGCTTAAACATAACCCATGCTGCTCTCATAAAGTTGAAAGTCAAAGTGAGACACATTTTAGTTTACTTCTGTTATAAAATGTACTTTGTTCTCTTAGTAACCTGTGTTAAAAACATACCTAGGTAGGCTCAGGTGAAGCAGTGCACTACTGGGAGCCAGCTGCTTATTGGTAGTTGCACGCATACTCATCTTGCCATTGGCTCTCCAGATTTGTTCAGCTTGGTTCCAGTAGTGCAATGTTACTCTGGAGCTAACGTTTAGTGAGTGTCACCCATTGTCTTTTTACCATTTTACCATTAATGTTTATATATATATATATATAATGTTTCACAGTACACAGGATAAAAATGTTTCTGGTTAGCTCATCTGGTGCTTGATTTCTTAAAATCCAAGCATTTTGGAGACCTAAATGAAATGAGTTGAGAATTTCTCTTTAACATGCTCATAAATATGAAGGCGTTTCGCCCCTAGGAATTGTATTCTTTCTACAGATACATACTATGTGATCTGCAGGTTTAATTACACATCATCTTGAACATCATGCTCCTTAGCAAATAAACATAGTAACTGTAAGTAACGTACTATTTACTCATTAATGCTGTGTGCTTTTCACATGATTGTTTACCTATCTATTACCTGTGTCTGCTGAGACATAGCTTGGCAAAATCGCACATTAAATGTAAAAGCCCTTGTAAGACAGAGAAAAGTAAATGCAATTAGTTTTAAAAAGTTGACAGTTGAAAAGTGTGGCTTCATAATTAAGCCACAATGTTTTTCAATAAAAATCAGAATGCCAACTTCAGAATAGACAGAGCCCATTTTAGAAAGGTGCAACATTTTAAGGGACTTTCTTATGCAATAAATGTCATGCTCTTCTTTATTGAAGTATGTGATTTTAGAATTATTGACCCTAGATAACCTCTGCTTAGGGCTTAAACAAACAGATAAAGCCCATGCTAGTCTGAGGCGATTGTAAATAAAGAATACTGGAGACCATGTTGTGAGTTAGCAATGTGAAATCACACAATTTTATTGTTTTGTAACTGAATGACGACTACCCACAGAGTCGCCAATATTTTAAGTTCCCTGGTGTCTGTAGATAGGAAGACTGTGATCACATGCAGTCTAGTGGCAGGTGTAATAACTGTTAGTAATTTAGTAGTTATTAACATGAATTATATTTTAATTTAAATGGTTTTTATTGAATTTTTCTTATTAGTTACATAACAAAGTAAATGCATTTGTCACATCAACAGAACTTGAAATACATTGAGGCAAGTCTCGGCAGGTCAGCATGTCATTTTTTTAAACATCAATAAATTTTACCGTACATTTCAGATCACATTATGAACCAAACCCATTAAACAATAAATACTCCCAGAACCTTGGGTTATCAACCAACAACTCTGGCTTCAGAAAACATTATCCATGGTTCCCATACAGAGACAAACTGTTCTTCAGTGTCAAGCATGATAGCTGCATTGTTACTCATTTGGTAATAGTATCCAATTTTATTTAGGATAATCTGAAAGTTAGGGATCTCAACTTTCCAGTACTGGGCAATTGTTAATCTTACTATAGTAAAGATGGTAAAAATAAACTTGTTACGTGCCCTGTTAAACCCTGGAATAGGCTCATGCAGAAGGGCTTGAGAGGCCGACACTCTTAAAGTGAGCGCAAAAATGTTGCCCAATAGATTAAAGGTTTGGACCCAGATATTTTCTACCCGTGGGCAATCCCACCACATATGTGAGTAGGTAGCTAGCTTATCACACCCTCTCAGACATTTTCTATTACTCATCTCCAATTTAACATAAATTATATTTTGAGATATTAGCGACAACTGTAATTTGCTATAAAAATATCTGATTATTTTTACAAGCAACAAAGTCACTAGTTCTGCTAATACTATTTTGGTTAATTGTGCCTACATTGGTATTTGGAGGTAAAGTTAAATTTCAGTTAGAGATTAGTGGGGGAAAAAATATGTCATTTTTTTGTTGCCGTCCCAGTTCACAGCTCCCCTAAAATCTGCCGCAAAAAATAGATTCCTTTGGCATTTTTTTTTATTACTTTGTAGATGTTGATAAAATGTTCATGTAATAAACATCTATATTTAGGAAATCCATCTAAGTAAAAATGAAATAGTCAAACTTTTTTTATTTACAATACATAAAACCATCGTTGCTATATTGCATAAGATACACATTATAGTAGTATTAAATGGACAGCGTCTAAAATTTCAACCAATTTTATGTTAACTGTGTATAAATAAACCAATAAGAGATCTGCACCGTTAATTATTGCTACCTGTAGTTTGAACCTTTTGATGTGTGCATGATATTCTGCTGTAATTACAGCCAAATGACTGACTTTGAATAATGCATTTGAACCATTTGGATCTTACTTAGAGTGACATGGAGCACAGTCATGCTAGATCAGGTTCTTCCATAGTCTCCCTTCTATCAAGTTATTGATTTTGTTTTCTCTTGATACTTCTTAGAAGGTTCTTTGACTGGCAGTAAGTAACTTCTAGTTGTTCTGCTAATCAATAGTACTACTGTCATGATGGCACTTCCGTGAAATATACTTTCATTCCAGTATTCATCTATCTAACATGATGCTACCATGAATGGATGGGAGACTGATGACTTATTTATGGGAGCTAGACAGTTCACAGGTGTACTCTGTGTAAATTATGCAGCTTGGGTCTGTTTGCTATAGCCATTTGGACTTATTGACACATATTACGTGTGACACCAGCGCATGTGTGGGGACAAATCTTTATTGGATTTCCATTGAAAAATAGCTTTTCACACAAGGTCCAAAAATAGCTATTTAAAAATAAAAGCTTAAGATTTGTGTTTAATATAAGCATAAATGTTTGCAATCTGCTACATACTTCTGCAAACAGTGTCATATTTTTAAAATAGAAAAAGACCTCACACTTTGAAGAAGAAAAAAAGCAAAATAAATTGGTTTAAGTGAACAGTTTCACACACGTGTGGCCGATTTTATTTAAGAACACTAAATTTAGATGTGGAACTGAGAGGCTTGTCCTTTTGGATAGAATTACATAACCAGAAATAAGTATATATAACAGATTCCCAGGAATTTAACAGACGCTTAAAGCACCTGTTTGGTCTGTAGACCATTTAAATTGTTTACAGAATATTTTACGAGGTTTCTTTTTTCAAATTTTTAGATTTCCATTTTCCACCTCTTTAAATAATGTTGGGTTATCGGGTAAAACAGTCCAAGCATAAGTTTTGTCAGCAAGTGGTTATGCATTCTCATAAACATGTTTATTAGTTTTCTGACATCCGTAGCAGTGCGTGTGTGTGTAAAAGCATGTGCTACTTACTACTAAAAAAAGATTGCTTTGTTCATTAGAATTATATACATGACACTGATAAACCCATTTTAGAGATTTATGATCCAACAAGGGTAGTGAAACGTAACTTAGTTTAGCCTTTAGAATAATTCATGTTTGTATAGTTGTGATCTATTAATAGATTTACATGTTTAATACCTTTCAGGAGTGTGCTGTGCTTGTGTGAAATGGCAGAGGCTGGAGGTTGGGCATTATAAACTAAAAGTATAGTGTTTGTTTAACTTGGAATACCTGTTATTTACTTTTACAGTTATAAACGAGTGCAACAGACGCCTGGTTCCATAAAGTCCCGGAACTTAAAATGTACTAATTTAAAAAGCAAATACATTTCCTGTAGTCATTTTAGCAATCTTTTGCCCTTGTTTTTTGGCTTTGGGTATCAGTACTTGAGTTTTTTCCTTTGTTTAGTCCATTTATTAAGTAGGCAGAATGCCAGATAAATGAGAGGACAGACACAACTTTTCAGGTCTTTGTAGGTTTTTTTAAGTCCATTGACTGAAGAGGCTGAATATTTGCAACCATCTGTATCTAGACACATAGCTGGGAAAGGGGATGTTTTCAGGGTTGTATATACATTGGAATTTATTGCAGTGGGTGGCAATATGAATGATCAACATAGTCTTTAGAGATGAGATACATAAATTTTGATCCCCACTTTGTTACATTAGCACCTTTGAGGATTTAAAGAACATTGTGCTCACTCTCGTGGAGTTATTCAAGAGTCAGCACTAATTGGCTAAAATGCAAGTTTGTATATAGCAATGAGAAAAGGGGGCAGTCTGCAGAGGTTTAGATACAAGGTAATCACAGAGGTAAAAAGTATATAAATATATCTGTGTTGGTTATGCAAAATTGGGGAATGAGTAATAAAGGTATTGCCTATCTTTTTAAACAATAACAATTTTGGAGTAGACTGTCCCTTTAATTTAATGAATTATTGTTGCGTGGTGTTTTTTATTTATTTATATTTTTCAATAATTAATTTCTGGGGCAGATGCATTTGTATGTGGGTTTCTGTGTGTATGTAAATCATTTTCTTCAGGTGACTAAATTAGTCAGGTGTTTACCAGGTAAATCCTATGCACACTCCAATACAGGTCTTATATGTTGACTCAGTTGGTTAATCCTACTTTAATGTGCTTCTAAGCACAGATGTGTAGTTATAATTTACTAGCACTTTATTTTTACTGAAAAAAACATGTTTATACACATTAGCTAGTTTTTTGTGTTTAGCCTACCAGTGTTCTCACTACTTCTAGTTTTGTGCAATAGCCCTAAAAACTGTCTGTTCTTTGGAGTGTCCCCCCAAAACGTCACACTTTTTTCATTAAATATACTTTAAAAAGACCAGTGAGTATTATATATATATATATATATATATATATATATATATATATATATATATATCCTATATTATAAAAGACAAGTGTTTGTCTGAAGCCGTCATGCGCAGTACAGACAAACACTTGGCCTTAGATTCTATTCTCGCGCACCTCGGCATAGCTGACAGCTGACAGATTGGGAGCGCGAGGTACACAGCATACAAGCAGCTGTGAGATAGGGAGCGCGAGCTACTCAACAGCTGTGAGGTCTGCTGCGTGAGAAGCGGCAACGCGCTCCCCAGACCTCACAGCTGTTTGTGGCCGACGGGAGCGTCGCGAGGGGCGTGGCCGGGCGTCGCGAGGGGCGTGGCCGGGCGGGTGTTGCCGCGATGGGGCGTGGCCGGGCGGGGTCCCGCGAAGACAGAGCCAGAGAGGGAGCAGGAGGGGGGGGGGGCAGAGAGCCAAAGAGAAGGGGGGGCAGAGAGCCAAAGAGAAGGGGGGGCAGAGAGCCAAAGAGAAGGGGGGGGGGCAGAGAGCCAAAGAGAAGGGGGGGGGCAGAGAGCCAAAGAGAAGGGGGGGGCACAGAGCCAAAGAGAAGGGGGGGGCAGAGAGCCAAAGAGAAGGGGGGGGGCAGAGAGCCAAAGAGAAGGGGGGGGGGCAGAGAGCCAAAGAGAAGGGGGGGGCAGAGAGCCAAAGAGAAGGGGGGGGGGGGGCAGAGAGCCAAAGAGAAGGGGGGGGGGCAGAGAGCCAAAGAGAAGGGGGGGGCAGAGAGCCAAAGAGAAGGGGGGGGGCAGAGAGCCAAAGAGAAGGGGGGGCAGAGAGCCAAAGAGAAGGGGGGGGGGGGAGAGAGCCAAAGAGAAGGGGGGGGGGGCAGAGAGCCAAAGAGAAGGGGGGGGGCAGAGAGCCAAAGAGAAGGGGGGGGCAGAGAGCCAAAGAGAAGGGGGGGGGCAGAGAGCCAAAGAGAAGGGGGGGCAGAGAGCCAAAGAGAAGGCGGGGGGGGCAGAGAGCCAAAGAGAAGGCGGGGGGCAGAGAGCCAAAGAGAAGGGGGGGGCAGAGAGCCAAAGAGAAGGGGGGGGGCAGAGAGCCAAAGAGAAGGGGGGGCAGAGAGCCAAAGAGAAGGGGGGGCAGAGAGCCAAAGAGAAGGGGGGGCAGAGAGCCAAAGAGAAGGGGGGGGGCAGAGAGCCAAAGAGAAGGGGGGGGCAGAGAGCCAAAGAGAAGGGGGGGGGGAGAGAGAGCCAAAGAGAAGGGGGGGGGGAGAGAGCCAAAGAGAAGGGGGGGAAGAGAGCCAAAGAGAAGGGGGGGAGAGCCAAAGAGAAGGGGGGGAGAGCCAAAGAGGGGGGAGAGAGAGAGCCAAAGAGGAAAAAGAGCCAAAAAGGAGAGAGAGAGCCAAAGAGGGGGGAGAGAGAGCCAAAGAGGGGGGAGAGAGAGCCAAAGAGGGGGGGGGGAGAGCCAAAGGGGGGGGGGAGAGAGCTAAAGGGGGGGAGAGCCAAAGAGGGGGGAGAGAGAGAGCCAAAGAGGAAAGAGAGCCAAAGAGAGAGACAAAGAGGGGGGAGAGAGAGCCAAAGAGGGGGGGGGGCAGAGCCAAAGAGGGGGGGGAGAGAGCCAAAGAGGGGGGGGAGAGAGCCAAAGAGGGGGGGAGAGCGCAAAAGAGGGGGGAGAGAACAAAAGAGGGGGGAGAGAGCCAAAGAGGGGAGGGGAGAGCAAAAGAGGGGGGGGGGGAGAGCCAAAGAGGGGGGGGAGCCAAAGGGGAGGGGGGAGCCAAAGGGGAGGAGAGAGCCAAAGAGGGGGGAGAGAGAGAGCCAAAGAGGAGAGAGAGCCAAAGAGGGGGGAGAGAGAGCCAAAGGGGGGGGAGCCAAAGAGGGGAGAGAGAGAGCCAAAGAGGAGAGAGAGCAAAAGAGGGGAGAGAGCCAAAGAGGGGGGGGGGGGAGAGCCAAAGAGGGGGGGGAGCCAAAGAGGGGGGGGGAGAGCCAAAGGGGGGGGGAGAGCCAAAGAGGGGGGAGAGAGAGCAAAAGAAAGGATGGAGAGAGCCAAAGAGGGGAGAGAGAGAGCAAAAGAGGGGAGAGAGAGAGCAAAAGAGGGGAGAGAGAGAACAAAGGAGAGGGGGGAGAGAAAGCAAAAGAGAGGGGGGAAAGAAAGCAAAAGAGAGGGGGGAAGAGAGAGCAAAAGAAAGGGGGGAGAGAGCAAGGGGTGGGACCGCTGTTCTGAAAAAAATGGCCCGTGTACACGGGCTTTAGTACTAGTATATATATATATATATATATATATATATATATATAAATAAAATACTGTGCTGCAAAAACACTGGTCTTTTCCCTGCAGGTGTGTCAAACAAAATGTGACCTTCTTTAAGCAAGATTACTATTTTGACATTTAGACAAACATGGATGGTAATCTTAGAAACCATTTGGGATAACACAGTTTGAAGAAAATATTTACCAATCTACTTATCTCATTATTTTATTTGATACTTCACATTAAACAATAACTGCCCCTGGTATCTAAAATTGTTTTAGTAAAGATAAACATCTGTTGATAATAGTTTTTTTACTGTGTGACCCAAGTCACTGTCAAGTTAGACAAAATGATATCAGCAAGTTGTTTTTATTAAAAAGGATTTTTATGTCTTAGATTCTGACAATAACACTTTGGACTAAATTTATTAAGCTGCTGCCACATATTTAAAGGACCAGTCAACACATTTGATTTGCATAATCAACATCTGCAAGATAACAAGACAATGCAATAGCACTTAGTCTGAACTTCAAATGAGTAGTTGATTTTTTTATAACAAATTTCAAAGTTATGTATATTTCCACTCCCCTTGTACCATGTGATAGCAATCAGCCAATCACAAATGCATATACGTATAGTCTGTGAATTCTTGCACATGCTCAGTAGGATCTGGTGACTCAAAAATTGTAAATATAAAAGACTGCACATTTTTTTTAATGGAAGTAAATTGGAAAGTTGTTTAAAATTACATGCTGTATCTGAATCATGAAAATTTTATTTAACCTGAGTGTCCCTTTAAGTAGCAGAAACCGCTTTATTTTTTTCTCACCGCCACCTCCGTGGTGTTGAGATAAATCACCCCGACACTCGCTTGTTCCCTGCTCTAACGCAATTGGCTGCACCAGAGCGGCATTGCACAAGAATCTTTTGTGCAATGTTAAACTTTGCCGTGCGATGCAACATCGCAAGTGGTGATCACAGGCAGACAGGTTCACTACTTGCAAACCTCTTCACCTGCAGGGATAGTAAATCTTGCCATTTGTATATGGATATTTTTGTAGATAAATAATTTCATGAGTTTTTGTAAAAAATTGTCTTCAACCATGTAATTTGGATATGAGTTGAGATCCATGTAATGATAACATAGTTCTGATTAATTTTTAACTCAATACATAGTTACTGAGCTTCCATCTATCATATTCTGTAGGTGCCCTTTTCATCTGACCATGGTGGCGCCAAGGTGCTTAACCCACCTTTGTCACCAAGCATCTTTTATTTAACGTGCTATGACCAAAATGGTTTAATATATATTGCTAATCCGCAGTCTTGTGAAGGGTAACATCTTGGTTAGAATTATTGAATAACATACTAAATACATTTTGCTTTGTTTATTGTGACTATTACTATACAGGATAATAAATGTTTTCAGCACATAAAATGTTTGCAGTGATGGTTGTTAAAGGGACATAAAACACATACTCTTGCAATAAATTAACATATCAGCAAGTATGACAACTTTCTGAATATAAATATATATATAAAATATAATTTTATGGACAAACAACCCTACAAATTTGATTATTTGGAGGAGTCAATTTGAAATTTTTAATGTAGCTAACAGTTTTTAATGTCTATTCTGTTTATAGGGAATTCAATACCATCTATTCCAGGTGTACAAGACAGACTAATTATTAGTTCCAATGAAGAACTTAACTTAGTCTGTAAAGATTCTCAGCTGGTGAGCTGGAGTTATCAAAAGCCTGGTCCATCAAAGAGGCCCAAAGCTTTGAAAGGTGAGCCGTATAATGGCAGTAAAACTGATCGAATATGCTCTGTCAAGAAAGCAGAACGTAAACATACTGGAAGGTATACCTGCACCAACACCGTTACTAAGGAGAGCATCTCTGTACATGTGTTTGTTAAGGGTGAGTAACTTTCAAATTGAAATTTCTAGGAAAAAAAACACTCAGCTTGTGTTTGGCTCTTGTTTACAAAGTGTTTTTAAAATACGCCAATATCTGAGAAATTATCAAAAGGACCTATAAACTTAAAGCATTTCTGTTATGCGTTTGGCAGCACTTAAATAATTATTGCATTATGAAAGCGCAATTAATTCTCTTTAAATATCTGAGAAATTATCAAAAGGACCTATAAACTTAAAGCATTTCTGTTATGCGTTTGGCAGCACTTAAATAATTATTGCATTATGAAAACGCAATTAATTCTCTTTAAATTTGAATTAAAATATACAGGTATTCTACTATCTATTGATAACTAGCTTATAGGTACAATTCTACTGTATTAGTAGTAGCCAGGACATGTTTCCATAAGCATAATATTATTATTATTTAGGACAAGAATACATTTAAAAAAATAAGCTCTTTAAGATAAAGCAAATGAAAAAAAAATAGATATAATGCCCCCTAATAGATTAAAAAATGATCATAAATATATTCAATAAGAAGCAAAGTAGACACACACTTGTTCAGAAGCACTGAGATAATCTTACTACATACTGTAATACCACTGGTCCCTGGTATTTGCACTGGAGTTGTATATTACTATCATCTGTTAACCTTTTTTGAACTGGCAGAATATGATGGCTAACTGATTGATTAAATAAATGTTATTATGAATTTAAAGCTGTGTTTTTACTACATTGTGTCTTTTAACATAACCTAATAAATTTGATTGCCTTCAGATGCCAAGACACCATTCATGGACAGTACCTACTTTGATGGAGTATTAGGAGGTGACGCCGTTGGGATTTGTGCACTCTCAGATCCAGATGTTGAGGATTTTATTATTAAGAAGTGTGATAACTCTCCTTTACCTAAGAATTTCAACTACACTGCAGACATTGAGAACGGAATTACTATAAAACATCTGCAGGTGTATTTCAAGGGTTGTTACAAGTGCTCTGCAAAGAAAAATGGAGTTGTGAAGACCTCAACTCCCATCAGTTTGAACATTGCACCAGGTAATCATTGCCATCTTATTGTTATGCTTTATTTATTGCCAGGTAAATATTTTTGTATCATACAAGGGTAAACTAAATCTGTAATGTTTTTAGAATTCAAAAGCAAATAATGATCTAAGCCAGTGTTCTACAAAAAAATTTTTGGTTTGTGAAATACTTTGACATTTTATAATAAGCGATATGTTATTTAATCTACTATGCATGGATAGAAACCCTTTTGAGATAATCACTGGCCTAAGCTAACTGTAACAAGTTGTTGGAATTTTTCCTTTAAATTCAAGTCAGCTTAAAGGGACCGTAAGCACCTTGTAATTTACAGGACATTTCCATTGTCTATAGAATAACATATCCGCCAACACTAAACATTTTTAAAAAAAATTAAATTGTTTGCTGCAAATGTTTTTCAAAGACAAATTTCACCCACCCTTTTCCCTCAATTGGAGGAGCCAATCTGGGCTCTAGTCCGCAACTGACAAGACTAGCTACGGTCATAATTCTAGCATAAAATGGCATTGTTTTGCAGTATGTTACTTGTTAAAGTAAACTCTGTAACAAGTTAGCCTTGATAAGTCTGCATTTTTTTCCCCAGTTCTGAGAATTATAAAAGACTCAATTTTCAAATGCTAAATTACATGAAAAGGGGGTAAAATAAATACTGTAAAGTCATTTTACTATGCATAACTAAACCTTTTATATTTAAATCTCAAGGTATTTACTGTGCTTTTAAAGGCAATTTTCACCATGGTTTTAACACATTATTAAAAAAAGGAAAAGTGTCCAGCTTTGGAAATATATCCTGGCAGCTTGCAGGCTAAAAACTATTGCTTTTTATGTCTATAATTTCATTGATATTGCTGTCTTACTTTACTAAATGGTGGATACATTTGTTAGACTTGATCAGTGTAATATTCAGCGTAAGTGTAACCATAATGTGCTGTACTACTCCCAAGCCACCGAGAAAATGACTGTTCTTTTACTCCCCTAAATGAAGTCATGATTTCAGGCTATAGCTGTATTGCTGCCTGGGCCATTAACACGTGACCCTCAGCACTAATGATGCCAGATTCCTCCCTGGAGCACAAGGCAATCTGAAACAAGGCAAATGGAGACATCTTTATCTTTCTGGAGATAAAAACTGAAAATAAGAGTGGATCTAATATGCTTGTCAAAACATAGATTTCAATAAGTAAATAATGTGTCTTCATTCATCATAAACTAAATCAATTTGTGGAATATTGATGACTTTTTGTTCCCGGAGGGAGTTGCGGGATTTAAAATAGATGTTTCTTGAGTTTATTTTTTTTTCATCCAGTATATTTATTTCTGAAATGTTTTTTATAGTGCAAGCAGAAGCAAAAATATATAACATATAAAATGCCTAGAACTACATTATAAAAAAAAATCTTAGTATCCTATTCTTGCTAGACTTTGGCTGCATTAACTCATTGGCTGCCTGTACCAAATTCCATAGCAGTGAGTTGTAATCACTGGAAAGTCAAAATGAATAGACGTGAAACCTAAAAATGTTATTTTTGTGATTCAGACAGAGCATACAATTTTAAACAAGTTTCTGATTTATATCTCATCAAATTTGCTTTGTCCTCATTGTATCCTTTGTTGAAGAGATGCCTAGGTAGGTAGCGTGCACATTTCTGGAGTACTACATTGCAGGAAAAAGTGCTGCTTTCAAGACATGTGCACGCTCCTCAACTTATGTTTCTGCTTTTCAAAAAAAGATACAAATAGAAAGAAGATAATTTGATAATAGAAGTAAATTAGAAAGTTGTTTTAAAATTGCATGCTCTGTTCTGCTCTGATCTGTCCTAATCTTAACAGGAAACTTCAGTTTTGTGTCGCTTTAAACTAGCATGATTTGGATAAAGCACGTTATTTTAAGACACCTTTAAATTTACTTCTATTATCAAATGTACTTTGATTGCTGCTCTAGTGCTGACTTTATCGTTGCAGGAGTTAAACACACAGTTGTATACAAGCAAAACAACAATAAGAAGAGGGGCTGAGTCCATAAAGACAGTCAGCATCAGGGGTTTATTAGTATTAATGCATACAATTCAGCAGGGGGGTTCCTCTGACCTCACGCATTTCGCACATGCACACATGAGATTCCTATATACAAGCAGTAGTGCATCAATTAAAATGCTCTAACATATTAGAACATTTTCTTTTTTGCCCTCTTATATACCTTTAAATAGGACAGGTTTTGCTCTACCCAGCAGTCCAGAAAAATCCAGTAGACGCAGCAAATTAATGTATACTCTGTTTAATATTGAACACACAAACTACTTTTCCTTTGGACTATTCTAGCACTGTTAAATATGAGAAATATTCAAATGAACTATTGATTGGTCCATACAAAACATGCTTTATTCATTCTTATTCATTATTATTGCTTGACAAATGTGACACTGGCATGCAATAATTGTTTTTACTGAATTGAAGGTATTCTTCTTTTATAAATATTATTAGATTCAACAATCATCTGATCCAGTATAACGTACAGATGTTGATAACAAACACAGCATTATCATTATTCAAATTATTGATAAAAATGCTTACTACAGCAATACAGACTTTTGTTTGAAAATGCAATATATTATATAATGTTGCTGTTAAAGGGACATTCTCATGCAAAAATCAACTGATGTAATGTAATGATTCATTAGTGAGTCCTGGCAAAAGGGGTTAAACACATAGATAAACTCCTGGTGGGTTTACTGGCCCTTTAAATATGAATATTGCATTAATATGATTTTACATGTTTTCATCTACTTGAAAGCAAAGGGATTCAATGCACTTTTAAATATGTATATATATGTATACATATGTATTAATGTGTTTATATTTGTATATATGTCTGTAAATACATATATACACATATTAATACACCTGTACTCACATATATGCATTTATATATATATATATATATATATAGACATTAATATGTATGTATGTCTATGTTAAAGTCCTTTGCAGCCCTTTTTTTCCAACAATCCTTATAACTTTTAATACAATTTTTTTCAATACTGTTTGTATCAGATGGTGTTATTTTAAGTGTTAATGCTATTTATTTCAGCGTAGCAGTTAACCAGAGCTATCCCGAAAAACCTAAAATGTAATTGCGCTTGAGCGAACGAGTTTACTTTCAACTTGTAATACGTGTGTTACTTCTGATGTGCTCAAACATACGCGATAACGCAATATTGTTTACGCACAACAGTCAGCGTCCACTCGTAATCTGGACCTTAGCGTGGTAACTCATTTTTTTAAAAATTTTTATGTGTTAAACAAACAAAGCAATATTTATTTATTTATTTTTTATAGATGTATAATAATTTTAGTAAAGACTATATTTTTGCAATGTCTGTGTGTTTTGGAAATAACTTTACTTTCTTCTCTCGCAGTCCCCACAAAGCCACCTACTTTATACCTGACAAAATCCAGACTACTTGTCAAGACAGGAGAACCATTTGAAGTTACCTGTGCAGTATGGGATGTATTTAGCTTTGTGCAAGCCCACTGGGCTAATTCACAGAATATGGTAAGCAGTTTTCACATTAGTTCTTTCCCCCCACAGTTTTTCAATCAGTCTACATTTTCAACAACATTCAATTCTCTATACATTGGTAAGTTAACCCCTTGCTTGCCAGATAAAGGCGGCCTTTTCTGGCAGCCCTGCAGTTAAACATATTCTTTAAACTAACCTCTGTAAACAGTTTTAAATGATTAAAGCACTGGGATGCCTGGCTTATATTTAATTTGCTGTTTGGTCACACAATAGCTTTTTATGATTTCAAAAGGTTGAGTGACTAAGGGAAGGACTTTAGTGCAGTAACAGCTGTCGGGTGTTCTTCAGTTGCAAAAGTGTTGGTTTAAAATGAAATCATCACACCCTGAAGTGTATTTACTAGGACTGCATTAGGTATGGTTAGTGTCGATTAACTTACCATTAAAGGCTACAGATGGCTCACTTTTGAGTCATATTTTTTGGTATGATTGACAGTTTAAGTGATACATTTTAGACATATTGCAGAGGAAATTTTAAAAAAAAAACATTTTATGTTATATTCATTTTATAGCTACACAATTATAATTGTGAAATCTAATAAACATTTTACAATTTTTTTCATGATCTCTCTTAATCTTATCTTCAATTGATTAAAATGATTGGAATCTCGATTTCTACAATCTTGCTATAAGTGTACTGTAAATGTGTTACCAGTGATCCATTTTAGCTGCTTTACCTTTATTTTGTGCCTTAAAAAGGCTACTTTTGTCTGTTGAAGCCTCCACCTATACTGAAAACAGCAATACTGCATTATTATCTATGAAAAAGCTATGGAAACAAGATACAGCAACAGAAAATCTCCCAGTGGCAGTGGGAGAGAGGGAGACCCATTGATTTGAAAGACTGTTCCTGTAGCATATTTTAGTATAATTAACATATGTTTGCTGCTTTTCTGAGTATATTGCCCCTTGCCTTTTGAAACCGTATAGCAATTATAATTCTAGTAAATTTAAATTAGGACCTGATGTATAACACGTCTTAAAGAGACATCAAGGAAAATTTCATTTTTTTTAAATTGATTCTAAAAGAGGATATTTTAAAATGTATTACATTATTTATTTATTTATTTTTAAATTAATTTTTATTCAGTTTTAGAATGGAAGGTAACACTTGGGGACACGCAGGACCCCTGTTCAAACATAAACAGACAAGAAGGAGGGGGGGGGGGAGGAGGTGATGCTTATAAATTTTATTAAATATTCCAAAGAGCAAGTCCGGAGAATATTACTGTACTATGAAGTGATGGGCATGTCCATATAGATTAAGAGCAGGTTCTGCCAACATCCAGAGATGTGGGTAACAAGAAAAAATCCCAGAGACAAGTGAGATTCAATTTGTACCCAGTACACACTGTACGTAGCACCCACTGTACCGAGCACTCATTGCACTCAGCACTCATTGTACCTTGCATACGCCATACCCAACCCACACCGTACCCAGCACACGTTATACCTAGCACACACTGTACTAGACACACGCCGTACCCAGCACACATAGTACCTAACACTCATTGTACCCAACATACTTTATACCCAGCACACACTGCACCCAGCACACACTGGCCTAGCACACACTGTACCTAGCACACACTGTACCTAGCACACACGATACCTAGCACTCATGGTACCTAGCACACATGATACCTAGCACACATGATACCTAGCACTCACTGTACCTAGCTCACACTGTACCTAGCACACGCCGTACCCAGCATCCGCCTTGCCTAGCACACGCGGTACCTAGCACACATTGAAGCTAGCACACATTGAACCTAGCACACATTGTGCCTAGCACTCATTGTACCTAGCACTCATTGTACCTAGCACTCATTGAACCTAGAACTCATTGAACCTAGCACTCATTGTACCTAGCACTCATTGTACCTAG
Source organism: Bombina bombina (assembly GCF_027579735.1). Classification (NCBI taxonomy): domain Eukaryota; kingdom Metazoa; phylum Chordata; class Amphibia; order Anura; family Bombinatoridae; genus Bombina; species Bombina bombina. Next base: position 1,219,054,482 of record NC_069500.1, on the reverse strand, counting down.
CACTCATTGTGCCTAGCACTCATGATACCTAGCACTCACTGTACCTAGTTCACACTGTACCTAGCACACGCCGTACCCAGCACCCGCCTTGCCTAGCACACGCGGTACCTAGCACACATTGAACCTAGCACTCATTGTACCTAGCACTCATTGTACCTAGCACTCATTGTACCTAGCACACACTGTACCTAGCACACAATGTACCTAGCACACACTGTACCCAGCACACATTGTACCCAGCACACATTGTACCCAGCACACATTACACCTAGCGCTCATTGTACCTAGCGCTCATCGTACCTAGCACACGCTGTATTTAAGACCCACTGTACCTAGCTTACGCTGTACCTAGCACACACCGTACCCGGCACCCACCTTTACATTATTTTTTTACTTAATGTTTCTGACAGATTTTTATTGTAATGCTCATACATCTGTGTGCCTTTTGATCAATAGACATTTGGGCGATGTCTTAATCAGTCAATGAAGCATTTTTTTTTAGAATAAGTTGGAATAATCAAGCAGCCCATTTTAGTCTTTATTATTAGTTTAACTATATTATAATTTTATTTATCTTTTTGTCTGCCAAGATAATATTTATTTAAACATATTAAATTAAACAGGGCATTTTATTTGAATGATAGAATGTCCCTTTAACGACCACAAATTAAACCAGAGCCTCATTTTCTGGAAAAAAAAATAAGGAGATTGTAATTTCTTATGAAATAAGTCTTTTGTTTAGAAGCATAACTTTAAATATAAAAAAATGTCCACCAGAGAGAAAAAATATACAAATCTCAGCGTTCTCCACAGAAAATTGTGCCAGCCAGGTGTCATGAAGTAGCCAAAGGGGTGTAGTGTAATACTTTACAATATTATAACATTTTCTGTTATTCATAAAACAAACTTAAAGTGAATGTAAAGTTTAATTAATGAAAGTTTAATGAATGAAGAGTATTTTTAGATACCGGGCACTTTTCATTAAACTTTACATTCACTTTAAGCTATTCAAAGCACACATTAATTGCATAATTTAACATAAATTGATTTAATGATAATTTGTGCAACAAACATTGAAAAATAATAGCTAATTTTTGCTTATTGCTGGCTTACAATTTAGCTGGCTGGTCAGTAAAATCAGCACAGTGTGGTATGCCCTGGGGAGAACACTGAGATCTTGATAATTACTAGTATGACACGATACAGTGCTGCTGGCAGAAATCTGTTTGTATCATTTATCATCTGAATTATAAATGATGCAGCCAATTTTAAAAAGGTTTGACAGCCTATGCATGAGTGACACGTTCTGTAAGTAAACAATATAAAATATATCATGGAGAAAACAACCGTAACATCAACAGCAAAAAGGTATACATATGTTGTTTGGCTTGTGTGTTTTTATGAAGTAAAGCTTTGTACATTACTCTTTTTTTAAAGCACTGAACAAATAGCTATGTCTCTAATATTTGTGTCTATACTGAGAACAGTTTAAAAGCTTAAGTGGATCACAATGAGAATACATACAGACAAAGTGAGACTTAGAAAGATTGAGCTGTCAGCTTAGAGACCTCCCAGGCCAAATAATATTTAGATTTGTCAGAAACCAGTTAAACATGTTAATGTGTATGTATTAAAGGGACATGCACGTATACATTTATGGAAGACTGAGGGTGAGGGATGTCAATTTTATAATCAAATTTATTTATCTAACATTCCATGTATGTAAATGTTTAAAGGGACATTGTAGACAAATATTTTCCTCCTATTTTAGTTTCTGTTTTTGAGTTCTTATTTTAAAGTTCATGTTCCTGACCTCACTAATTTCTGTGTCACACTTACAAAGATTTGTCCCTCTCCAACGGTAAAGCAGAAGCAGTTGTCTTTATAAACCAGTAAAAATGAGTAGGTAGCACAAAACTGCAGTATAGCTTTTACTGAGTAAATGCTGCTCTTTTATATGCCTGATAGTTTATTTTAGTACAGACTCCCTTTAATTTCCTTTTTACAGAAAGTAACATTCTTTAGAAAGTTTTAGTTATGCTGTTTTTTGGCTGCTAGTACAAACTACTACAACTACTATTATAAAAGGTGATTGTACAATTGCAGTACAGATGAAGTTACAATAAAATTAACCAAGGAGCAGGCAGGGAGAAGTGGACAATGGCCAAGGCCACTAAAGGATTCTGGGAGCCCCAGTTTTGTAAGGACAAGTGCTGTCTCTGCTCCTCCCCCTGCCTGCTCCCTAGTTAAGTTTGCCCTTTAACAAGGTCAACCCATTTCCTGTCACAGAAGCCAGCAGCAATTTTACCCTGTTAAAATATGCTATGGTACTTAAAACAATATACCTGTAAGTCAGAGGAGGTTCAAGAGCTTAAAGGGACATAAAACCCAGATAGAGCACACATTTGTACACATTTTTCCAATTCACTTATATTATCAATTTTGCTTTATTCTCTTTTTTTATCCTTTCTTGAAGAAGCAGCAATGCACTACTGAGAACTAGCTGTAAAAATTGGTAAGCCAATTACAAGAGGCATATATGTGCAGCCACCAATCAGCTAGATCCCAGCTCCTGAGCCAACCTAGGTATGCTTTTCATCCAAGGATACCAATAGAACAAAGCAAATTAGATAAAAGAAGTAAATTGCAAAGTTGTTAAAAATTGTATGCTCTATCTGAATCATGAGAATGTGGGTTTCATATCCATTTAATATTTGGGAAAGTAATTGGGGGGCAAATAAAGTTGGTGAACATAATATATAGAGCCCTTTTGGGGTGCTACAAGTGTGTTGGGAGGTGTATAGAACTGCCACTGCTGTAAGGTATCAATAGTGTCCAAATAGCATTAATATCAATTTATCCTACCTTGTGTGCTGTTGTATTTCATTAGATATCATAAACAATGCAATGTTTGAGCTATGAAATGTCTATATAAGATTATTACATATTTTTCTACTTTTGTATTCATCTAGTAACTGCCTAGTTTGTCACAATGGCTTTAAGGGGCATCACTTCATGCAAACCATGCTTTATTTTACATTATTTAATGAACTGTTTTGTTAATAATATGTCATTAGAGGTTTATTAAAGGCATAGGAAACAGTGCTCCTTTAGAAAAAATCTAAGTAAACATAAAAAAGAAACGAGTGTGTTAAAACCATTTATATTAAGTATAACTAACCCACTGCTTAGTGCTTTTTATTTTTTTATAAACACAACAATGTTATAGACTGTATTAAAATCTCTTTAAAAGAAGTATTTTAAGCAAACACTGCAAGCATGTGTTCTTTAATATAGGTACAGACTCCATAAAAAGAAAATATGATCTTATGTTACAAACGGGCACAGGAGTTATGGTACATTTTATGAACATATGAGCAGACCTTGAAGAGTCTCAGTGTTTATCATTTAATTAAAGTCCTCTGTTGAGTAATTATTTGGAGACTGTCTAGCATACAGTTACTGGCTAAGGACCAATGTTGAAACGTTCCCCTATTTCTATAAAAGCACAAAAATGATTGGTATTATCACTGCAAAGAGAGTATCATAATTTGCGGTGCATACCAATGCTTGTGGTGTGTCATAATACATAAAAGCTGCACACGATGCTTAATGTCTACCAAATTTGTTTGTATTGTTTTTTCCTGGTTTAAAGAGTTTAAGAAAAATAGGTAAACAAAAACACCTGGTCGTCTGCCTTCCAACCCTGTGTTTGTATAGAAGTGTCTGTTTACAGAAGCTTGGTGACGGTTGTTAGAAGCTCTGTGTGCATGGAATGTGGAAATATCCTTTGTCCTGTTGATGTGCCACTGCACCTTGCTTTAAATCTTTAAATGTGTAGTCACTCTGGGGAACAGCATTACATAGCAAGCATGATTAATATTGCAAATTCTCCCTTGTTTACTATTGCGTAATGGCACTAACATTGCTTATACGTTATGCTGAATAAACATTCTGCAATAATGAATTTTAAATAAATATAATTTTAAAATCAATCAAACCACACATTTTACATTGATTTACACACACAAGACAGTCTGCATTCTGCTCACATCCCAAACTAATTATTATACACTACAAAATTGACAAATCAAACACTGTATTTCCAACAAATATTTTCACAACACAGGTACAAATCCAAACTTATTCTGAAATCCAACTTTTTAATCAATATATATATATATGAAATACATTTATCAAAAGTTACTATTTTTCCCTCCCTGTAAGTCACTATCTTCTCTGCCTTTGTCTTTGTTTTGTTTTTTTGTGTTCTAAAATGCAAATACAAGTCTATATTTATTTTAAACAACAAATATTACCTTTCTGATTGTTGTTTACACTTTGTTCCATCCCCTTTTTAAGCTGTCTCATTTTAAAATGCAAATATTTAAATATTCAAACTATTCTGAAATCCAAACCTTTTCGGGTCCCATGCTGTTTGGATAAGGGGATTTCTGCCTGTATTGGATAGGAGTTTCCAGCAATTATAAATATTCTTAGAACTTTCAGTATATTTATTATTGCAGTGCAAAAACTTGTCTTAGAATTGTATATAACAATCAACATAACATTGTAAAGCAGAGTTTTGCAGACATAAACTAGGATATAATGGGGATGATTTATATAAAGGAGATATGTAACATATACAGATATATCATAAATAATATTCTACGATATCACTAATAAAAAAAGATTTTTAGTTTATTTTGAATTTTTGTAGATTTCCCCTGTACTATGAAGGCCAATCCAAACAGTTGGTACTTATGTTTCATTTGATTGCAGAAAATATAAGGTTATTCCTGTTACTGACTGACAGCTGCAAATTAAGAAAGAAATGTACTTGTCTTGCAACCTGTTTTTACAATACAATCTAATCAGTAACATTAATAATAATAGCATTCTGCTGTCGCTCACGTTCTTTCAGCCTGAAGAGCATATTTTGATTGGCATTTTGGAAAGCCACATATTATTTTCAGGCTACATGTAGTCTCACTTTCCTTCCTTACACACAAATCCCTGCAGTATCACTTACCATTCCCTATCTTTAGACAGTTTCATTAAGTTTACTTTGTCTGTTCATGATGCTATGATCATAAAGTTCACTCATATTAACATAATTTAATCATATAGATAGATGTTGTAATCAGATATATCTCAATAATAAACTGTTCTTCCAAAGGTATTGTTTAGTCATCAGTGCTTCTTATGTTTTGGCTTAAGAAATATTTTCTATTATATCTGGCAATTTTCTTATTCCTTGACAGGTTGTCAATGAACGGATCACAATGTTTCCTGATTATTCCTATGAAAAAAATTTAACTTTAAGCAGTAATGCAGTTCAGTTTAACGAGTCTGGAACATACACCTGCCGTGCATGGAACGCTGTTGGAGCAGTGAATGTCACATTCACATTAGATATTATAGGTAAGTAGCTCTGTTTTATGGTGGCCAAATATCATTCATGGCTTCATAATAACAGGGGTTAAAATTTAATAACAAAAAAAAAACTTTTAAAAATAGTGCCAAAAACATATGTATTAACTGTGACAGGATATGTTATTTTTCACAATTTAGCCAATACCCCTTTGTGTTTTTTAAGATTAGATATCACCCAGGTGATTCAGTTCCTATAGGTTGTTTTTTGTGTGATTTTATTTCCATCATCTATTCTCCCAAATCAAATACAGCTGCCTCTGAATAACATCTTCCCATGTTATGTGTTAAATACAGATGTCAAGTGTACATGAAATACAGTGTTGCAATGGAAAGTGCTGTGCCTGCTTGTTGTGCAATGTGCAAAACGTCACTACTGCACTCTTTTGTTAAGTGATTGTATGCAGACTTATGTTTGATCATAAGAGGGGACCTGCGATCTGAAGAGTTTTACGCACAAAATACAGTTTTATTCTGGCATCTGCTACACAAAATATTGTGAAAGATCTAAAGAAAACCTAAAACTGCTTACTTAAAAATACACTGCCACGTGTATAATTCATATTAAGAATTTCACAGGGGGGAGTAACGCTGGAAGAAGGCTTTAACCCATGGAATGGAATTAAGATCCCATAATACAAACTGAGCTTTTATGTATATGCATATTTTCATTTCATTTGCAGCATATCAGTGTTCCAATTATAATACTATGTGCAATTGAGACTTATTTTTAACACCCAATACTGTTTTGTTAGTCTTGATTATACTGATCTGGTTATATATTACTTTTAGAAGTGCTGGTTCTATTAATAGTAATTAGTAGTAGGTTAGACACATGTATAAATTGTAATTCTTGCATTCAAATATAATATAATATACTTTTAGGGCACTATTTTCCCTGTAATTATTTTGCTCTGTACTGCAGACAGGAAGTATTGAGTGCTAAAATATAACTTTGTTTGGTAAAAGTGTTTATAGTAAGTCTGTAGGTATTGTCTAATTCAAACCTGTCCTGAGGCCTCCGTAACAGGCCACATTTTGAGGATATCTGAACTAGAGCACAGGTGAAATAATCAGCTGATCAGTAAACACGGTTATTTTACCTGCACTCACCCAAGGTAATCCTGAAAATCTGTCCTGTTAGGGAGGCCTGAAAACAGTGGTCTAAACTAATATGTTTTACTCAGATATTTTCTAAATGTATCAGTTACATTATTGTTTCCTAGAGTGTTTTATAAAATGTATGGTTTAATTTAAATAGGCTACTAATTCTTGATAATTTTTTGATCATTAGATATGGGATACATCAACTTGACTGTAACGGAGAACACCACTGTAGATGTAATAGCTGGAGAGAGCCTTGAACTTACGGTCTATGTAGATGCCTATCCCAGGCCTGATGAAGAATTCTGGACATATATGAATGAAACACTATTAAACACATCAGACCATTTTGTAGAGTCTCGAGTTGAGGGTGACAACAGGTATGAAAATTATAACTTAAATTTCTCGTTACATATATGCAGAATATTAATTCACTTGAAATTACTTCAGTCAGCATATTGCACATGTCTTGGTCACCAAAGCAATACAAACAGTGGGTTTGGTCAATTCTCATGTTGGAAATGATTTGTCCCCTCTAGGCAGTTGCAGTCTAAAAGTGTATGTGTTTTTATTTTTAATGAAGGTATGTTAGTGAGCTGCATCTAATCCGATTAAAAGGAGCAGAGAAAGGCAGTTACACGTTTTACGTTTCCCATTCGGATGCCAATGCTTCAGTAACTTTCAACGTGTTTGTAAAAAGTAAGTTTGCAAAGATGATGAATATTTATTCAGTAAAAAAAGAGTACACAGAGTATCTAACATTGAATACTACTTTCTTTTTCACCCTGTGCAGCAAGACCAGAAATTCTCATTGCTGAAAGGATTAGCAATGGTATGTTGCAGTGTGTAGCCGCCGGGTTCCCAGCACCAACAATTGAGTGGTTCTTCTGTCCGGGAAGTGAGCAAAGGTACATTTAAATGACGTTTTTTTTCTTGTTCAAGTTTGCTAAAGTTTTCATGCACACAATTCACTCCAAAATATAATAAGGCAAAGTAGAACAAGTATTATTTATTGATTAATGAAGGGACATTTAACTTAAAGTCAAATTACCCATAAATGTTTAATTATGCATAAAAAACTGTCATTATGTGTTCCCTGTATTGGGGAGACAAGATAAACATACTGAAGAATGGTAAAACAATGCAACTTCTGCTGACAAAATAATAGTTTTAAATGTATCTACAATGATATATGCATGCTATGAGTTTAAACTAATATTTGTGCTTGTATCTGTCTATCTATGTATCTGTGTGTAAACAATTTTAATTCCATTTAAATTACAATTGAACTGTTTTATACAATGATTTATGCAGTATTGGTATCAATGAGTAATTTTAAGAAATATTAGTACTGGAAGCAAAATGCATGAAATGTTGTATATTCCATTTGAATATCTTACCCAGAGTTCTCTGGTGTATTGGTAACAATGTATACAGAATACTTCTGGGGATTCTTGCCTAGATTTTGTTATTAGTTATACAATATTTTTTGTGTGGCTCTTTTATAAAACGGGGAGATTTTAATCACATTTATCTCCACCGGAACTTAAATGAAAATAAGAAATATTAGGAAGCATTTGCACTTTCATTGAACATTATATTTGTTTATATGTTTATTCTTTTTCTTTTTTATGCTAAAAAAATGTACGATAATATTTTTCCAGATTTTTTTGAACTGCATATATTGTTAATTGTGTCCTGATTGCTTGTTGAGTGACAGTCAGACATAGGCGACAGTCTACAATATGTATGACTTGTCCATATATAATTAAGTTTAAAAAACCCCATTGAGAACCATTTAGAGTATTCTAAGCAATTACAGTGCCCAGCACTTCTAACTGTAAACCTGTGTCAATGATCTCTGTCTGTTGTAGTCAGCATTTATAAATCTAATCATGTTACTACTGTTGAAATTATTGTAGTAATTTAGTTTTCCTATAAATCATGCTATTTATCTTTCATAATCTGGTCTAGCATCTGTTTACTGAACAATGATACACAAATGTGTGAAACATGAAAGGATATGTAGCTGTAAAATCAATATATTGGTACAAAATAGAGCTAACCTGCTCAATGTCATAGCACATCTATCAGTGTTTTGTATTTATATATATATATATATATATATATATATATATATATATATATATATATATATATATATATATTAGTAAAGAATGGGGATGCACTTGCCAGGATTTCCAAAGTTACCTTTTAATGTAACTTTTCGGGGTGTTACCCCCTTTGTCAGACAATACAAAATAACAATGCACAACCTACTTACCCCTGTGCCTTTTAAACTAACCTAAGTGATACAGTTCCAGGTCATCACCTGTGATGCCACTCCCACTATCAGCAATCAACAGGTGAAGACCCCCACTGTGCTCCCAGTGTGTGTGACTACCTAATAGAGCTGCGCATCTTCACCTGTCTCACGATTCGATTCGATTACGATTATCATCGTAACGATTCGATACGATTCGATTCTACGATGCATCGCGATGCATCACGATTACTGCACTATTTCTGCCCAATTTTTAAATTTTTCAGAAAAAAAAATTCAAGAAGTCAAAGTATTGAAATAAACTCTTTTTTTATTTTATTAGCTCAAAAAAGGACACTCTTCCTGTGGCAAAGTCTGAACACAGCAGACAACAACAGTTTATAGAACAGTAAATACTAAATGGCAATTGTTGTATTGGTTTGGAAACAATATTATGGCATCAAACTGTAGTTACAGAGTACGTAGTGTAAAAAGTGCAGTGCTCACAGTGTACTTCTTCAGTAAAAGAAAATATTTAAATGTATATATTATATATTAGTAAGTAGTACACTATACACTTGTAAAGAAACATGAACAACAAATAAATGTCTAACCTATCTATGTTGGTTTTAATTTAATTTCTTTACTTACTTAGTAATAATAATATAATAGACATTAAATTAAAACCCAAATAGATAGGTTAAGCTTAAGTTACCACCATAATACCTTATTTGTGTGAAAATTGTCCTCAGAAAACAAAACATAAATCCCTTATAGGTACAAAATTACAGGTGCAGTCCACTGTGCCTTCATGACTGTCAATTTGTGGCAAACAAACATCACGTGAAGAATCTGGAACACAACACACAGCACAGAGTGTGCACACAACACACATGTGATTGTGACATATACAATTAGTTTACACAGTTACAGACTTACAATAGTACTAGAGAGAGAGACATTTAAAACAAGTAGCATTGAACTGAACTACTATAACTACAGTTTCTTCTTGATGATTATATTATCTTTATGGGATCACAAATATAATTAGTTAGTTATTAGTTACTGTTAAAGCAGTACTACACACAACTGAATAGTGACTGAGTCTGTCACTGAACAGTACACAGCAGTCACACACAAACAAACAATACATAAAAAAGGACACAGACATCAAGGAGTAAATCATGGTGAAGAAAGGGTGGCACGCCACTCACCTGAGGTGTGTGTGCTTTATTTTTGTATTGTGCTGTTGTGTGTGGCACTGTGTGTGTGCTGTACTGTCTGTAGTGTACAGTATATTTGTGATCCAATAAAGATTTACTCAAGGTTTACTCAAGGCTTTTCCTTCCCCTATAGTGGGGTTTGGCTTCAGTCTCACTCTCTGCATAGTGCACTCATAGACAGTTAGACAGTCACACTCACTAGACACTCAGACACTAGAGACACAGTGGGACACACACACAAACAAAAACATTCAATGGCACCACAGTCAGTCACACTCACACTCATAGACACTTAGACAGTGACACTGGGACAGACACACAATCACATACAAACAAAAAAATTCAAAGGCAGTTAATACACTCATCTCACACACACTCATAGAGAATGAGATACATACAAACTTTTCAAACTGGCACTCACTCACTCACAGACACACTCACACACTCATAAAGAGACAGTTAGACACTGCAGTACACACATTGTTATTGTTAACTGGTTGGTTATATTCGGTTAACCCCTACAGATCTGCCTGGGAGTGGGTGGGATGGCATTTGGGATTGGGATCATAAACAAAAACATATGATATCTTTCTTAAAGGGTCTATTTAAAATAGACAATTTTTTAGTGTGAATGAATAATATTAATAATCCCTTATGCAGTGTGCACTATGCACTCACTGCATTGCAAACAATACAGGGGTGTGCTGTAACAATAGCACAACATCTACAAAACAGAGCACTTCCTGATTGGCAAACATCACAGTAACACTAGAAGTAGTAATAGACATTATACAAGAAGTAGCATTGAACTACTAGATTTACTAACTTTGATTATCAATATCTTTATGGGATCACAAATATATTGTTACACAACACACACACAGTCACAGTCACACACAGTCAAACAATACCAAAAAAAACACACATCATAAAAAGAGTGAATCATGGTGAAGGGTGACACTGACTGACACGCACACATGAGGTGTGTGCAGTTGTGTGTTGTTTCTTTTGTATTGTGTGTGTGTGTGTGTGACTGTGACAGAGTGACGTGGTCGGTCGTGTCGTGTAGTGTACTAGTATATTTTGTGATCCAACAAAGATTTACTCAAGGTTTTAAGCTTCATTTTTCAAAAAGCTATAAGCTATATAACAGTAACAAATATAAAATAACTTAACAGTAGTCTGCACTGGGCAGTGGGGCACACAGCACTTTCTTCTGGATGTGCCAAAAAACATTAAATATTAATATTATAAACCTGAATCACTACTCAGAATTATGGAATATGTAGGTTTTTCTGTAAGAACACTAGTTGATCCACATGCTCTGGTTTGAGGGTGCTTCTTTTAGCCGTTACCACATCTCCTGCAGTGGAGAAAACCCGCTCTGCAGACACGCTTGTACCTGGGATACACAAGTATCGCTTTGACAAATGAGAGAGGAGGGGAAATATGACCTCATGTACATGCCACCATTTCAAAGGGTCTTCAGTGAGAGGCAGAGATGGGGCTTTACAATATTTCTCTATTTCCTCTTCAGCCTTGGCATAGGGGGTCTTGGGTTCTATTGTACCTTCAGTGTCAGTGAAAGACTGTCCCAGCAAAGTCATGAGAAGCGATGTGGACTTTCTTTTGGGAGGAGAAGGGTTATCCTCCTCGATGGCTGATTTTTCTTCCAGAGTTTCTTTTCCCTCAGGCAGTGGCACTTCATCCACGTTTGTCCTCCTAGATGTAACTGTACTAGTACACTCAATCTGTGTTTGAACAAAAGAATAGAAAAAATAGCATTCATTATTACCTCGAGCAGCCAGCCAGCTAATGCTATGTGTGTGCTCAGAGAGACAGTAATGCATAAATAAATGCATACAACAGCTCACATCTATTCAAGAAACATGATGCAATTAAAATTACCTCCAAGGATGCAGCCTCCTCAGTCACTCCTCTGTATATCTCCAATCTCTCCTCCTCTGTGAGAATAAAAGGCAGTCCCTTAAAACGAGGATCCAGGGCAGAGGCTGTATAAAGTATCTTCTTCTCTGCCTCACTGCTGTACCTCTTCAGGAGATCTGTTTTGATGGCATTCTTGATCTCATGGATCATGGGTGTGTCTCCCATGGTGTCTGTCATGTTCTGGAGCAGTTGTGCATTTAGAGGGGCAATGAGAGAAACAGTTGGATTGCGCTCTTCTGACATCAGTGTGGTTGCATCTTTCATTGGCTTTAATGCACTCACAGCATCCTCTGCATTTGACACATCTGTTTCGTTGAGAGTGCAGAGATCTGACTCACTTTTTCTGACTTCTGGAGACAACAATGTGGCACAGATTGCAGGTTGCTGTTCTAGGAACCTCTCGACCATGTCATATGAGCTGTTCCACCTTGTTGTCACATCAGTTATTAGCTTATGATTCTTCAGGCCAAGACATTTCTGTTTTTCTTTCAGACAGTGGTTTGCTGTAGTGCTGCGGTGAAAAAATGTTGATATTCGTCGCACTCTGCCTAAAAGCCTGGAGAGCGTGGCCACTTTCAGCGCCCGCTGGGATGCGAGATTCAGTGTATGGGCGAAGCATTTTACATGAGGGAATTTTCCAACTTGAGCAGCAACAATCATGTTCGAAGCATTGTCGGTCACAAGCACTACAGATTTATCGGACAGCTGCCATTCTTCCACGACACGAGACAGTAGCTCCGCCAGATGAGAACCCGTGTGAGACTCATAAACTGCTCTCGTTTGCAGCACATGCGACAAGATCTTCCAGTCCTTGCTAATGTAATGTGCAGTTACTGTTACATAAGACTCCGTCGTGACTGAAGTCCATGAATCACACGTTAGTGCGACTCGACTGGCTTGGCTCATTGATGCAATTACCTGAGCTTTTGTTTCTTGGTAGAGTGCAGGTATAACGTTTTCTGTTAAGTGATTGCGTGACGGGATCTTATAACGTGGCTCTAGTGTCTTCAACAGGTTGCGAAACCCAAGGTTTTCCACAACAGAGTAAGGCCGTAGGTCCTTCGCTATGAAAGTTGCCACAGCTTTGGTTATTCTCTTCCCTTTTTCAGAGTTGGGTGGCAAAGTTGACAGCATTGCATCAATTCTTGGCTGATGAGCTTCAGCTAGTCTTGTTATTTCCTTGGCAGTGGCACTGGCGACAGCGGCAGGGGTTAGCATCTCAGAGTGAAAACGTCTAACGTGATTTCTCAAGTTAGTAGTATTCCCTAGGTATTTAATTTTTGTGTGACAGGCTTTACAAACCGCGTGTGTCTTGTCCAATTCGTGCTTTCCAGTATGTTCATAAAATCCAAAATGTGCCCAGATGCTTGCTTTTAAAATGCTAGGTGCATTTTTTATCTCTCTATCTTTTTTGTCTCCCTCTGTCATTTTAGCATGACATGTACATATGTGACGGATGATGTTGTTGTCAACGTCAAACTCTGTCAGTGTTAAAAAAAAAAGAAAATACACTAAGTTCCAGTTGTCAAAATGTCAAGCCGCAAATGTAAAATCAACAAGTACTAGTAACTTCAACTACTTTGCCAATGCCATACATTTTGCGAACATAAATTTTAAAACAAATTGCATTGTGATAATTGCAGGGGACATCACTCACTCACTGACACAGTTACTGTAATATATTACACACTTAAAGGTGCAAAAACCCAAACATTTACTTTCATGATTCAGATAGAGAATACAATTTTAAATAAACATCATAACTAACTCTTCTATTATTTAATTTGCTTCATACTTCTCAGATATCGTTTGTTGATGACATATTAGCAATGCATTGCACAGCACACACATTACTTACTAAGTATATAATACTTTGTGCACAAGGAGGAGGCTATGCATTTCAACAAAGGATAAGCAAATTATATAATAGGGAAAGTTGTTTAAAATTGCATGCACTTTCTTGAATTAATATATTATTAAAATATTAGAACTTCAGACCAGGCCATCCATCCATGTGAAAAACATGTAGATAATAGATACAGATTAGACTAATAGAGACATTATTAGACAATAATAGTATACTATATTTATTTATAATACATTTTTTATATATGCAATATTATTCAATAATGCAGCAATTAATTATGCAGCAGCCTGAGCCTCAGTCAGCTCAGCATACTACGTTAAGTAAATAAGGCAAGTATTTAATTGTTACCCCTTATTGTGTAATAAATGTGATTGTGTACCCCTTATTGATTTGCTCTTTAAGTAAGTTAATAATTAGTTTACCTATTGGCAAGTAGTAGGCAGTTGAGGCAATAGGCAGGCATGGCAATGGCAATTATGGCATGGCATTGGCAAAATGTACAACGTTTTGGTAACTATTAACTAAACAAACAGTTAGTTAGTCTAATTCTCACCATAGGTCTCCTCCTCTGTCTCCCACAAAATAAAAATGAGCCCGCCGTGTAGCTGTAGTATACCGCCGTGTACCATCATCAATCTCAGGCAACAAACTCCTGCTTTGCTGCTTTGCTCCTACTGCGTAACTTCGGCACTTCAAGAGACCGCCCATGAGCGCCCATGTTGCTTTATTGGGTGACGTGACGTCAGTGACGTCAAAACGATGTACCGCGCACTTTCGCGCACTTTCTTTTACGTTTCCTGGAGGCTGGTCACGTGGGTAACGTTAATCGATTATCGCGTCTCAGCGCATCGATGCAGAATCGTTTCATGCCGCATCGCGATGCATCGTCAAAACGATTATTTTTGACAGGCCTACTACCTAATCTTATAAACACATAAGCATATTAACTAAAAGTGAACACCAAGTACCCTATTTTACAGAAATAACCACATGGTAAAATAGGGTACTTGGTGTTCACTTTTAGTTAATATGCTTATGTGTTTATATGATTAGGTAGTCACACGCACTGGGAGCACAGTGGGGGTCTTCAACTGTTGATTGCTGATAGTGGGAGTGGCATCACAGGTGATGACCTGGAACTGTATCACTTAGGTTAGTTTAAAAGGCACGGGGGTAAGTAGGTTGTGCATTGTTATTTTGTATTGTCTGACGAAGAGGGTAACACCCCGAAACGTTACATTAAAAGGTAACTTTGGAAATCCTGGCGAGTGCATCCCCATTCTTTACTACTATCAATACCATGGAAGTACCCTGAGTGGATGAAATGTTAAGTAGCCTGCCTGTTGTCTGTATATATATATATATATATATATATATATATATATATTATTATTTTTAATGTTGTGGCTATTATTGTTAGAGAATTAGTATGAAGTGTTTTCAGTCAGGAAATTAGAAGAAATCTTTCTTTGTATATAGGAATATCATTTTTCTGCAGTCTTCCACTAGATTAATGTATTAGCAGAGTCTGAACTATATTAGAACAGATTAGCACTTTGCTTGCTCCTATTGTTTTTCAGTGGTGAAACTCCACCCGCCAGTTTCATTATTTGGATGAGACAATCTGGGCTTTACTTTGGAGAAGACAGGGCATTGTGTTAACAAAATCTACATTGTTTGGCTTTAGCAGAAATTATGTGATAACCACTACAAATTATGGAGAGATATGTGGCATTGTTAGGCTTGTGAAGTCTGCCATGAACCAGAAAATAAATCAGACTTAAATTACAAGAAAAGGTGGCAAAATAATAAATGAATGTATACTGTAAAGTTATTTTACTGAGCATAATTAAGCATTTTGTATTCCATTCTCAAGGTGTTTACTGTCCCTTTAAGTTACAATATTGCTACAATGTAGACGCCTTCAGTTTTTATTATAAAGAGGATGACATCCTTTTCACAGGTGTACAGACTCACCACCAATTTCACCAGCGGATGTCAAGTTTAGCCAAGAAAATTCATCACTTGGGCGCATAGTGGTAGAAAGTACCATTGATGTTAGTGGCATCAAGAAGAATGGCACAGTGCAGTGTATCGCTTCCAATGAGGTGGAAAGAAGTTCTTCTGTTTTCAGTTTTGCTATTAAAGGTACTTAAGCAACGCCTCAGTGTCTTTGTTTTTCATTTGAACCAAATGTTTTGTACTTGTTAAAAGGAGAGTAAAGTCAAAATTAAACGTTCATGTTTCGGGCAGAGCATGCAATTTTAAACAACTTTCCAATTTACTTCTGTTTTCAAATTTGCTTCATTCTCTTGGTATCTTTTATTGAAGAGTACAACTAGGTAGGTTCATAAAAACCCAGGAGTGTGCACGTGTCTTTAGTATTCTAAGGCAGCAGTGTTTTGCAACATTGTATAACAAAGCTACAAATAATGTTGCAAAACACTGCTGCCATAGAGTACTGTACTAAAGACACGTGCACACTCCTGAGCCCTTATGAGCCTTCCTAGTTTTATTCTTCAAAAACAGAGAATGAAGCAAATTTGATAACAGAAGTAAATTGGAAAGTTGTTTAAAATTGCATGCTCTGTCCAAATCATGAAAGTTTAATTTTGACTTTACTGTCCCTTTAAGTTGTTTTGAGTTAAAACTAACAAAATATATTATTATTATTATACAATTATGATGTAGCTTCTCAGATGGTAGCTTACTGATTTCTTTACAATAAATGCAGAATATGTTAATGCAATTATAAGATCATCTTTTTTGATGAATATACATCTCACATTACATTGCTTGTTTCTAGAGAGACTCCGCTCCCATTCTCTGTTCACGCCTCTGCTGATCGGGTTTATTGTAGCCGCTGGCTTGATGGGCATTCTTGTTGCTGTGCTCATTTACAAATATATGCAGGTTGGTTTTTTTGTTGTTTTGTTTTTTCCTTTTTAATCAATGTCCTTCATGTTTTTACTTGGAATGAGCCAAAAGAAATACACAGAAGAGAGGCATCTATGACGTAGCCTGACAGATATTGAATAATTAGACTTATACACAAGGTGACATTGTTAATACCTTTATTTTTTTAACAGAAACCAAAATATGAAATCCAGTGGAAAGTGGTGGAAGAGATAAATGGAAACAATTATGTTTATATTGATCCGACACAACTTCCATATGACAACAAATGGGAATTCCCAAGGGACAAACTCTGTTTCGGTTAGTCGAATATATTCTTCTTTGTATTTAACCCCTTAATGACCGGACCATTTTTCAATTTTCTTACCCTTAATGACAATGGCTATTTTTACATTTCTGCAGTGTTTGTGTTTAGCTGTAATTTCCCTCTTACTCATTTACTGTACCCACACATATTATATACCGTTTTTCTCGCCATTAAATGGACTTTCTAAGGATACCATTATTTTCATCATATCTTATAATTTCCTATAAAAAAAATATAAAATATGAGGAAAAAAATTGAAAAAAACACACTTTTTCTAACTTTGACCCCCAAAATCTGTTACACATCTACAATCACCAAAAAACACCTATGCTAAATAGTTTCTAAATTTTGTCCTGAGTTTAGAAATACCCAATGTTTACATGTTCTTTACTTTTTTTGCAAGTTATAGGGCCATAAATACAAGTAGCACTTTGCTATTTCCAAACAACTTTTTTTCAAAATTAGCGCTAGTTACATTGGAACCCTGATATCTGTCAGGAATACCTGAATATCCCTTGACATGTATATATTTTTTTTTAGAAGACAACCCAAAGTATTGATCTAGGCCCATTTTGGTATATTTCATGCCACCATTTCACCGCCAAATGTCATCAAATAAAAAAAAAAGTTCACTTTTTCACAAATTTTGTCACAAACTTTAGGTTTCCCACTGAAATTATTTACAAACAGCTTCTGCAATTAAGGCACAAATGGTTGTAAATGCTTCTTTGGGATCCCCTTTGTTCAGAAATAGCAGACTTATATGGCTTTGGGGTTGCTTTTTGGTAAGTAGAAGGCCGCTAAATGCTGCTGCGCACCACACGTAAATTATGCCCAGCAGTTAAGGGGTTAAATTAGGTAGCTTGTAGGGAGCTTGCAGGGTTAATTTTAGCTTTAGGGTAGAGATCAGCCTCCCACCTGACACATCCCACCCCCTGATCCCTCCCAAACAGTTCTCTTCCCTCCCCCACCCCACAATTGTCCCCGCCATCTTAAGTACTGGCAGAAAGTCTGCCAGTACTAAATAAAAGGAGTTTTTATTTTTTTTAATAAAAAAAAATAAAATGTTTTAGCTGTGATGGACTCCTGCCTTAGCCCCAACCTCCATGATCCCCCCCCCAGCAATCTAACCCTCTCCCCTACCTAATTGCCGCCATCTTGGGTACTGGCAGCTGTCTGCCAGTACCCAATTTGCCCCCCAAAAAAGTGTTTTTATTATTATTTTTTATTACCAATTTAATTTTTTCTGTAGTGTAGCAGCCCCCCACAATACCCCAACCCCCTCCCCCTCCCAGATCCTCATATATATATATTTTCCCCCCTCTTCCCACTCATTGGTGTCAGTGTGGGTAGGTAATCGCGCGCGTGCGCGCGCACCCGCGCGCGCACGCGCATGCGCGCCCCCGCACGCTCCCGGCACCCGGCGTGCACATTGCACTTACAGGAGCCGGATGCCGGGTAGCGATGGGCCGCCCACCCGCCTCCCTGTTGCGCTCCCACCCACCAACGAACCGGCCGCATCGCTACCGGTGCAGAGAGGGCCACAGAGTGGCTCTCTCTGCATCGGATGCTTTCTAAGGGTATTGCAGGATGCCTCAATATCGAGGCATCACTGCAATACCCTGAGAGCTGCTGGAAGCGATTGCGATCGCTTCCAGCACTCTCTTAGACAAGTGACGTACCAGGTACGTCCATTGTCACTAACTGCAAGTTTTTGCAGGACGTACCTGGTACGTCACTTGTCATTAAGGGGTTAAGTTGTGATTTTAGTTTGATAAGTAAAGTAAATATAAGTTTGTTACGGATTTGCTATATACTGTATGTTACATACACATAGCAATTGCATTGACCTGTTCTCACTGTATCACATTACACTTTACAATAGTTTTTTATTTGTTATATATATTCTAAGTTCCACGCAAGGTGATTTATTATGAGACCAAAGGTTTTGTTTAGTGTAACAAAACAATCTTCCTTGTTTTTGTCCACAGACATAATTAGTTTTTTTGTTGTTGTTTTTTTTTTTTTATGGTCTCCAATTTTTTTTTTAAAAAACAGGTAAAATTCTTGGTGCTGGAGCATTTGGAAAAGTTGTTGAAGCTACTGCTTATGGCCTCTTTAAATCAGACAGCACATTAACAGTTGCTGTAAAGATGCTAAAGCGTAAGTTCTATTTGTTTTTTTCCATTTTTTATTCTAGCGTTAATTTCCCAATTCATTTTATTTTAAGGCGATGTTGTTTTGTTTTGTTTTTTATAAATACATTTTCTTCTGATTGCAGCCAGTGCCCATTCAACAGAAAGAGAAGCCCTTATGTCGGAACTAAAGGTTTTAAGCTACCTTGGTCATCACAAAAACATTGTGAATCTTCTGGGAGCTTGCACTATTGGAGGTTAGTTAAAGGAATACGAAAAACAAAATTAAACTTGTATCAGATAGTGCATGCAATTATTAGAGACTTTTCAGTTTACGTCTTTTATCAACTTTACTCCAATCTCTTGGTATCCTTTATTGGAAAGCATACCTAGGTAGGTTGAAGAGCAGCAATGCACTTCTTGGAGCTAGATGATAATTGGTGGCTACACACATTCCTCTTGTCATTGGCTCACCAGATGTGTCCAGCTAGGTTGCAGAATTGCATTGCGGCTCCAGAGAAAAACTTTGCATGGATTAAACACAGAGTAATGTGCAAGGAACATTGTAGTAATAAAATAACATATTTTCAGTTTACACTTTTAACGCTGCAGAATCGGTTGCTGCACTACAGATAGACGATAATAATAAGAATAACTGAATGTTTTGTGAAATGAAATATAGAAACAAGATATACTTAAACCAAATTCACCGCTAACATAAATCAGTAAATGGTTTTACAAAGACTCTGTGGCTTTATTTATTTGTGTAAATAAAGGGAACTAGCAGATTTAAAGTGCTGTGCAAACTAAAAAAGGTGCATTTTTTGCATTCTTTTGTTAAAAATATAATTTGAGCAGTTACAAAATGCCCCTGCTGAGTACATGCACTGTTCATTACCTCATATTGGTGTAAGCTTAACGGGACATTAAAAACAAAATACATTTTATAAGTATAGTATTTAGGTTATTCCCCACCTCTCTAGTCATGGGTGCCGTCATTTTAAATCTAGCTATCACTACATTCCAGTACTGACCTGTTTGCACATGTGCAGCAACTCCCCTTCACTGCCCTGCAGTATAATCTAAGTTTCAAAATGGCAGCTCCCATAATTAGAATAAAATATATTTAGTGTTTAATGTCCCTTGAATGAACATGCATTACTGCAGTGTGCATAAGCAGAGAGTTCTGGTTATAACACCAAAATTGTGCATTTGCCCAATATGTCGTACACTAACAGATTTTATGGATTTTTTTTATTCCTTCTTATTGCAGCAGAGGAACTGTGGGGACTGTTCTAAGTTCCCTTTTCATTATTTTTGTAGGGTCAGTATAGATCTTAAAAATAAATCTGCTGCTACAAAAAAATATTTCCATGGGGCAAATCAACATAAACTCTAATCTTTGATGTCAGGAATTCAGGAGATCTGCTGGAGACTTTAACATAAATAAAACATGCTTGTTTGCAATGGATAAATTAACTAAATTGCTGAAATACAGAGTGCAACAATCTATGTACAAATACACAGCTAATGGTGACAAGAGATACGTGCTAGTTGCGTTACACATAGTTTTTAGCAAATAGACTTAAAACCTTTTGTAATGTGTTGAAGCTGGGAAACTTGCGTGTGAATATTGTGTCGTGCAGAGGAACTACTACTGTAAGCAAATATTATGCAATGAATATTGACCATTTGTTACTATACATGTCATTTACAAACTATATTTAGTTATTATAGATGTAGATTTCTGTTTTGATACACAACAAATGTTTTTAAAAGTTTCTGTTTATTAATATGTTTATGAATGTTATATAAAGCTAAGTTAGCTAACTAGCACCTAACTAAAGGAATATCTTAACTAGGTTTTAATTTAACGTATTTATTTTATTTTTCAGGGGTGTTATTTATGGGGGGGGGGGGACTCCTGTAACCTAAATACACTGCAAAATCCTGCTATTTGTATGACACAGCTATGTAATGCACAGTTATAGTTATTAGAGCAGTACAAAAACTATGCTAAACATACTCACCAGGGTTTTCAAGTTGTTTATTTCTGAAATGTAAAATGCTGCACATTGTGCTAACAAAAGAGAGAGCTGTAAACACTTTTAGAACTTCTATTTTGCATGTAGACCTTCCAATATATAGTATATACATACATACAATTTGACTTTAATAAACCTTTAATACATATAGTATTTTTTTTAAAAACTGCATTATCGTAAAGTGTTCTTGATGCTTTGGCCACACTCTCATTTACATTTAGGAGATGGTGAGTGGCTCAAGAAACAAGCACATCGTGAGTGTGCTGACTGAAACTATTTTTAACTTTCCTATAATGCATTAGTTGCATTTTAGACATGGCGTTAGCAAAGCATAACGTGGAATGTATCTGGGAAAAGCCCAAATGAAGATACTTTTAATTCATAACAAATATGTGAATATGTGATGAAGCAAACGTTAAAAAAATACAGATATATGAGATGAAGCAGAATCCTCAATTAGCCACCTGGCTGCCCAAGAGTTTAATGCTAATAGCTTAATTGCAAGTTCAACATAAGTCCCTAAGTGTTACTAAGCTTTTAAGAAACCATGACAACAAAAGTACTGTTAATATGGACTTCAGCTGCCCTATCCTCTGAGCATTGAATAGCTACATCAATCATTCCGCTGAAGACAAGAAAAACATAATCTATTCATTAAAAGGTTGTCGTTGTGACTCCCTGTCTTTTGGTATCTGTCACAGCCAAATTACTTGAAAAACATTTGGTGAACCAACAATAAAAAGACATTCTGACTCTTATTACTGTAAGAGTTGAATGCTCCTTCTGTATACAAGTGAATGCTGTGTTCAGTCCGCTTGTAAAAATGTATCTCTGAAAATCAATTTGTTTCTGCCATAACAGTAACGTATTGCTGCTGTTTCGGTATGCTTTGAATTTGGCATGTTTGTTAATGCTTCAGCTTTGATCTTGTGCTCTGTATTCATGCTCATTTATTGAATTCCTGTTTTCTGTTGCTAGTTCGCGCTTCAGACAAATCGCATATCATTATCTATATTTTTACAAAGCGCATCTGTAATTGCAGCTTATCTACAATAACTCTTTGTTATTCTGCTTATTAAGAATGAATTCATGAAGACAGTATAGGATAATTAACTCACTTGATGCTGGGCAGCACCAAAATCATTGCATTACTGTTAAACAGTATATTGAATATACGGTTAGCCTGAATTACCACTAAATTATGAATAATTTAGTTTTGGACTATGTATATGAAAACATACTAATGCACATTTTTAGACAGTTGCCACATTCCCACATATTTCTCACCCCAAAATGCAAAATTAATTCTCTGTGCCCCCAATAAGTCTAATTATCTTTGTTAGGTTTGATCACATTTATTTTGTACACTTAAAGGGACAATGTACTAAAATTTCCCTTTCTTCATAAAAAAAGGTGTATTTTATTGTTTGAAAACGTCTGTTCCTTTGCTGGATAAAGCATAATTTCCTGTCAGTGTATAGGCTTCTCTATGTATGAGTGAGCATTATGCATTCGCTTCTTGTTTCCATTTAAATTAAAAGGGCTTTTCTTAACTTTATTTTATGCAAAAATGATTTGACATATTTAGTACAGTATCTCTTTAACAACTGGTAGTAACTACAAACATCTTCATAGACATGATAGATTTTTGTTTTTTTTTAGCCGTTTATAAAGGGACACTGTACTGTAAAATGGGGTTCCCCTTATTGTGTTACCAGCTGCAGAGTATTAAATTAATTACAAATTGATTGTCTTTATTTCTGTATTTTAAATAGCTGATTTTGCTAATTAAAACCACAAACATCCCATTCAAATGAGCTGAGCCTACAGAAAGGGCAGAGCTCATTATCTTAACTCTCACACAAAGGCCATATTTATCTCTTTCTATACACAAAGGCAAATACTTAGCAAGAGCAATTGAAAATGAAAATTTCAGTACCTCGCTCTATCTTTTTCTTACATATCTTTTCTAAGAGTATACTGTAGTATTCAAAATTTTCAGTATAGGCAGTGATTCCCCAGGAATTTATTGCAAGACTATTGTATTGCTGGTACTATATGGGATTCTCACATTCCCCCAATAATCATAAAGTTCATAGTTTTTCAATGTTTGAACATTAAAAAACGTGTTGTTTTGTAGGTCCTACATTAGTCATCACTGAGTATTGCTGTTATGGAGACCTTCTAAATTATCTGAGAAGAAAGCGCGATTCGTTTATTTGCCCGAAATTTGAAGATCATTCAGAAACTGCACTGTACAAAAATCTTCTTAATTCAAGAGATCTTGCTTGGTAAGTGTGGTCCTAAAATATTTATTTATATCTATTAATTTATCATTTATATTCTTTTTCCTTTAAAGGGAGCTGGGCTTTGATGTTATATGCTGTGTATGATTTCTCTTAGAAGACTACCTGGAACCTCAATTTGTGCCATGGTAACAGATCCCTTCAATAAGTGGTTGGGGTTACCCTCTGGTAGAGGTGTTATAGGTCTCCTTTAAGGGATTATAACTTTATTTCATTGTTGGTTTTTATGGCAAACTTTTCCTGATATGGAATATGTCTCTTTTTAATTATAATTTTTAGTGTTTTTTGGATGCCCTTAGGCTAAGTTTAAAGTTATTTAAAATATTTTTGTGTGGTAATTTATGTAATAAAAATAAATACTTTTTTTTTTAAACTTTTTAAAAATGCTGAAATCCCGGCCTTTTTAAAAGGGTAATTTGTCCCTTTTTACTTTAACTAATTTTAATATTATTTATCTACTTATCATTAATAAAGCAGCATCAGGTGCCCCTATCTAACAATTAAGTGAGATTTAGGAATAGGCTGGTGCTTCCTGCATATCTAGATATGCTCCAAATGCCAATACACATTTAACACTCTAACAGAAACAGTGCTAGCTTTTACAAAATAACATATTTGTAAGTATATTATAAAAAAATATTCTATTGAAAATAAAAAAGTGCATTTCTATATTGGCTGGAATGTCCCTTTAAATAGACTTTTCTATGAATTTTTTTACATGACAAAAACTAGCACTAGTAGCTCTTTTTTTATTTGTTTTTTTAAAAAAAAAAAAAAAAAACTCAAGACGTTCAAGAAATGAGAATCCATTGCTATGTTGTACACATGCATCCTCTGACCAGATAGAGTATTTATTTTTGGACGCACTTTGTTGTAGGTCAGGCTAACATAAACCACACAGGCTTAAAATATCCCTTGAGACCAGTCTATTGTTTATCATTTTCTGTCTTCTTTTTACCACAGTTAATTGTTTTAACTTCTGTGCTTAACATTTGTAATGAGGTTATCCAGAGCTTGAACATTTCGTAAACATATCAGGATAGGGTATCTGAGACTTCAGTTTTGGAAGCCAAAACCTGCAGCCCTTTTACCTTCTATGTTGGTCTGCAATGGATTGCTCTGGTAACCAAGGGGTTACGCAAAGACAGCTAAGCACTGTTTTCTTGTCTGATGTTGTATTATCCTTTGTTACTGTTATCAATAGTAGTAGGTTAGTGATCTTCAGTAAGCAGCAATTAGACTAGCATCCTGTACGACAGAAGCATAAGAATATGGATGTCAGTAATTGTAATGCATGCTTCCCTGCCAAATAAAACAGTGTATATCCTTTTCTTTGTTCGTGGTTTCTTCATTTAAGAAACTGTAAACATTGACAGTGTTTTGAATCCAAATTCTTCCTCTTGTTTCACAGTGATGCCATGAGTGAGTACATGGATATGAAGCCAGGGGTGCCGTATGTTGTTCCAACAAAGAACGACAAAAGAAGATCAGGTGAGTTGAAAGAAAAAAAAATGTCGTCCCAAAGCCGTTATTTATAACAGGGAAATTGTACTCAAAAATGTTCTTTCATTCATATACGTGAGTCAAAATTGAACGTGTTAATTTTTTTTTCTGTTCCTAAAAGCAGCATCAGTTATGTACTTCCTATTAATTCTCATTGGCTGATAGACCAAATAAGCATTTGTACCAATCATCCAATAACCATAAATAGGAAGTTCTTGTCAGCCAATGAGCTTTAAAATGTACGGAACTGTTACTGCTCAATTTTCATTTTAAACACTTCTCATTACTTCAGTCAAAAAAGTCAACAGATTTTAATTCCACTGTCTAATAAAAATATTTTTATTTTATTTTAGAATAATGTACTTTTAAAGGGACAGTCTTCTCCCCAAAAAAATATTGTTTAAAATATAGATAATCCCTTTATTACCAGGCTAAAATCATAAAGGGACATTATAGTAAAAAAAAAAACAATCTCTGTGCTATCTAAAAGATGATACTTCACAATATTGCAATGCTTAACTAAATGTTCATGTGCTAAATAAATACAAATTGTGATTATAATCTAATTTTGTATTGAGGCAGTAATCTTAATGTGGCCCACAGCCAATCTCACCATTAGTAAACTGGCTCTCCATAGAAAAAGTTTGGTCACCCCTGCTTTAAGCCATTAATAGTTAGCCAGTATTTATATGGGTGTCATTTAAGAACAATATAATTCAAACAACTCTTACATCATAACATTTTAAATTACATTTTTGTTAAACGTGATCTTTCATCAAAGTAATGTATTTTTTGTTTAACCTTTAAAACTCATGTTATTTTCTTGACAGCAGATTTACACAACAAAGATAAATTATTCAGCAGTAGTTTATTCACTTTGTTTGAAGTTCTGCTTAATAAAGTTTTTATGCAATGCAGGCTCGTATGTTGATCAGGACGTCACCATCGCAATGCCAGAGGAGGACGATTTAGCATTAGATACAGAAGATCTGATAAGCTTCTCTTACCAAGTTGCACAGGGCATGAAGTTTCTCTCTGCTAAAAATGTACGTATTTCTGCAAAGAAACAGAAACTGCGCTTTATTATGAAGTGTTATTTATTATATTGAATTGAGGGAAAACAGCCCTTATTTAAAGGGACATAAAACCTAAAATGTTTGTTGGTCATGATTCAGATAGAGCATACAATTTTAAACAACTTTCTAATTTACTTCTATCATCAAATAGTCAGTTCTTCTTATCCTTTGTTGAAAAGCAGGAAAGTACGCTCAGGCATAGGCATGTGTCTTTAGCACTATATGGTAACAGTTTTGCAACATTGTTATACATTAGCAAGATCAGTAGATGACAGCACTAGTTCCTGTCATGCACTGCACGCTACCTACCTAGGTATCTCTTCAACATAGAATAACATGAGAACAAAGCAAATGTAATAATTTAAGTAAAGTGGAATCTTTTTTAAAATTGTATTCTCTATCTGAATAATGAAAGAAAATGTTTGGGTTTCATGTTCCTTTAAATTAAAATAGTATAAGTACTGCATCCCTTAACTTTGATCTCAAAGCCAACATATTTTAATAATTATTGATTTATCAATCAGATAATATTGCAGCCTTCTTAGCAGCTAAGCTAATAGTTTGTTTGCCAAGATAATATAATTGATCTTCTGCTAGAGTTTGTGCCTAAAACAGCTAAACAGTTTCATTAAAATAAATATTTGATTGATATCAATATTATGATCCACATGAGACCCATTTAATTTCCAAGTGTTTTAAAGAGATCTTAAATTATTATTTTTTTCTAATGTACATGAATGAGCAGCAATTAAATGTGTTAGATATGTTTCATAAAAAATATATATATATATTTGTGGCAAAATAATCCACATGTATTAATTGCTCACTGTCTGTTAAGGGCCACTCTTGTATCTGTAGTCTGGACAGGGACACACTATTCAAAAAGAGATTTTAAAGTCAAAATTTTACTTGGTTCAGGTAGACCATGCAATTTTAAGATGATTATTAATTCACTTCTATTATCAAATTTACATTGTTCTCTTGGTAACCTTTATTGAAACATATACCTAGGTAACACAGAGTATTTTCTTATAGCACTTTTATGCCCTTTAATGAATAAAGGTAGCAGTTCATGTATAATATATATGTATTTATTTATTATTAACTTGCTTATTTATTAAATTTGTGTTTAGAAGTGGAAATATCCAGTATTGTTACTGCGGTCTAGATTTATATTACAATTTAATTGATCAAATGTTAAACTGTAACATACATTAATTAAATGATTTATTTATAGTGCATTCACAGAGACCTGGCAGCTCGGAATATTCTTCTCACTCATGGTCGAATAACGAAAATCTGTGACTTTGGCCTGGCTAGAGATATCAGGAATGACTCAAATTATGTTGTCAAGGGAAATGTAAGTCCAAGCAGGTGTAATTCAGTTATTACTGCTAAGCTCTTTGAAATTAACTTAAAAAACTTGAGAAGACAGTAAATCACATCATAACACTCTTTTCTGGTGCAGTGCATAACAATTTGGTTATATAATAAGATATTTCATTCAAAAATGACACTTTAGTAGACCAATTAGAGGTTTCTATTGTACATAATGGAAAATGTGTAAGTAATGTACATTTTACTGGGGAATAAAATGTATTGATCTTTTAAACTAGTTATTGTTAAAATAAATGTATGGAAGCTAGAATACTGACATTTGTTCAAATTGAGATTATTACCTAAAGTGCTTAGAGGAGCTTTTTTTATATATAAAACATTTTTTTATTTTAACCCCCAAAAGGCCATTTTTCCTTTACTATAGTTTTCCTTCAGTTCTAAAAAAGAAAGGAGTTTCAAACAACTTTCTGTTTAAAAAAAAACACAACTCAATGTGGTGGCCAATGTGTAGGTGCAAAATTGCATCTGATCGCAGTCTCACTTTCTTGTAATGTATAGTTATAAATTTAGAGGGCAAAAATTCAACTGAAGTTTCATATACAATTAACTATGTTGTTGTGCTCTGTTGTTTTTGTTTTTTTTACACTATTTAGTCATTAATCTTTAGCTTCAGTTTCAAAGTTAGTTGCTGCTAAGAGCAAAACGGAACATATGAATGCTTTTGATAGTATAACATATTATTAATGTAGAGATCTGGAGTATATATCATTTGAACTATTTGTACAATAATTTGTATTTCCAGGCTCGATTACCAGTGAAGTGGATGGCTCCGGAAAGCATCTTTCATTGCGTGTACACATTTGAAAGTGATGTCTGGTCTTATGGAATTCTCCTCTGGGAAATCTTTTCACTAGGTAAATTTGATTTCCTTATTTAAATTTGGTATCATATTATTGGGCCTCAATAGGATTCCACATTTACAAATGATATATTTTTGCAGGAAGTAGCCCCTATCCGCATATACCCGTGGACTCCAAATTCTACAAAATGATCAAAGATGGATATAGAATGGCAAGTCCAGACTGTGCACCAGCTGAATTGTAAGTCTTATTCCATGGTTTAATCCTAGGGGACCATTTTTGTTTTATAAAATAAAAAGTAATACAACTTGTATTGTTGTTGGGGACTTTACTATCTGGTAGTAACAACAAAATACTACATTGACTTTAACCCCTTAATGACAAGTGACGTACCAGGTACGTCCTGCAAAAACTTGCAGTTAGTGACAATGGACGTACCTGGTACGTCACTTGTCTAAGAGAGTGCTGGAAGCGATCGCAATCGCTTCCAGCAGCTCTCAGGGTATTGCAGTGATGCCTCGATATTGAGGCATCCTGCAATACCCTTAGAAAGCATCCGATGCAGAGAGAGCCACTCTGTGGCCCTCTCTGCACCGGTAGCGATGCGGCCGGTTCGTTGGTGGGTGGGAGCGCAACAGGGAGGCGGGTGGGCGGCCCATCGCTACCCGGCATCCGGCTCCTGTAAGTGCAATGTGCACGCCGGGTGCCGGGAGCGTGCGGGGGCGCGCATGCGAGCGATCACCTACCCACACTGACACCAATGAGTGGGAAGAGGGGGGAAAATATATATATATGAGGATCTGGGAGGGGGAGGGGGTTGGGGTATTGTGGGGGGCTGCTACACTACAGAAAAAATTAAATTAGTAATAAAAAATAATAATAAAAACACTTTTTTGGGGGGCAAATTGGGTACTGGCAGACAGCTGCCAGTACCCAAGATGGCGGCAATTAGGTAGGGGAGAGGGTTAGATTGCTGGGGGGGGGATCATGGAGGTTGGGGCTAAGGCAGGAGTCCATCACAGCTAAAACATTTTATTTTTTTTTATTAAAAAAAATAAAAACTCCTTTTATTTAGTACTGGCAGACTTTCTGCCAGTACTTAAGATGGCGGGGACAATTGTGGGGTGGGGGAGGGAAGAGAACTGTTTGGGAGGGATCAGGGGGTGGGATGTGTCAGGTGGGAGGCTGATCTCTACCCTAAAGCTAAAATTAACCCTGCAAGCTCCCTACAAGCTACCTAATTTAACCCCTTAACTGCTGGGCATAATTTACGTGTGGTGCGCAGCAGCATTTAGCGGCCTTCTACTTACCAAAAAGCAACCCCAAAGCCATATAAGTCTGCTATTTCTGAACAAAGGGGATCCCAAAGAAGCATTTACAACCATTTGTGCCTTAATTGCAGAAGCTGTTTGTAAATAATTTCAGTGGGAAACCTAAAGTTTGTGACAAAATTTGTGAAAAAGTGAACTTTTTTTTTTATTTGATGACATTTGGCGGTGAAATGGTGGCATGAAATATACCAAAATGGGCCTAGATCAATACTTTGGGTTGTCTTCTAAAAAAAAATATATACATGTCAAGGGATATTCAGGTATTCCTGACAGATATCAGGGTTCCAATGTAACTAGCGCTAATTTTGAAAAAAAGTTGTTTGGAAATAGCAAAGTGCTACTTGTATTTATGGCCCTATAACTTGCAAAAAAAGTAAAGAACATGTAAACATTGGGTATTTCTAAACTCAGGACAAAATTTAGAAACTATTTAGCATAGGTGTTTTTTGGTGATTGTAGATGTGTAACAGATTTTGGGGGTCAAAGTTAGAAAAAGTGTGTTTTTTTCAATTTTTTCCTCATATTTTATATTTTTTTTATAGGAAATTATAAGATATGATGAAAATAATGGTATCCTTAGAAAGTCCATTTAATGGCGAGAAAAACGGTATATAATGTGTGGGTACAGTAAATGAGTAAGAGGAAAATTACAGCTAAACACAAACACTGCAGAAATGTAAAAATAGCCATTGTCATTAAGGGTAAGAAAATTGAAAAATGGTCCGGTCATTAAGGGGTTAATGAAGATTTATGTTGCTAATTTCTGTAAAGTGTGCCTTTCTAAAAAGCCATGTGGTGCAGAGGGAGAAATTACTTCACACTATTTGATTTGCATATCAATTACATGCGTGAAATAATTATGGTTTAAAGTCAACATTCACTATTGCTGAAAAAAGTTTCTAATTTATTTCCGTTATGAAATTTGTTTTGTTCCCATGATTGTCTTTGTTGAAGAGATACCTGGGTAGGTGTC
This sequence comes from Bombina bombina, assembly GCF_027579735.1. Classification (NCBI taxonomy): domain Eukaryota; kingdom Metazoa; phylum Chordata; class Amphibia; order Anura; family Bombinatoridae; genus Bombina; species Bombina bombina. The sequence goes on along the minus strand of NC_069500.1, from coordinate 1,219,023,855 downwards.
TAAAACACTACATGGCAGGAAATAGCGCTGCCATCTAGTGCTCTTGCAAATGGATAACATTCTTGCAAAACTGCTGCCATATAGTTTTTAAAAACTGGGCAGGCTCCTGAACGTCTGTCCCTGCTTTTCAACCAAAGATACCAAGAGAACGAAGACAAATTGATAATAGAAGTAAATTAGAAAGTTGTGTAGATTTGCATGCTCTATCTGAATCATGAAATAAACATTTTGGGTTCTATGTTCCTTAAACATCTCTATTTACAGGTATGAAATAATGAAAAGCTGTTGGAATGCAGATCCACTGAAGCGGCCGACCTTTAAACAAATTGTACAGATGGTGGAACAGCAGCTCTCAGATAGCAAATTACATGTAAGCATATTTTCTCATTGTGTATTACTCTATACATACTGAAGAAACTATAGCAAAGAAGGTTAACGGGAAAGTTTCAATTCACCCTTTAAACAGAACATTTAGCCTAATGTGACATAAAACACTCTGAGATTGTAATATAACATTTTAATTATGTGCAGTAAAACTACATCCCAATATATTTTCATTCATAATTTAAATTCCCTTTTCTGTAATTTTACTAAGAAAATAGTTTTTTTTAAATTTCACAGAATGTCTATAAAGTAATGTAACTTATGCTAGATTTGAAATACTGTTCTCATCGTATATCCCCTGCTGAAACCAGTTACAGTTATAAATGATGTGATAAACAACTATCTTAATATGCTGTTTTCTTCACAGACATTGTTTGCACAGAAACTTCTATCTGTATCTAATTTTCCTGGGGCAGAATATATTAGAAAGAGAAACCAAGGTTTCAACATGGCAGCACCCATTGATTTATAGAAACTCAAAATTTATACTTCTATCTGTAATATTTAAATAGCTAACATAAAATACATCAACACACTAAAATACATCTACATACTATTGGCAACATTTTGCTTTGAATACATCATTATATCGAGCAGTTATTTACTGTGTAACATCCATTTAAGTGACTTTTCTCAAATGTGTTCAGTTACAAGTGTAGTACAGCAATGATCTAAGAAAGTGCAATAATATATATTCTGATTATTATTAGTGAGGTATATTCATATTGTTATAATGCAAAGGAAAGAGCTGAATTTAAAACACATTAAACTATTGTTTTTTTATATGTTTAATAAAGTTGTTGAAATTTATATCAAAACTACAGGAAGAACACATGTTCACAACTTATACTATAGTATACATGCTCAACTAACATGAACTATATTAGTGCACAACTCATACTGCAGTAGACATGCTCACTGGCTTATATGGACAACATAGGAACATCAATTTTCATGGAAAAAACTACAGATTTAACTCTGCTAAAATATTATATCCATATATAGATTTCTTTGATTATCTGTTTATATCTGTTTTGTTCTTTTCAAGCAGTCATTTGCAAATACGTCTCCAGTGATTATCAACCAAGCGCCAGTGGATCATTCTGTGAGAATAAATTCAGTTGGCAGCAGCACATCATCCACACAACCATTACTAACTCATGGTGAACACTGAAGCTTCAGGAACAATATGGATACTGAAAGTGCATGAACAAAACTCAGAGCAGAACACATCACATATCTTACTGGTCTAGACTGCTTGTGAATTTGTCCTTCTGCAGATTCTATGATCTCTAACTGAGTCAATGAAAATACAAACGGAGCCACCAAAGTACATATAGATCCTACTTCCCAAGGGAAACAGAACCTTATCTGCCAGTGGGACACCTGACGAACTGGACTAATGACAAGCAGATCCCACTTGGTAGTTACATTGATGCCATTCTGTTAAATTTCACCACCATTGTCTCTGATATCATTTTTTTTTTAATAGAATATTTTTGGTATTTAAAAATCATTACTATAAAAACAGGAGGTTTAGTCCTGCACAGTAAGTGATATAAATGTTTCAGGTATTCTATGGAAATGTCTGCAGAGACGAGATACAGCATTTTATCTTTACTTTTGCACCCTGATGAATATTATTCAATAGATTTATACTACTGACTGAAATATTGAAACAATAGTTCTATAAAATTCTCTCTCTAGAATCTGGTACTGGTTTTTGTCACTGTTTTGCATGCATTGACATTATCATGGGACCATGTTTTTTTACTACAGCCATTCCATGTATATATTTCAGACATGCACGCCTAGATACCCAGCTAGATTTATAGTTCATTATTGACTGCTCTTCTATAGGCTGTTTAGGCATATATTTATTTTCAATTCTTAGGCACTTAATAATAGTTTTAATTAATAAACTAGATTTTTGGAAAAGCTTTAATAGCAGAGCGTTGCCAAGTCATACATAATCATGTTATATACAAAGTCAAGGATATTAACCCTTTGACTGTCAATAAGACCTGCAGTGAAATATATTGCAGGACTCTTGAACAGCCATGGGGCTAAACCTTGGTTTTGGAATGTTTAACTCTATAGTTGTGATTCTCAACCTACCTCACTTACTGTAAACACTGTGTTTTTTCCATTTTCTTAAATAATTTATTTATTTGGTACACCAGGGTCTCCCTTTAATATTCAATAATATATACAACATCTTGATGTCTATCGAAAGAAATTCATTTTGTGTAAAAGTTGTTAAAAAACAAAATATTATTGGTGATATCATCAATGAGCATTCAGGGTTATTTTTCCACAGGTTCCTGTTTTATCCTAGGCTAAAATGTACATCTGTAAATAGGGAACAAACTTTTGAATATACATATTATAATAATATAGTGATCTGTGCATGTGTCCCTTACTGATGGTATTACCTGACACACATTTAGAGCCCGGTGGTATTATATTTATAAACATCACTAACCAAGTTTACAACTGCACTATATTCTGACCTTTATATAGGGTTGGTATGTTCTTGAATTCTGGTTGAGAATCATCGTTCTAGAACACAACATTATTCCAATTTTATATTTGCACTGGATTTGTCTAATCTGTTAATGCTCGGCTTGTGGTTGAGCTATCGCTCCGTCTATCTATTGAATGAGTAAGCATTGCATTGAAAGGATAAAGTAAAAAATACACTCTATGATGTTAGATGCTGTTACATAAACAAAGACTTGGAGGTACATTAGGGGCACTTAGTTGGACACTTTTATTTTAATGGTATTAAGATGTTATATTTTTGTATATTTTTATTGGCAACTGTTATTTCACTGTGACTGGATGTTTAAATTTTTTTTTTCATGTCATATTTTTTGTAAATATTTAAAATGTAGAAATAATTTCTTTGCAAAATTCACTGTCCCTGATACTCCAAAGAATTTTTTTTCTGTATGTTTGTAAATATGTGTTATACCTGTTTAAAGTTTGTTAAACATTTTTTGGGACATTTCCTGATTATTAGATTTCAAAATAGTTCCAGAAAATAAAGGTTAATTTGTGTTATTGAAACAAAGCTCAGTTTTTATATTTTATCTCTGCATTTATTTACATTGGTCATTATTACACATTCATATATTATACGTGTGTGTTACACTTCAGAGTTTCCAAGACATTCTAGTCTGTTAGTTGCTTTTATGTTATGGATATCACCCTTCACATCCCCTTAATTTCCCTTAACAATAAAGGACACCCTATACTGGTTAACAGCTTTGTCAGTTCCAGAGGTTTTTGTCATTGACTTCTGCAGTTAATGCTTAGGATAAAAACATTCATAATTCAAAAGTCTTTATTGCTCAAAATATGATATGACTTCATAAGGAGACCACCCAAGAAGAGTTGTCATCTTGGCACCCCAGCCTTTGTTAGCTGCATGAATGTAAATTATATTTCAGTCTGTATGTAAGTATTATATTTCAGTCTGTATGTACTAATATTAAGTCCTTTTTTGCTTATATATCTCTTGAAAACTTATTGAAATGTATGAATGTTTAACCACAGGGAAGAGAATATTAAGAAATCTGTAAAATATACTTGTTCCTTTTAGTTTTGTTTCCCATAGACAGCAGCTGTAGCTCCATTGCTCATCACTTGGCCAATAATAACAACATTAATGTAATTTTTAAAATATATTTTATAAGGGTGGCACAAAGGAACTCAAATAGATACGTAATATTGTAGCGCCAAATGAGAATATTACGCTAGCTCACAAAGATTCCTAATCAAATCTTAAAAATAGAAATATCAAAGGGTCTACATACATAAATATATGTATTAAAGTATAAGTACATAAATGTATAGTATTCATTAAAGCAATTAAAAACAAAGCAGGTAATATAATGCAACAAATGTATGTATGTATGTATATAAACGCATATATTAAGAAAAATAGTCCATAAAATCAAAAAGTATACACTGAAAATAATGAAAAAATGTATATTCTGTGTTAGTAAGTGATTCCGAAGTGTTAAATTCCAGTGTTATGGTGTCCGTTATTATTCTAAAGAAATCCAACAGATATACTTCAGTAACGTGTATAACAAGTCCTCATGTGTCGTTGTGACCTAAAAAATAAATCTAAACACAGTGCAATATTGTACAAATAATAAATACCCAAATGCCAAAAAGAGGTTTACCAGATAAGTTAGTCAGTAGCTTTAGCACAATACCATTGGTCAACAAGTTTATCTGAGGCTTTTTCAAGACTTAAGCACTTTCAAGCCTTTTCGAATCTTGAAAAGGCTCAGATAAAGGGCTGAAACTCGTTGACTTATGGTATTGTGCTCAAGCGTTTTATTTGGTAAACCTCTTTTTGGCATTTGGGAATTAATTGTTTGTACAATATTGCACTATGTTTAGATTAGATTGATTTTTTTAGGTCACAACTACACATGAGGATTTATACATGTTACTGAAGTATATCTGTTGGATTTTTTTAGAATAATAATTGGTACCCCATTACACTGGAATTTAACACTTCAGAATCACTAACACAGGATATATACCCATTGTTTTCTTTTGGACTATTTTTCTTAATATATGCTCATATATATATCAATGTGTTTCATTATATTACCTGCTTTGTTTTTATCCCCTTAACGACCAGCGTTAAGCCCTTAAGGACCAGCATCGTACTCTGCAGTCCTGCGCTTCTCTCTGCCGCAATCTCGCTAAAAGCGAAATTGTGCTATTTCAGCCTTCTCCACGAGTGAGGCAGTGCAGAAATAGACGGGCAGAGTTACCGATGCAGAGAGGATCTCTCTGTGACCCTCTCTGCATCGGGCAGTGGTGGTGCCAATCGTTGGTGGCGTGAGAGGGTTAGGAGGGAGGCAGGTGAGCAGCCCATTGATGTAGGGGGTCGGGAGCGGGTTGGACCGCTACACTACAGAAAATATCTCCAAGAAAGGAGAGGAGGGCTCCTATAGTGAGAATAAATAGTGGAGGGGGTGTTATCAATCTGGGAGGTGGTAGGGTAATGGGGGGGGGGGGCAGCTACACTACAGAAAAAATAAGATAAAAAAAAACAAATATATACAAAATTGGGGTTTATTGGTACTGGCAGGCAGCAGCCAGTACCTATGATGGCGGCAATAGTTGGAAGGGGGAGGGTTAGAGAGCTATTTGGGGGAGGGATCAGGGAGGTTGGAGGGTTATGGGGGATCCTACATTACAGAAAAATAAAAACACATTTATTTTCTCTTGTAAGGTGTATCCAGTCCACGGATTCATCCATTACTTGTGGGATATTCTCCTTCCCAACAGGAAGCTGCAAGAGGATCACCTACAGCAGAGCTGTCTATATAGCTCCTCCCCTAACTGCCACCTCCCAGTCATTCTCTTGCAGCTCTCGACAAGGGAAGTAGCTAGAGAGATGTGGTGCATTAATGTAGTTTATCTTCAATCAAAAGTTTGTTATTTTCAAATGGTACCGGAGTTGTACTATTTTAGCCTCAGGCAGAAAGTTGAAGAAGAGTCTGCCTGTGGTCTTTGATAATCTTAGCAGGTTGTAACTAAGATCCATTGCTGTTCTAACACATAATTGAAGAGATGGGTAACTTCAGTTGGGGGAATAGCGTTCAGGGTCTCCTGCTCTGAGGTATGTGCAGTTTTAAATTTTTCTAGAGAAATGATATGCTAGAAAATGCCTACAATACCGGATTTATTTAAGGTAAGCCTGATTACAGTGATTTAATAACGACTGGTATCATGCTTGCTGTAAAGGGTAATATTTTTCTTATTTACTCACATTACTGAATAGATATAACGTTTGCTGAAGGTGTATGAACGTTTATTACATATTGGTGATAAAACTTTATTCTGGGGCCCAGTTTTTTCCACATGGCTCACTAGATTTTGCCTAGTTCCTTAAAGGGACAGATTTCTGCTCTGTCTATTCTTTGGCACACGCGTCTGGCGGATGTTCCAGACGTTCAGGCATTTTGTCAGGCTTTAGTTAGAATCAAGCCTGTGTTTAAACCTGTTGCTCCGCCATGGAGTTTAAATTTAGTTCTTAAAGTTCTTCAAGGTGTTCCGTTTGAACCTCTGCATTCCATAGATATCAAGCTTTTATCTTGGAAAGTTCTGTTCTTGGTAGCTATCTCTTCGGCTCGAAGAGTTTCAGAGTTATCTGCCTTGCAGTGTGATTCCCCTTATCTGATCTTCCATGCAGATAAGGTAGTGTTGCGTACCAAACCTGGGTTTCTTCCTAAGGTGGTATCTAATAAGAATATCAATCAGGAGATTGTTGTTCCGTCACTGTGTCCTAATCCTTCTTCAAAGAAGGAACGTCTATTACACAATCTTGAAGTGGTTCGTGCTTTAAAGTTTTATTTACAAGCTACTAAAGATTTTCGTCAAACATCTGCATTGTTTGTTGTCTACTCTGGACAGAGGAAAGGCCAAAAGGCTTCGGCAACTTCTCTTTCCTTTTGGTTAAGAAGTATAATCCGCTTAGCTTATGAGACTGCTGGCCAGCAGCCTCCTGTAAGAATTACAGCTCATTCCACTAGAGCAGTGGCTTCCACATGGGCTTCTGTTAAACAGATTTGTAAGGCGGCGACTTGGTCTTCGCTTCATACTTTTTCTAAATTCTACAAATTTGATACTTTTGCTTCTTCGGAGGCTATTTTTGGGAGAAAGGTCTTACAGGCAGTGGTGCCTTCCATTTAAGCGCCTGCCTTGTCCCTCCCTTCATCCGTGTCCTATAGCTTTGGTATTGGTATCCCACAAGTAATGGATGAATCCGTGGACTGGATACACCTAACAAGAGAAAACAAAATTTATGCTTACCTGATAAATTTATTTCTCTTGTGGTGTATCCAGTCCACGGCCCGCCCTGTCATTTTAAGGCAGGTGTTTTTTAATTTTTAAACTACAGTCACCACTGCACCCTATAGTTTCTCCTTTCTCTTGCTTGTCTTCGGTCGAATGACTGGGAGGTGGCAGTTAGGGGAGGAGCTATATAGACAGCTCTGCTGTGGGTGATCCCACAAGTAATGGATGAATCCGTGGACTGGATACACCACAAGAGAAATAAATTTATCAGGTAAGCATAAATTTTGTTTTTTTTATTGGCAGACTGTCTGCCAGTACTTAAAATGGGGGTGACCAGTGGGGGAAGGAAGAGAGCTGTTTGACAGGGATCAGGGGGTGGGAAGTGTCTAATCCTATTGGCTGATTGGAACCTTTCAGCCAATAGGAATGCAAGGGACGCCATCTTGGATGACGTCACTTCCATTCAAGTTCCAGTTAACGGCGGCAACCGTATTGAAGAAGAGCTCCGCGCCGGCTGTCTTCAGGATGGACCCCCTCCGCGCCGGATGAATGAAGACTTCGCCGGATGGATGAAGATGGAAGAGGCCACACGGATGAAGACTTCTTGCCGCCCGGATGAAGACTACTTGCCAGCTGGACGGATCCTTCAAGCGGAACTTCAAAAACTGTAAGTGGATCGTTGAGGGGTTAGTGTTAGGTTTATTTAAGGGTTTTTTGGGTGGGTTTTATTTTTAGAGTAGGGTCTGGGCAGTAAGAGAGCTAAATGCCCTTTTAAGGGCAATGCCCATACAAATGCCCTTTTCAGGGCAATGAGGTTTTTTAGATAGGCTTTTTATTTGGGGGGGTTGGTTGGGTGGGTTGTGGGTTTTACTGTTGGGGGGTGTTTGTATTTTTTTTTAAAGGTAAAAGAGCTGATTTCTTTGGGACAATGCCCTGCAAAAGGCCCTTTTAAGGGCCATTGGTAGTTTATTGTAGGCTAGGTTTTTTTTATTTTTTTTGGGGGGGGGGCTTTTTTATTTTGATAGGACTATTAGATTATGTGTAATTCGTTTTTATTTTTGATACTGTGGTTTGTTTGTTTTCGTAATTTATTGGTTTTTATTTTTTGTAAGTTAGAGTTTTTTTTTGTAATTTAGTAATTTTTAATAGTATAATTAAATAATTTGAGTAGGGTTAGTTTTTTTAAATATGTAACATAGTTAATTTGGTTGCTAGTTTAATTTAATTTTAGTATAATAGTTAGGGTAGGTTAATTAATAGTTTAATATAGTTTATTTTAATTCTATAGGTTTAGGGGTTGATTTTAATGTAAAGTTAACGGGTTGTTTGGTTTAGAGGTTAATAGCTTAATTTAGTTTATGGCAATGTGGGGGGCTGGTGGTTTAGGGGTTAATAGGTTTAGTTAATGGTAGTGATGTGGGAGGCCAGAGGTTTAGGGGTTAATAACTTTATTACAGTTGCGGTGGGGTCTGGGAGCAGCGGGATAGGAGTTAAATTTATTACTGTTGCGGCGGGGTCTGGGTGCGGTGGGATAGGGGTTGATAACTTTATTACAGTTGCGGCGGGGTCCGGGAGCAGGAGGATAGGGGTTAAATTTCTTTTACAAGATACAATGAGTCCATGGATTTCATCCTTACTTGTGGGCTATCGCCTCCTGGTCAGCAGGAGGAGGCAAAGAGCACCACAGCAGAGCTGTATATATAGCTCCTCCCTTCCCTCCCACTCCAGTCATTCTCTTTGCCTGTGTTAGTGATAGGAAGAGGTAAAGTGAGGTGTTAGTTTAGATTCTTCAATCAAGAGTTTATTATTTTTAAAATGGTGCCAAAGTGTACTATTTTACTATAGGGTGTAGCCGTATTCCTTGTCAGCTTCTAGAGTAGAGCTACAGGTGGCTTTAGAGCAATGGGAACTGGTGGGGTTTAAGCCTCAGATATGGCTGTACGTTTTGTTCTGTTGGGGACAGATCATGGGCTCTTACAGGGCTTCCTTGCCAACAGAGTGTCTTACAGGGCTTCCTTGCCAACAGAGTGTGGGTACTCTTAGGATTATGTAGCACCCACACTGTTATGATACACTCCCTGCTGCGTGTTACATTAAAACTAAAACGCTTACAGGGCTCATAGCTATTTGGTTTATATGCCTCAAGGGAGTTTTTGGCTGACGCTGGGGAATGTTAGTGTACAACTTTTATTGCCGGAGACTCTGGTTCATAGATAACAAGAGAGGTGTTTTCTGTGATACTTGAAGTGTTCACTATAGCTGAAGACGACAGGACTGCTTGGGCTCTATTTATACTTTTGCCCAGTCTGACAATATGTCCGTGTCGCAGCATCCTCTATGGGCTTAGGTCACGCTCACGACAGGCGGGACTTTCTTGGCGCTCTGGGGCTGGAGAGAAGCTGCGCAGTTTTCACTTCTGGAAGTCCCGATTGCTGTATGTGAGACGCCACGCCCGCATGGTTTCTAAGCAAGCAGTCTGGAGCGTAGTGCTGGAACTTGGATTAGAGGCGGATTTGTCTGCTTGGTCGATCGAGGGGGCAGGTAAGCGCCTCAGCAGAGCTGATTGTTTTACACTTTGCTGGTTAAAAAGCATTTACCCTATTTTATTGTGTCAGTAGCTCCATCCGGAGTATCTTGAGTACTGACAGTGTTCTTACAGTTAAAAATATTTTTTATTTTTAAAGAGACAAGTCAAGTTGTTGTTTGTATTTTTCTGTCAAATCATGGATTCAGATGTGATTCAAACTGTCCCATGTTCTATGTGTTTGAATGTATGCGTGCTAAAAGCTAGGGGAAATTGTTATAGACCTTTTTTATAAAATAGGATTTTTCAAAGATTTATATAAAAACTGTTGTATATAAAACTAGTGTATTTATTAAAATGAACTAAAATATACTATTCATGAATTCATACAGTATATGAAATTAATATATATCAATTGATCTAACTAAATTAAGAGGTTCCTAAAGTGCAACAAATTCATAAATTACTTAAAAACCAATGTATAAAGATATATGACCGGTCATAGAAAAATAAAAACATATAAACTGATTCCACTCCAAATACAATCTTAAAGCTCAAATAGAGTAACCAAAGAGGCAAGAGGGAGGAGGTTCTGTGCAGTCCGTACTTTCCCTTGTAGTTAAGAACAGCACTGTCTCTTTAGTATAGAGTGTAATACACCTTATAGTAGAAAAAGTCCCAATTTATAGTGATGGAGCTAATATAATGGCGGTATTGCTGTAATCCCATGCCGGGATGTTACATACAAATGAACAGGTCAAAGGGTTGCATATATTGTGCTGTTATAGTGCACATAGACCAATGCAAAATCAGTTAATTACAGCACAGCAGTTCCTGTATCGAGTAATAGGTCTCAAACAGAAAATCATCTTTGCTGCAAAACAGGCGCTGAAGTGAGATACAGCTCGGCAACTATTCAGGATGTTTTTCTTCACACCGTTTACCAGGGCCTAGGACACAAATATAAAGACATTCGTAGTGAGTTAAAACCCCTACTCTCCAACCACAACATCACAGATGAGGAAATACTGAGAAATGTAACAAAAATCAACAGTGATCAAAATGAGAGGGTCCGAAGGCAGGGTCCTGTAACTCGTACTAAGCCAAACATTGCAAGTTGTACCCAGCTTAAAAGTGAACCTATGGGAGATGTGAAAGAAACCCATGAGCAAGAAAACAAAAATGATCCAATCAAACAACTAACAGCTCGAATTGATGCACTTACCAGTTTGGTCGATTCCATGAGAAATTCATCACAACAAGGTATACCTGTCAGCGTGGCGTGAGCCAGCCACCTCTACAGAAAGGGACAAAACACTGTGGTTGCTTAAAGTGTGTTGAAACTGGTCTGCAAAACTGTACTCACTGCTTTCAGTGAATGAAGACTTCGCCGGATGGATGAAGATGGAAGAGGCCACACGGATGAAGACTTCTTGCCGCCCGGATGAAGACTACTTGCCAGCTGGACGGATCCTTCAAGCGGAACTTCAAAAACTGTAAGTGGATCGTTGAGGGGTTAGTGTTAGGTTTATTTAAGGGTTTTTTGGGTGGGTTTTATTTTTAGAGTAGGGTCTGGGCAGTAAGAGAGCTAAATGCCCTTTTAAGGGCAATGCCCATACAAATGCCCTTTTCAGGGCAATGAGGTTTTTTAGATAGGCTTTTTATTTGGGGGGGTTGGTTGGGTGGGTTGTGGGTTTTACTGTTGGGGGGTGTTTGTATTTTTTTTTAAAGGTAAAAGAGCTGATTTCTTTGGGACAATGCCCTGCAAAAGGCCCTTTTAAGGGCCATTGGTAGTTTATTGTAGGCTAGGTTTTTTTTATTTTTTTTTGGGGGGGGGGGCTTTTTTATTTTGATAGGACTATTAGATTATGTGTAATTCGTTTTTATTTTTGATACTGTGGTTTGTTTGTTTTCGTAATTTATTGGTTTTTATTTTTTGTAAGTTAGAGTTTTTTTTTGTAATTTAGTAATTTTTAATAGTATAATTAAATAATTTGAGTAGGGTTAGTTTTTTTAAATATGTAACATAGTTAATTTGGTTGCTAGTTTAATTTAATTTTAGTATAATAGTTAGGGTAGGTTAATTAATAGTTTAATATAGTTTATTTTAATTCTATAGGTTTAGGGGTTGATTTTAATGTAAAGTTAACGGGTTGTTTGGTTTAGAGGTTAATAGCTTAATTTAGTTTATGGCAATGTGGGGGGCTGGTGGTTTAGGGGTTAATAGGTTTAGTTAATGGTAGTGATGTGGGAGGCCAGAGGTTTAGGGGTTAATAACTTTATTACAGTTGCGGTGGGGTCTGGGAGCAGCGGGATAGGAGTTAAATTTATTACTGTTGCGGCGGGGTCTGGGTGCGGTGGGATAGGGGTTGATAACTTTATTACAGTTGCGGCGGGGTCCGGGAGCAGGAGGATAGGGGTTAAATTTCTTTTACAAGATACAATGAGTCCATGGATTTCATCCTTACTTGTGGGCTATCGCCTCCTGGTCAGCAGGAGGAGGCAAAGAGCACCACAGCAGAGCTGTATATATAGCTCCTCCCTTCCCTCCCACTCCAGTCATTCTCTTTGCCTGTGTTAGTGATAGGAAGAGGTAAAGTGAGGTGTTAGTTTAGATTCTTCAATCAAGAGTTTATTATTTTTAAAATGGTGCCAAAGTGTACTATTTTACTATAGGGTGTAGCCGTATTCCTTGTCAGCTTCTAGAGTAGAGCTACAGGTGGCTTTAGAGCAATGGGAACTGGTGGGGTTTAAGCCTCACTGTGCCTCCCATACTTGTGCTGCCCTTCTGGTTTATGGTCTTACCATATAGTAACTAAGGCCCTTCTGTGTCCACAGAGCTGCTGGAGGGAGAAGACCTCTTGATCCTTTGGGACGTGTCATACTGACACTCAGCATTGAGGTAAGTGCAGTCTTTATTTTTCTGGGTGCTATCTCAGATATGGCTGTACGTTTTGTTCTGTTGGGGACAGATCATGGGCTCTTACAGGGCTTCCTTGCCAACAGAGTGTGGGTACTCTTAGGATTATGTAGCACCCACACTGTTATGTTACACTCCCTGCTGCGTGTTACATTAAAACTAAAACGCTTACAGGGCTCATAGCTATTTGGTTTATATGCCTCAAGGGAGTTTTTGGCTGACGCTGGGGAATGTTAGTGTACAACTTTTATTGCCGGAGACTCTGGTTCATAGATAACAAGAGAGGTGTTTTCTGTGATACTTGAAGTGTTCACTATAGCTGAAGACGACAGGACTGCTTGGGCTCTATTTATACTTTTGCCCAGTCTGACAATATGTCCGTGTCGCAGCATCCTCTATGGGCTTAGGTCACGCTCACAACAGGCGGGACTTTCTTGGCGCTCTGGGGCTGGAGAGAAGCTGCGCAGTTTTCACTTCTGGAAGTCCCGATTGCTGTATGTGAGACGCCACGCCCGCATGGTTTCTAAGCAAGCAGTCTGGAGCGTAGTGCTGGAACTTGGATTAGAGGCGGATTTGTCTGCTTGGTCGATCGAGGGGGCAGGTAAGCGCCTCAGCAGAGCTGATTGTTTTACACTTTGCTGGTTAAAAAGCATTTACCCTATTTTATTGTGTCAGTAGCTCCATCCGGAGTATCTTGAGTACTGACAGTGTTCTTACAGTTAAAAATATTTTTTATTTTTAAAGAGACAAGTCAAGTTGTTGTTTGTATTTTTCTGTCAAATCATGGATTCAGATGTGATTCAAACTGTCCCATGTTCTATGTGTTTGAATGTATGCGTGCTAAAAGCTAGGGGAAATTGTTATAGACCTTTTTTATAAAATAGGATTTTTCAAAGATTTATATAAAAACTGTTGTATATAAAACTAGTGTATTTATTAAAATGAACTAAAATATACTATTCATGAATTCATACAGTATATGAAATTAATATATATCAATTGATCTAACTAAATTAAGAGGTTCCTAAAGTGCAACAAATTCATAAATTACTTAAAAACCAATGTATAAATATATATGACCGGTCATAGAAAAATAAAAACATATAAACTGATTCCACTCCAAATACAATCTTAAAGCTCAAATAGAGTAACCAAAGAGGCAAGAGGGAGGAGGTTCTGTGCAGTCCGTACTTTCCCTTGTAGTTAAGAACAGCACTGTCTCTTTAGTATAGAGTGTAATACACCTTATAGTAGAAAAAGTCCCAATTTATAGTGATGGAGCTAATATAATGGCGGTATTGCTGTAATCCCATGCCGGGATGTTACATACAAATGAACAGGTCAAAGGGTTGCATATATTGTGCTGTTATAGTGCACATAGACCAATGCAAAATCAGTTAATTACAGCACAGCAGTTCCTGTATCGAGTAATAGGTCTCAAACAGAAAATCATCTTTGCTGCAAAACAGGCGCTGAAGTGAGATACAGCTCGGCAACTATTCAGGATGTTTTTCTTCACACCGTTTACCAGGGCCTAGGACACAAATATAAAGACATTCGTAGTGAGTTAAAACCCCTACTCTCCAACCACAACATCACAGATGAGGAAATACTGAGAAATGTAACAAAAATCAACAGTGATCAAAATGAGAGGGTCCGAAGGCAGGGTCCTGTAACTCGTACTAAGCCAAACATTGCAAGTTGTACCCAGCTTAAAAGTGAACCTATGGGAGATGTGAAAGAAACCCATGAGCAAGAAAACAAAAATGATCCAATCAAACAACTAACAGCTCGAATTGATGCACTTACCAGTTTGGTCGATTCCATGAGAAATTCATCACAACAAGGTATACCTGTCAGCGTGGCGTGAGCCAGCCACCTCTACAGAAAGGGACAAAACACTGTGGTTGCTTAAAGTGTGTTGAAACTGGTCTGCAAAACTGTACTCACTGCTTTCAGTGTGGTAAAGAGGGGCACCTGGCTAGGGGATGCCTCCAGAAACGCAACCTGCAGGGAAACGAGAAACGGTCACTGCAACGGGACGACCAGTGACCAAGCCCTCCTTGTCCCAAAGTTCAAATGATGAAAGTCCAGAGGTTGAATCTGGTCCTGTGAAAATCAAAAACACAAAAACATTGTACGACATTCAAAACTTCCAATGACAAGAAAGAACATTATCAAACTTCCATTCTCTCTGCCCCTAGGACAAAGAATGAGGCTATTGTCAACCTAATAGGAAGGAAGGCTTTGACTCAGTGTAACCTCAACGGTCTTGCAGTAAGTGCTCTGCTTGACACTGGAGCTCAAGTCAGTATTATTGATCATGCTTGGAAAGATAAATATTTACCGGCTGTGGACTTAAGACCTCTTTCTGAACTAATGGGAATTACAGAGAAGGTGGAAGTGTATGCTGTAAATGGGGATCTCATTCCATTTGATGGATGGGCTGTTATCACTGTTAATTTACAAGGAAAACGATGACCCTAATCTCTATCAATGTTCCCGTCTTAATAAGTCATCTGCCAATTGAAAGACCACTGCTTGGGTTCAACGTAGTGGAAGAATTAATTCAGGGGCAACCCGAGGGCCTTGTACCGACTCTAGTCTTCCTGCTATCTGGAGCCATCTCTGTGTCAAATGAGAAAGCTCAAACGCTTGTAAACTTTGTCCAAATCCTGAGCTTAACGAACAGCGGGGACGTTTGAAAGTAAAGAGAGGCATTGTCATTCCAGCAGGCCGAGTAACATGAATAAAGTGTAAAATACCACCCACAATGGATCAACCTGCCCCAGTCGCACTGAACCAGAACAAAACAATTTATGTTTGGAAAAGCTGGATATAGGGGAGGGGCTCCTAGAAGTCCAGAACCAGCAAAGCCCTTATGTTTCTGTCCCAATCGGAAACAACTCCACATGTGAAGTAACATTGCCTGGTAATACAATTCTTGGTTATATTCAGCCAATTGAAAAAGTACTGGAGGCAGAGCAACCAGAAGACACGAAGTCTGGTGTAAGGGCCCAGGGTGTGACTACTTTAGTTACTCAAGAAACCTTGACACTGTGGCACCCACCTGTCGACCTCAGCCATTTGAGTGGGAAACAGCAGGAGGTAGTAAGAAAGATGCTGTATGAAGAGTCTATGGCCTTTTCTCATGATAAGAGCGACCTTGGTGGCATCCCAAGCTTGCAAATGTCAATTAATCTCAAAGATGACATACCAGTGCAGCGGTCATACTCTTTGGTACCTAAGCCTTTGTTCCAAGAAGTGAAGGACTATATTCAAGATCTCCTGGCAAAAGGGTGGATTGTGAAGTCCATGTCCCCTTATTCGCCATCCTCGCCTCCCTGCTGACCTGATATTTGGGCTGATTGAAGAGGATGAGGGGGTGACTCACAAAGGATTTGCTCAACATTGGGCTGGAAAAATGGCCGAGGCGTATCAAATAGCAAGTGAAAACAGCAGGCAAGCAAGTGCACAAGGCAAAGCTCAGTATGACTTAAAAGTCAAAGGTGTGATTCTAAAGCCTGGAGACAGGGTCCTTGTCAGAAACTTGAGTGAGCGAGGAGGCCCAAGAAAACTCAGGCCGTATTGGGAGAAGATCATTTATGTGGTGAAAGAGCAGGTAGCAGACAATCCTGTATATGTGGTGGGTCCTGAGAATGGGAACAAAAGAGGGACCAGAACCCTACACCGAAACTTACTGTTATTAGTGAACGACTTGCCTGTGGAGACACCACCACAACCACTGAAACCTGCAAAACAGAGACAAGGTAACAGAGAGTCAAAGATAAGAGAATCTTCTTACCACAGTGACACAACCTCTTCAGATGAGGACAGCTCTGGAAGATATTGGTTGAGAATCCCTGAGAGTTGGACAGAGCATAGAAGAGAATGTAGTTACCGGCAAGGTTCAGAACTGGGTTAGGGAAATCCTATTGTCAAAACAGCATCATCAGCACCTGAGAGAAAAGAAAAAGAAAGAGATCAAGTACAAGTCCCACTAAGGGAGAGAAACAGTTTGACAGAGAACCAATTGCCAGATGAACTGATCCTGAATCCAACATTTCCACCCAGGGCTAGTGTAGATAGTGAAAGCGAAGGTGCCCAGCCTGATGAAGTGGAAAGTCTGGCAATAGAAAACAATATCAAGCCAAGACGAACTGTAAGAGAGAGAAAGCCAAAGCAAATGTTTACATATGAAACACTGGGTCAGCCATCACTACAACAACAGGCCATGCTCCACAGTGTAGCAGCATATACCTTTCCTCACTTACCTGTATGGGCTACACAATATTATATGCCACCACTCTCATATCATACACCTCACAACCCATACAATGTGGCACCATACATTCCAACAGTGACAGTATATTAAGTTAAGAAAGTTGTGTTTCAGGGTAATAAAACTGTGACTGAGTGTATATATGTTTTAGTAGCTGGAGCCATTTTATTTTGTCAGGGAGAATGTGACACATAAAATATATGTGCACAATTGTATATTGTTTTATGCAATTTTCATGTTTCATAATGAAAGATGTTTGTTTAATTATATTTGTTTTATATGGTGCTTGTAATAATTTTCTATGAAAATGCAACTCTCTGTTGTGAGAGCATAGGACTCCTATTTTGTAATAATTTACTATGAGAATGCAACTCTCTGTTGTGAGAGCATGGGACTCTTATTTTGACATGGATTTATGATCCTGAAGGATTGTGGGAGATCATGGGTGGAGCAAAGAGACTGTTTGTTTTTGTTTTACCTCATAACCATTGAGGATTATGTGAAGTACACACCCATTTTCCTTATTTCCTGTTTTAACAGGTAACATTTAATCTGCTTATTGGCCTCCTGAATGGGGTCTGTAACAGAATTAGAATTGCGCACCACTTACTTTTTGTTATTTCTATGTGTTTGAATGTCCCTGTGGAACCTCCTGTTCCTTTTTGCCCTTCATGTGTTCAGAGGGCTTTGCACTATAAAGACCAAATTTTTTTTGATAGCCTAAATCGGATGCTTCTCAAGAGTCTACAGATGAGATTCAGAGTATGCCGCAGCTTTCTCCCCAAGCGTCACAGCCTTTAACTCCCGCTCAAGCGGTGCCAGGTATTTTGCCAGTTTCTGCCACATTTACATTAAAATACATTGCTGCAGTGGTGTCTTCTACTCTTTCTGATGCATTGTCTAATTTTCCTATATCGCACAGCAAGCGTACAAGAAGAGACAATTGTGCGGTCAATTCAGCCTCTGATTCTCTGATGGCGATTGAGGAGGTACCCTCCCGCAGTGAACTGGAGGGCACGGAGGTCCTGTCTGAAGGTGAACTCTCTGATTCTGGGAGTGCCTTGCCCCTGACTGACTCTGAAGTCTCTTTCAAGTTTAAGCTTGAACACCTTTGCCTATTACTAAGGGAGGTGTTGGTCACTCTTGTTATCTGTCGGCAATCTACATCCCAAGAATGGAAAACTGGGAAGCGGATTTTCTGAGCAGACAGAATTTTCATCCGGGGGAATGGGAACTCCATCCGGAGGTTTTTGCCAACCTGATTCTCAAGTGGGGCAGACCGGAGTTGGATCTTATGGCATCTCGTCAGAATGCCAAGCTTCCGAGATACGGGTCCAGGTCCAGGGATACCCAGGCCGAGCTGATAGATGCCTTGGCAGTGCCTTGGTCGTTCAGCCTAGCTTATGTATTCCCTCCATTTGCTCTTCTTCCTCGGGTGATTGCTCGAGTCAAACAGGAGACGGCTTCGGTGATCCCCTTGCTCCTGCGTGGCCTCGCAGCACTTGGTATGCCGATCTGGTGGACATGTCATCTCAGCCACCGTGGAAGCTTCCATTGAGGAAAAACCTTCTCATTCAGTGACCCTGCCATCATCTGAATCTAGTTTCTCTGCAGCTATCTGCTTGGAGATTGAACGCTTGATTTTATCTAAGCGAGGATTCTCTGATTCGGTCATTGATACCTTGATTCAGGCACGTAAGCCTGTTACTAGAAAGATTTACCATAAGATATGGCGTAAATATCTTTATTGGTGCGAATCCAAGGGCTACTCTTGGAGTAGGGTTAGGATTCCCAGGATTTTGTCTTTTCTCCAATTGCCTAAAGCGGATGCTTCTCAAGAGTCTACAGAAGAGATGCAGAGTATGCCGCAGCTTTCTCCCCAAGCGTCACAGCCTTTAACTCCCGCTCAAGCGGTGCCAGGTATTTTGCTAGATTCTGCCACATTTACATTAAAATACATTGCTGCAGTGATGTTTTCTACTCTTTCTGATGCGTTATCTAATTTTCCTATATCGCACAGCAAGCGTACAAGAAGAGACAATTGTGTGGTCAATTAAGCCTCTGATTCTCTGATGGCGATTGAGAACGTACCCTCCCGCAGTGAACTGGAGGGCACGGAGGTCCTGTCTGAAGGTGAACTCTCTGATTCTGGGAGTGCCTTGCCCCTGACTGACTGAAGTCTCTTTCAGGTTTAAGCTTGAACACCTTTGCCTATTACTAAGGGAGGTGTTGGTTACTCTGGATGATTGTGACTCAATAGTGGTCCCTCCAGAAAAATTGAGTAAATTGGACAAATATTTGGAAGTTCCTTCTTACGCGGATGTTTTTCCAGTTCCTAAGAGAACTTAGGAGGTCCTTGCTAAAGAATGGGAGAGGCCAGGTATTCCATTCTCCCTTCTCCTATTTTTAAGAAAATGTACCCTATAGCTAACGCTATTAGGGATTCTTGGCAGACGGTTCCCAAGGTTGAAGGAGCCATCTCTACCCTGGCCAAACGGACTACTATTCCTATTGAAGATAGTTGTGCTTTTAAGGACCCCATGGATAAGAAGTTGGAGGGTGTCCTTAAGAAGATGTACGTTCACCAGGGATTCCTTTTGCAACCGTCGGCCTGTATTGTTACAGTTAC
This sequence comes from Bombina bombina, assembly GCF_027579735.1. Lineage (NCBI taxonomy): Eukaryota > Metazoa > Chordata > Amphibia > Anura > Bombinatoridae > Bombina > Bombina bombina. The sequence continues at coordinate 1,219,004,282 of NC_069500.1, read as the reverse complement.
CACTGCGGCTGCTTATTGGTTCGATGCCCTGGAAGAGTCTCTTAAGATGGAGACTCCTCTAGAAGAGATACAGGATCGGATTAAAGCTCTTAAATTAGCTAATTTGTTTATTACGGATGCTTCTCTGCAGATCTCTAAATTGGCGGCTAATAGTTCAGGCTTTGCCATCTTAGCACACAGGGCTTTGTGGTTGAATTCTTGGTCTGCGGATGTGTCATCCAAGTCTAAGCTTTTGGCTATTCCTTACAAGGGGAAGACCTTGTTCGGGCCTGACTTGAAGGAAATTATTTCTGACATCACGGGAGGCAAGGGTCATCTCCTCCCTCAGGATAAAAAGTCCAAACAGAGAGGGAGACAGAGTAATTTTCGTTCCTTTCAAAATTTTAATGGAGTTCCCTCTTCTGCTAAACAAGAAGGGAATTATTCCCAAACCAAGTCCACTTGGAGACCCAACCAGTCTTGGAACAAAGGTAAACAATCCAAGAAACCAGCTGCTACTAACAAGTCAGCATCAAGGGTCGGCCCCGATCTGGGACCGGATCTAGTAGGGGGCAGACTTTCTCCCTTTGTCCAGGCTTGGATAAGAGATGTTCAGGATCCCTGGACACTAGAAATTGTGTCTCAGGGGTATCAGTTGGAGTTCAGAAATTCTCAGAAGGTTTCTTCTTTCTCGATTATCTGTAGACCAGATAAAAAGAGAGGCGTTCTTACGTTGTGTAGGAGACCTCTTTTCCATGGGGGTAATATGTCCCATTCCTATACGGGAACAGGGACAGGGGTTTTATTCAAATCTGTTTGTAGTTCCCAAAAAGGAGGGAACGTTCCGACGCATTTTAGACCTCAAAAGTCTAAACAAGTTTCTCAGGGTTCCATCTTTCAAGATGGAAACTATTCGTACCATTCTTCCATTGATCCAGGAGGGTCAATTTAAGACTACCATGGATCTAAAGGATGCATATCTACATTCCTCCGTTTTGCCTTTCTGGACAAACATTTTCAGTTCGTGGCTCTTCCTTTCAGTCTGGCCACGGCACCCAGAATTTTCACAAAGGTTCTGGGGTCTCTGCTGGCAGTTCTCAGGCCGTGTGGCATTGCAGTGAAGCCTTATCTGGACAATATTCTGATCCAGGCGTCGTCTTATCAGCTAACAAAGTCTCATACCGACATTGTTCTGTTCTTTCTAAGCACTACGGGTGGAAAGTGAATCTAGAAAAGAGTTTGTTAGTTCCACAGATCAGGGTGCCTTTCTTGCGAACTCTAATCGACTCTCTATCCATGAAGATCTTTTTTTGACGGACGTCAGGAAGTTAAAGATTTTGAAAACATGCCGAACCCTTCAGTCCAATCCTCGGCCGTCAGTGGCTTAGTGCATGGAGGCAATTGGATTGATGGTAGCGGCAATGGACATCATTCCGTTTTCTCGTTTTCATCTCAGACCTCTACAACTGAGCATACTAAGAGAGTGGAATGGAGATTATGCAAATTTGTCTCCTCAAATAGATCTAGATCAAGAGACAAGGGACTCTCTTCTATGGTGGTTGTCGCCGGATCATCTGTCCCAGGGGACATGCTTCCCGCAGACCCTCATGGGTGATAGTGACAATGGATGCCAGCCTGATAGGATGGGGAGCAGTCTGGAACTCCCTGAGGGCTCAGGGTGTATGGACTCGATCGGAGTCTCTACTTCCCATCAATATCCTGGAGTTGAGAGCCGTATTCAATGCACTTCAGGCTTGGCCTCAGTTGACCTCGGCCAAATTCATCATATTACAGTCGGACAACATTACGACTGTAGCTTACATCAATCATCAGGGAGGAACAAGGAGTTCCTTAGCGATGACAGAAGTAGCCAAGATAATTCAGTGGGCGGAGGCTCACTCTTGTTATCTGTCAGCAATCTACATCCCAGGAATGGAAAACTGTGAAGCAGATTTTCTGAGCAGACAGACTTTTCATCCGGGGGAATGGGAACTCCATCCGGAGGTATTTGCCAATCTGATTCTCAAGTGGGGCAGGCCAGAGTTGGATCTAATGGCATCTCGTCAGAATGCCAAGCTTCCGAGATACGGGTCCAGGTCCAGGGATCCCCAGGCCGAACTGATAGATGCCTTGGCAGTGCCTTGGTCGTTCAGCCTAGCTTATGTATTCCCTCCATTTGCTCTCCTTCCTCGGGTGATTGCTCGAGTCAAACAGGAGACGGCTTCGGTGATCCTCATCGCTCCTGCGTGGCCTCGCAGGACTTGGTATGCCGATCTGGTGGACACGTCATCTCAGCCACCGTGGAAGCTTCCATTGAATAAAGACCTTCTCATTCAGGGACCCTTCCATCATCCGAATCTAGTTTCTCTGCAGCTATCTGCTTGGAGATTGAACACTTGATTTTATCTAAGCGAGGATTCTCTGATTCGGTCATTGATACCTTGATTCAGACACGTAAGCCTGTTACTAGAAAGATTTACCATAAGATATGGCGTAAATATCTTTATTGGTGCGAATCCAAGGGCTACTCTTGGAGTAGGGTTAGGATTCCCAGGATTTTGTCTTTTCTCCAAGAAGGATTGGAGAAAGAATTGTCAGCAAGTTCCTTAAAGGGAAAGATTTCTGCTTTGTCTATTTTGCTACACAAGCGTCTGGCAGATGTTCCAGATGTTCAATCTTTTTGTCAGGCTCTGACTAGAATCAGGCCTGTGTTAAGACCAATTGCTCCTCCTTGGAGTTTGAATTTAGTTCTTAATGTTCTTCAAGGGGTTTCGTTTGAACCTATGCATTCCATAGATATTAAGTTGTTATATTGGAAGGTTTTATTTTTGGTTGCTATTTCTTCTGCTCGCAGAGTTTCTGAGCTTTCGGCATTACAATGTGATTCTCCTTATCTTATTTTCCATGTGGATAAGGTGGTGTTACGTACCAAACCTGGTTTTCTTCCTGAGGTTGTTTCTAATAAAAATATTAATCAGTAAATTGTTGTTCCTTCCTTGTGTCCTAATTCTTCTTCTAAGAAGGAGCATCTGTTACATAATTTGGACGTGGTCCGTGCCTTGAAGTTCTACTTACAGGCGACTAAGGATTTTCGTCAATCGTCTTCCTTGTTTGTCGTTTTTTCAGGGAAACGTAGAGGTCAGAAAGCTACGGCTACCTCTCTTTCCTTTTGGCTGAAGATTATAATCCGTTTTGCATATGAGACTGCTGGACAGCAGCCTCCTGAACGAATTACGGCTCATTCCACTGGGGCTGTGGCTTCCTCATGGGCATCATGCAACTTGGTCGTTTCTTCACACTTTTTCCAAATTTTTGGGAGGAAAGTTCTTCAAGCAGTGGTGCCTTCTGTTTAGGTTCCCTGTCTTGTCCCTCCCGTTTCATCCGTGTACTATAGCTTTGGTATTGTATCCCACAAGTAAGGATGAAATCCGTGGACTCATCGTATCTTGTAAAAGAAAATGAAATTTATTCTTACCTGATAAATTTGTTTCTTTTATGATATAATGAGTCCACGGCCCACCCTGTTTTTATGAGACAGGTCTTTAATTTTGTTAAACTTCAGTCACCTCTGCACCTTGGCTTTTCCTTTCTCTTCCTAACTTCAGTCGAATGACTGGAGTGGGAGGGAAGGGAGGAACTATATATGCAGCTCTGCTGTGGTGCTCTTTGCCTCCTCCTGCTGACCAGGAGGCGATATCCCACAAGTAAGGATGAAATCCGTGGACTCATCGTGTCGTAAAAGAAACAAATTTATCAGGTAAGAATAAATTTCATTATTTTAGTATAGTGGCAACGTTTAGAGACAGGATATAAATAAAGTTTGTAAAAAGCCGAATAGCAGCGATATCGATGACTGTTAGTTAACAACAGTCCGATGCTCATTGCCCCATACTTGGTGCGCAGCTTTTTTTTATAAATATGGAGATCGTATTCAGGTCCGTGGCCGCGATGTTAGGCAAGCGTATTGGTGTCGGCGAATGCAGCATAGTTGAGGCTTTGATAAATATCCCCCCTAGTCAGAAATGCCCAGTCCTTAAGGGGTTAATTAATTGTTTTATTAAATACAATACATTTATGTACTTATACTTTAGTGTATATATTTAGGTATCTACATTTTAGCTTATCTAGTGGTGCTCCCACCCTTTGATATTGGCACAAAGGAACTCTACTTTGTGTTCGTCTGTTTATAGGTTAATAATTTATCAATGTCAATTTTATAATTTATTATTAATGCCAATTTGCAAGTTCTGCTAGGTTTTAAACCTTAGGTAAAATTAGCCTATTGGCATAATAGATTATTTTATAAATGTATCATATATTTTAATATAAATACGTAAAGATTTAAATTATTACTGTCATTAGGGCTAATATATAAATACAATACACAATGCAAAACTCAACTCTTCAAAAGAAATGCTAACAAACAATGTAAATTACCACAACATTACTCTCCCACGTATAAATAATCATTAAACTGAAGATGTAATTCCTTATTTTTAATTATTTATAGTTAAACAACTTTGCTTTGTTCTTTCATTATTTAATGTGCTTTCCCTGTAATTTAACTATGAAAATTGTATTTCTCTGCTGGCCTGGACCCTGCAGTATTAAAACCAACTGACCCTGCAGTGGCATCACTAGGGTTGGTGTCACCCGGTGCAGTAAGTCATGGTGTCACCCCCCCCCCCCCAGAAAGCAGACACACACAAAAACACAGGCAAACACATATACAAACACTCAGACACACTTAAAAACATACTCAGATGCACACACAAACACTCGGAAACACACTCAGACACACACACAAAAACACACACACACAAAAACACTGAGACACACAAAAACTCAGACACACACATACAAAATATGTAAACTGCACTGCATTAATTAGGAAGCTCATGCCTAGAGCTGCTCCCTGGCTCAGCAGAACATCAAATGAAAGATAAACAGAGCACTCTAAAATAAATCACTGAAGAAAAGGTTTAGGCACGCAAACTATGAAAATTCTGCTCTCTGACTCTGTTCCAAGTCTGTCAGTGCACAGCCCTGAGCCGCATGTCACTGAGCAGTGAGCACAGATAGGCAGGCAGGTTTAGGCTAGCAGCGCAACTTTGCAAGCCCCACGGCACACCCACAACATTCATAGTGAAATTGGGCAGGGGAGGAGCAAAGTACAAACAAGCAAAAGCAGCCGGGAAAACTATTTGTTGAAATTGCAGCACTGGCTCAAGGGGCAAAAAAATTGTGTGTCTACAACTTCCCCAGTCCCACTAATGTTCACAAATGCCAGCCTCTAATAAAATAATCTATGCATCTCAACATTGTATTTCTTTGAATTTCAATAAAATTTAAAAAAAAAAAAAATTTTTTTTTTGGTGTCACCCCCTGGAGGGTGTCACCCGGGTGCGGCCCGCCCCCCCGCCCCCCCCTAGTGACGCCACTGTGACCCTGCAACATTCTACTGAGTAATAGCTTGATCACTTCTGTTGCTTTTTACTAACAACATCACAGGGTATGTCTCTTGCTTGCAAAGCAATTTAAAATGTGTTAACAAAATGCCAGTTTAAAATGCATTAACATATCTTGAGAATTTTCTATGTTGTGTATGCAGATCTTTTACATTGCAGCGTTTAATTGTTGACATATGCTATGCCTATATAACGTCCCTTTAAACCACTAAGTAACAAGAAACCAAAACAACATACAATTTGAATTTGAAATGCACAGTAGCACATTTAAAATTCAATCATAAGCACTTTATTTATAGACCTTTGCAAAACAAAAATGCTGATTTTTTTTTTTATTTTTTTATAGCATTTATAAGGTATGACCTACTCATTAAGGGCCTGCACTTACCCTAGAAACAATTTAGAAAAACACGAGGTAGGCAATATTTATAGTTCATGCAAATAAGGTTTATTAATGAATTGACCCAAGAGAAAAATGATTTTTTTTCCCCTGCATATTTAAATTCTGCTATATTTATATAATGGGTTCTCAATTCCATTTGCTAATTTCATTCTGAGAAATCTATTTGTATACTTTGCAATAAGACACCAACAGGATATGAACCCCAAATTTGTTTCTTTCATGATTCAGAAAGAGCACACCATTTTAAATGACTTCCTGATTTAATTCTATTATCAAATTTTCTTCTTTCTCTTCGATACTTTTGTTGAAAAGCAGGGACTTAAGCTCAGGAGCGTGCACGTGTCTGGAGAACTATATGGCAGCGGTTTTGCAAGAATATTATCTATTTGCAAGATGGCTGCACTATTTCCTGCCATGTAGTGCTCTAGACACCTACCTATGTATCTCTTTAACAAAGAATACCATAGGAATAAATAAAATGTGATAATTGATGTAAATTGTAAACTTTTTAAAAAATTCTGGGCCAGTTACGCACAAGCAATATGGAGTTTATCACTGCTGTTTGCGCGCAACAGGTTTTTCGCTCGTATTACAAGCAGAAAATAAACTTGTTTGCTTGAGTACGATTGTTAACGTGCGTCGGGTTAGCTCTGTTTAACTGTTTCTCGAAACAAAAAAGTGTCACAAAACACATCAAAAATACATTATTAAGTACAGTTACACTCATAATAACAGTTTACATACCCTGGCAGAATTTATGATTTCTTAGCCATTTTTCAGAGAATATGAATAACAACGCAAAAGCTTTTCTTTCACTCATGGTTAGTGTTTGGCTGAAGCCATTTATTATCATTCAACTGTGTTAACTCTTTTTAAATCATGACTACAGAAACTACCCAAATGACCCTGATCAAAAGTTGACACAAAGGGGTTTGAATGGCTATTAAAGGTAACATTCCTCACCTGCGAGTAACCATCCTCACTTGTGATCTGTTTTCTTGTAATTAGTCTTGGAAATTTAACAATGGCGAGTGAAAGTTAGTGAGTAAATGTTGAATATTTGCAAAGTGCACACTCCTATTGCAGCACTGACAAACACAACATTTGGACCATGTGCTAAAAATATTATCTAAAGAGATATTATATATCCATGAAAGTGCAAGGATATGTTATTCCTCTAGGGCTGTAGGGACCCCATTAGTGCTTACACTGTTACTTCTGAGAGGGTAAACTGGGGTAGAGAGAGAGATTGGAGAGGATAAGTGAAAATGGAGAATAAGGTAGAGTTAAAGGGACATAATACTCATATGCTAAATCACTAGAAAGTGATGCATCATAACTGTAAAAAGCTGACAGGAAAATATCACCTGAACATCTCTATGTAAAAAAGGAAGATATTTTACCTCAAAATTTCTTTATCTCAACAGAGTAAGTGCTCTGTGAACAGTTAGAGCTGCTGTAAAGCTGCAAGTTGAAAAAAAAGAAAACACAATAGCCAATTAGCTGAGGTCTTGCATTGCTTTCGATTGATCTCATGAGATTTCACTTAAATCTCATGAGATTTCACACTAAACTTCCATAAACCGAATGGGAAAATAACATGACTGTTCCTGCACATGCCAGGTGCACACTCCCTAGCTTGTCCTGGGACAAGCATGCTGACTGGCTGCTTAAAGTGAATGTCAATTTTGATGCTAAAGTGCCCGGTTTTTAAAAATTTGATTAAAAACAGGGGCACTTTAATTCATCAAAATTTACATTTCACTCCTGTTGTGAAAGAAAACTTACCTTTTAATCTTCACAGCAGTTCCAGCTTCTTCCACCCCTCACAAAGCCTCTTCCTGGGTCTAAAATTTGGAATCCGGCTTCCTCCAATCACAGTGTTGAATCAGACACTGATTCCCCCGGGGGAGAGCCGTGATTTGAGTATGACCTGTCCATCATTTCTGACATCAGAAATGGCTTGCAACGACCGGAGGAAGCTGGAGCTGCTGTGCCGGGCACTTTAGCATCAAAATTGACATTCACTTTAAAGTCTATTTACAGTGGGATGTGAATTCTTAGGAAACTTTTTTACATAGAGATGTTTATGTGATATTTTCTAGTCAGCTTTCTAAAGCTATGCTGCATCATTTTCAAGGGCTTCAACGTTTGGGTATTATGTCCCTCTAAGAGAGAGTGGAGGGAGGGGAAAGAAATAGTGTAAAGAGAAGATATGGCCTAAGTGAAGGAAGAGGGTAAAAAGAGAAATTGAAGAGAGGAGGGAGTGGAAATAATAGTTAAGAGAGAGAAGGGAGAGACAAAAAAAAAAATTAAATCTCCAGGGGCGCGATCCGATATAGATCGCAGTTTGCGGCGCAAGCGAGGGAACCGGCGTCGCCCGCAGTTTCAGCTCGCAACTCGAGCTATCCCATATAAGTCGCCGTCAGATGCTAACGTGCCGTAAGTCTGACAAACCAGCGATGTCCAGAAATCTGCGTAAGTACAAATTTCTGGCGTCGCCAGTGACTTGCGGCACGTTAGAAACTGCCGGCGCCTATAAAACCTGACTAAAGTCTAAAACACCCGCACTGTCTAACACGCCTCCCTAACATAGCCCGACAAGTCTAACACGCCTCCCTAACATAGCCCGCACTGTCTAACCCTCTATCCGCTATCCCCCCTCACTATCCTAACAATAAAAAAGCTATTAACCCCTAAACCGCCGCTCCCGTACCCCGCCGCAACCTAATAAAGTTATTAACCCCTAAACTGCCGCTCCCGTACCCCGCCGCCAGCTATATTATATCTATAACCCCCTAAAGTGAGCCCCTAACACCGCCGCCATCTATATTACAATTATTAACCCCCAATGTAAGCCCCTTACACCGCCGCCATCTCTATTAAAATGATTAACCCCTAATTTAATCTACCTACCCCGCCGCCAGCTATATTATCTATATTAACCCTAAGTATATTATAGTTAATATAGGTATTACATTATATATATTAACTATATTAACCCTAATTATATTAGGGTTAATATAGTTAATATAGTTACTATAGTATTTATATTAACTATATTAACTCTATCTAACCCTAACACCCCTAACTAAATTTATATTAAATTAATCTAATTCATTTATAAACTAAAATATTCCTATTTAAATCTAAATACTTACCTATAAAATAAACCCTAAGATAGCTACAATATAATTAATAATTACATTGTAGCTATGTTAGGGTTAATATTTATTTTACAGGTAAATTGTTAATTATTTTAACTAGGTATAATAGATATTAAATAGTTATTAACTATTTAATATCTACCTAGTTAAAATAATTACCCAATTACCTGTAAAATAAATCCTAACCTAAGTTACAAATACACCTACACTATCAATAAATTAAATAAACTACAAACATCTATCTAAAAATACAATTAAATTAACTAAACTAAATTACAAAAAAACAAAACACTAAATTACAAAAAATAAAAAAAATTACAAGATTTTTAAGCTAATTACACCTATTCTAAGCCCCCTAATAAAATAATAAACCCCCAAAATAAAAAAAATGCCCTGCCCTATTCTAAATTAAACAAATTTCAAAGCTCTTTACCTTACCAGCCCTTAAAAGGGCCTTTTGTGGGGCATGCCCCAAAGAATTCAGCTCTTTTGCATACAAATACAATACCCCCCCCCCATTACAACCCACCACCCACATACCCCTATTCTAAAACCACCCAAACCCCCCTTAAAAAAGCCTAACACTACCCCCCTGAAGATCTCCATACCTTGTCTTCACCACACCGGGCCGAACTCCTGATCCGATCCGGGCGATGTCTTCCTCCAAGCGGCAAAGAAGAATTCTTCCTCCGGCGATGTCTTCCTCCAAGCGGCAAAGAAGAATTCTTCCTCCGGCGACGTCTTCCTCCAAGCGGCAGCAAAGTCTTCATTCTTCCGGCGGCATCTTCAATCTTCTTTCTTCGCTCCGCCACTGCGGAGCATCCATCCCGGCCGACTACTGAACTTGGAATGAGGTACCTTTAAATGACGTCATCCAAGATGGCGTCCGCCGAATTCCGATTGGCTGATAGGATTCTATCAGCCAATCGGAATTAAGTTAAAAAAATCTGATTGGCTGATTGAATCAGCCAATCAGATTCAAGTTCAATCCGATTGGCTGATCCAATCAGCCAATCAGATTGAGCTCGCATTCTATTGGCTGTTCCGATCAGCCAATAGGATGCAAGCTCAATCTGATTGGCTGATTGGATCAGCCAATCGGATTGAACTTGAATCTGATTGGCTGATTCAATCAGCCAATCAGATTTTTTTTAACTTAATTCCGATTGGCTGATAGAATCCTATCAGCCAATCGGAATTCGGCGGACGCCATCTTGGATGACGTCATTTAAAGGTACCTCATTCCAAGTTCAGTAGTCGGCCGGGATGGATGCTCCGCAGCGGCGGAGCGAAGAAAGAAGATTGAAGATGCCGCCGGAAGAATGAAGACTTTGCTGCCGCTTGGAGGAAGACGTCGCCGGAGGAAGAATTCTTCTTTGCCGCTTGGAGGAAGACATCGCCGGAGGAAGAATTCTTCTTTGCCGCTTGGAGGAAGACATCGCCCGGATCGGATCAGGAGTTCGGCCCGGTGTGGTGAAGACAAGGTAGGGAGATCTTCAGGGGGGGTAGTGTTAGGCTTTTTTAAGGGGGGTTTGGGTGGTTTTAGAATAGGGGTATGTGGGTGGTGGGTTGTAATGGGGGGGGGGGGGGTATTGTATTTGTATGCAAAAGAGCTGAATTCTTTGGGGCATGCCCCACAAAAGGCCCTTTTAAGGGCTGGTAAGGTAAAGAGCTTTGAAATTTGTTTAATTTAGAATAGGGCAGGGCATTTTTTTTATTTTGGGGGTTTATTATTTTATTAGGGGGCTTAGAATAGGTGTAATTAGCTTAAAAATCTTGTAATCTTTTTTTATTTTTTGTAATTTAGTGTTTTTTTTTTTTTTTGTAATTTAGTTTAGTTAATTTAATTGTATTTTTAGATAGATGTTTGTAGTTTATTTAATTTATTGATAGTGTAGGTGTATTTGTAACTTAGGTTAGGATTTATTTTACAGGTAATTGGGTAATTATTTTAACTAGGTAGATATTAAATAGTTAATAACTATTTAATATCTATTATACCTAGTTAAAATAATTAACAATTTACCTGTAAAATAAATATTAACCCTAACATAGCTACAATGTAATTATTAATTATATTGTAGCTATCTTAGGGTTTATTTTATAGGTAAGTATTTAGATTTAAATAGGAATATTTTAGTTTATAAATGAATTAGATTAATTTAATATAAATTTAGTTAGGGGTGTTAGGGTTAGATAGAGTTAATATAGTTAATATAAATACTATAGTAACTATATTAACTATATTAACCCTAATATAATTAGGGTTAATATAGTTAATATATATAATGTAATACCTATATTAACTATAATATACTTAGGGTTAATATAGATAATATAGCTGGCGGCGGGGTAGGTAGATTAAATAAGGGGTTAATCATTTTAATAGAGATGGCGGCGGTGTAAGGGGCTTACATTAGGGGTTAATAATATTAATATAGCTGGCGGCGGTATAGGGGGATTAGATTAGGGGTTAATAATTTTTATATAGGTGGCGGCGGTGTAAGGGGTCAGATTAGGGGATAGATAAGGTAGATGGCGGCGGTTTTAGGGGCTCACAGTAGGGGGTTAGTTTATGTAGATGGCGGCGGGGTCCGGGAGCGGCGGTTTAGGGGTTAATAACTTTATTAGGGATTTCGGGGGGGGGGGGTCGCGGTTGACAGGTAGATAGACATTGCGCATGCGTTAGGTGTTAGGTTTATTTTAGCAGATCGCGGTTGACAGGGAGATAGACATTGCGCATGCGTTAGGTGTTAGGTTTATTTTAGCTGCCAGTTTAGGGAGTTACGGGGCTCCAATAGTCAGCGTAAGGCTTCTTACGGCTGCTTTTTGTGGCGAGGTGAAAATGGAGTAAGTTTTCTCCATTTTCGCAACGTAAGTCCTTACGCTGCATATTGGATACCAAACTGCGCGGGTTTGGTATACCTGCCTATAGCCCAAAAAACTACGGGCGACGGCAGAAATATACGCGCGTAACTTCTAGGTTACGCCGTATATAGGATACCAAACCCGCGCAAATATTGGCGTCGCCGGCTTTTGCGGGCGACGATTTTTATCGGATCGACCCCCTGGTCTCCTGCTTTGACCTTCCATAACTGTCAGCACTCTCTTTCTGCATTCTCTCAGTTCAACGACTTTGTTTTTCCACCCAGCTGTAGTCTTTCCAAGGACCCCTAGTTGATGTTGCTAAGTGCATAAACTTATTTTTGTCATTACTGTAGGTAGCATTATTTTATTTGTTACTGTATAAAATAAAAACAATATAAAAAATGACTGCACAATAAGTTATTCCATAATGGCTAAGCATATGTAATGAGGGGGTGGTGTAGTGGGTGTGGTGTGAGAGGGTAGTGGGTGAGATCACTAGTGGCGAGCAACATTTTTTACTGGCTAGTAGCTTAAGAGTTAAAAATTGTAACCTTGTATATATATATATATGTATATATATATATATATATATGTATATATATATATATATATATATATACACATATATATATATATATATATATATATATATATATACACACACAGTGGGGGAAAAAAGTATTTAGTCAGCCACCAATTGTGCAAGTTCTCCCACTTAAGAAGATGAGAGAAGCCTGTAATTTTCATCCTAGGTATACCTCAACTATGAGAGACAAAATGTGGAAACAAATCCACACAATCACATTGTCTGATTTGTAAAGAATTTATTTGTAAATTATGGTGGAAAATAAGTATTTGGTCACCTACAAACAAGCAAGATTTCTGGCTCTCACATACCTGTAATTTTCATCTTTAAGAGGCTCCTCTGTCCTCCACTCATTACCTGTATTAATGGCACCTGTTTGAACTTGTTATCAGTATAAAAGACACCTGTCCACAACCTCAAACAGTCACACTCCAAACTCCACTATGGTGAAGACCAAAGAGCTGTCGAAGGACACCAGAAACAAAATTGTAGCCCTTTACCAGGCTGGGAAGACTGAATCTGCAATAGGCAAGCAGCTTGGTGTGAAGAAATCAACTGTGGGAGCAATAATTAGAAAATGGAAGACATACAAGACCACTGATAATCTCCCTCGATCTGGGGCTCCACGCAAGATCTCACCCCGTGGGGGCAAAATGATCACTAGAATGGTGAGTAAACATCCCAGAACCACACAGGGGGACCTAGTGAATAACCTGCAGAGAGCTGGACCAACGTAACAAAGGCTACCATCAGTAACACACTACGCTGCCAGGGACTCAGGTCCTGCAGTGCCAGACGTGTCCCCCTGCTTAAGCCAGTACATGTCCGGGCCCGTCTGAAGTATGCTAGAGAGCATTTGGATGATCCAGAGGCGGAATGGGAGAACGTCATATGGTCAGATGAAACCAAAGTAGAACTGTTTGGTAGAAACACAACTTGTCGTGTTTGGAGGAGAGAGAACACCATATCTACTGTGAAGCATGGGGGTGGCAACATCATGCTTGGGGCTGTTTCTCTGCAAAGGGAACAGGACGACTGATCCATGTACATGAAATAATGAATGGGGCCATGTATCATGAGATTTTGCATGCAAACCTCCTTCCATCAGCAAGGACATTGAAGATGAAATGTGGCTGGGTCTTTCAGCATGACAATGATCCCAAACACACCACCCGGGCAACGAAGGAGTGGCTTTGTAAGAAGCATTTCAAGGTCCTGGAGTGGCCTAGCCAGTCTCCAGATCTCAACCCCATAGAAAACCTTTGGAGGGAGTTGAAAGTCTGTGTTGCCCAGCGACAGCCCCAAAACATCACTGCTCTAGAGGAGATCTGCATGCAGGAATGGGCCAACATACCAACAACAGTGTGTGACAACCTTGTGAAGACTTACAGAAAACGTTTGCCCTCTGTCATTGCCAACAAAGGATATGTAACAAAGTATTGAGATGAACTTTTGATATTGACCAAATACTTATTTTCCACCATAATTTGCAAATAAATTCTTTCCAAATTAGACAATGTGATTGTCTGGATTTGTTTCCACATTTTGTCTCTCATAGTTGAGGTATACCTATGATGAAAATTACAGGCTTCTCTCATCTTCTTAAGTGGGAGAACTTGCACAATTGGTGGCTGACTAAATACTTTTTCCCCCCACTGTATATATATATATATATATATATATACATACATACATACACACACACCGAGAATTTTCAGAAAGCACTCACTAGGTTCTTGTTTTAAATTTTTTTATTACAAAACTTAAAGGGACACTGTACCATAAAATTTGTTTTCTCTTAAAGGGACAGTCAACACAAAAATTACTGTAACTTATTTAGATTAGTTAAATAACAATCTTTACAGTAAACTGTAGCCAGATTTCCATCTAAATAAACTTTGGCAGAAAATAAACTTACTAGATCTCATCTTGCAGTTTTGAAATGGCCGCCTGACCCCTCCTTCTCTGACGTCTTCCAAAAGCTTGCACTACTAGTACAGGATCCTTTTCTCGAGTCTAGTCTCGTCCCTGCGCGCTCCTGCAATTTCAGCTAACAGCTGTTCATACCCGGCACTCACTGCCTCTCATCCATGCTGTGCGCTGTGTGTTACAGAGAATGAGAGGCAGTGAGTGCCGGGCAGGCAGCAATATGATAGTCTGTGCTTTAGTTAATACTCAGAGATTAGAGAGAAATGTTTTATTTTTATTGTATTTCCCTAACTACACAGTCCTCTCTCATCAACTTGTTTTTTTTTATCTGGTGGATGCTAATTATTGTTTTATACTAAACTGGAACTGCCAATTAGTGCACCATACTAGAGGAATTTATACCCTCCCATGTTGAAATGTTTTAATGTTTATATTGGTGAGAACTCAGAATGTTTTTAACGTTTACTTAATGGTTTAATTAGATATACTTCTAATGCACAAGACACTGTGTTCTTTGCTGGCAACAGCGTGATCACTCTCCTCCCAGCCGATTTCTATGGTAACTCTTTTGGATAAAAATAATAAAGTGACAACAGGAGTGAGTTAACTCAAGTTCTGTCAAGTACAGGAACAGTTTTAATACCACGTATTTAAAAAAAATACTGCTGTCACCTAAGGTATATTTACGCTATGGTAATATTAGTCAAGTGAGATTCTAAACCACTGTTAGCTAGACACTGACTGCAGAGGTAGCTGAAACTCTTGACACCGCAAGTACAATCAGCGCTATTATGCTATATGCACAAGCGGATTGTATTTTAATTTGTTTATACACGCCGTGAACTAATTCTTTTATATACTGTTATTTATTCCAGATATTTTGTCCCAATAACTCTATTCACATTTAATAGTTTTGCACACTGCACTTTATCCAGATTCCAGTAGGAACCTAGGAGAGATCAATTTATTACACACGAACCTCTACACTAGCTGATATTTGACACACCGCACTGTGAGTTAGTGAGTAAGGGAGAGGAAAGAAGAAAAAGGAAGAGAAGAAAAGAAGAAACCAGTCTGATTCTCATTCACAATGCAGTAGTTTCTGGCTCAAGGGTGCAGTTCTATTACAGTGCGGAGTGTCAAATATCAGTATCTACTGTGTTACTGTTAGTTCGGGTGAAAGATGCAATATGCAGCTGTGTTAATTAATATGATAAAATATTAGACCAGCTAGTGTAGAGGTTCGTGTGTAATAAATTGATCTCTCCTAGGTTCCTACTGGAATCTGAATAAATTGCAGTGTGCAAAAATATTAAATGTGAATAGAGTTATTGGGACAAAATATCTGGAATAAATAACAGTATATAAAAGAATTAGTTCATGGCGTGTATAAATAAAACAAATTAAAATACAATCCGCTTGTGCATATAGCATAATAGCGCTGATTGTACTTGCGGTGTCAAGAATTTCAGCTACCTCTGCAGTCAGTGTCTAGCTAACAGTGGCTTAGAATCTCACTTGACTAATCTTACCATAGCGTAAATATACCTTAGGTGACAGCAGTAATTTTTTTAAATACGTGGTATTAAAACTGTTCCTGTACTCGACAGAACTTGAGTTAACTCACTCCTGTTGTCACTTTATTAATTTTATCCAAAAGAGTTACCATAGAAATCGGCTGGGAGGAGAGTGATCACGCTGTTGCCAGCAAAGAACACAGTGGGGGGTAGTTATCAAGCCGTCTACTTTTCTTGCTTCGCCGGCCCAATACGCCCGCCTAAGCTCGCCTACCTTCGCCGCCGCGGACCTGAAAAAATACGCCTAAGTTATCAAATAAAGCTGTCAAAAAGCCGCGGGGCGATGAGCAGCGGACTGTGACAGTTATCACTCATCCGATCTCGCTGCCCTTCGGCTTTTTCCCAGCTTTATTGCTAGCCTGTCACTAAGCACTCACACTAAACTACACTGTTCTATCCCTATACCGGCGCCCCCGGAGCCTCCCGCAACTCAATAAAGTTACTAATCCCTAAACCGCCGCTCCTAGACCCTGCCGCAACTCTTATAAATGTATTAACCCCTATCCTGCCCCCCCCATACCGTCGCCCTCTATAATAAAATTATTAACCCCTATCCTGCTGATCCCGCACCTCTCCGCAACTAAATAAATAGTTTAACCCCTAAACCGCCGCTCCATGAACCCGCCGCAACCTATATTAAACCTATTAACCCATATCCTGCCCCCCCTACACCGTCGCCACCTATAATAAATTTATTAACCCCTAATCTGCCCCCCACTACGCCGCCGCCACTGTAATAAAATTATTAACCCATAAACCTAAGTCTAACCCTAACCCTAACGCCCCCCTAACTTAAATATTAATTAAATAAATCTAAATAAATTAACTATTATTAAGTAAATGAATCCTATTTAAAACTAAATACTTACCTTTAAAATAAACCCTAATATAGCTACAATATAAATAATAATTATATTCTAGCTATCTTAGGATTTATATTTATTTTACAGGTACCTTTCAATTTATTTTAACCATGTACAATAACTATTAAATAGTTATTAACTATTTAATAGCTTACCTAGCTAAAATAAAGAGAAATGTACCTGTGAAATAAATCCTAACCTAAGTTACAATTACACCTAACACTACACTATACTTTAATAAATTATTCCTTTTTAAAAATAAATACCTGTAAAATAAACCCTAAGATAGCTACAATGTAATTAATAATTATATTATAGCTATCTTAGGATTTATATTTATTTTACAGGTAACTTTGTATTTATTTTAGCTAGTTAGAATAGTTATTAAATAGTTATTAACTATTTAATAACTACATAGCTAAAAGAAATACAAAATTACCTGTAAAATAAATCATAACTTAAGTTACAATTAAACCTAATACTACACTATCATTAAATTAATTAAATAAATTAACTACAAATAACTACAATTAAATACAATTACATAAACTAACTAAAGTACAAAAAATAAAAAAAGCTAAGTTGCAAAAAATAAAAAAATAAGTTACAAACATGTTACAAATATTACAACAATTTTAAGCTACTTACACCTAATCTAAGCCCCCTAATAAAATAACAAACCCCCCCAAAATAAAAAAATGCCCTACCCTATTCTAAATTAAATAAATTTCAAAGCTCTTTTACCTTACCAGCCCTTAAAAGGGCCATTTGTGGGGGCATGCCCCAAAGAAAACAGCTCTTTTGCCTGTAAAAGAAAAATACAACCCCCCCAACATTAAAACCCACATACCCCTAATCTAACCCAAACCCCCCTTACAAAAACCTAACACTAATCCCCTGAAGATCATCCTACCTTGAGTTGTCTTCACTCAGCCGAGCCACCGATGGAACTGAAGAGGACATCCGGAGCGGAAGAAGTTAATCCTCCAAGCGGCGCTGAAGAAATCTTCCATCCGATGAAGTCATCATCCAGGCGGCGCTGAAGAAAAGTCTTCGATCCGTCCGATGTCATCTTCCAAGAGGCGCTGAAGAGGTCTTCTATCCGGGCGAAGTCATCTTCCAAGCCGGGTCTTGAATCTTCCTTCCGCCGACGCGGAACCACCTTCTTCACCGACGGACTATGACGAATGACGGCTGCTTTAAGGGATGTCATCCAAGATGGCGTCCCCTCAATTCCAATTGGCTGATAGGATTCTATCAGCCAATCGGAATTAAGGTAGGAAAATCTGATTGGCTGATGGAATCAGCCAATCAGATTCAAGTTCAATCCGATTGGCTGATCCAATCAGCCAATCAGATTGAGCTCGCATTCTATTGGCTGATCTGAACAGCCAATAGAATGCAAGCTCAATCTGATTGGCTGATTCCATCAGCCAATCAGATTTTTCCTACCTTAATTCCGATTGGCTGATAGAATCCTATCAGCCAATCGGAATTGAGGGGACGCCATCTTGGATGACGTCTCTTAAAGGAGCCGTCATTCGTCGTAGTCCGTCGGTGAAGAAGGTGGTTCCGCGTCGGCGGAAGGAAGATTCAAGACCCGGCTTGGAAGATGACTTCGCCCGGATAGAAGACCTCTTCAGCGCCTCTTTGAAGATGACATCGGACGGATCGAAGACTTTTCTTCAGTGCCGCCTGGATGATGACTTCATCGGATGGAAGATTTCTTCAGCACCGCTTGGAGGATTAACTTCTTCCGCTCCGGATGTCCTCTTCAGTTCCATCGGTGGCTCGGCTGAGTGAAGACGACTCAAGGTAGGATGATCTTCAGGGGATTAGTGTTAGGTTTTTGTAAGGGGGGTTTTTGTTAGATTAGGGGTATGTGGGTGGTGGGTTTTAATGTTGGGGGGGGGGGTTGTATTTTTCTTTTACAGGCAAAAGAGCTGTTTTCTTTGGGGCATGCCCC
This sequence comes from Bombina bombina, assembly GCF_027579735.1. Taxonomy (NCBI): domain Eukaryota; kingdom Metazoa; phylum Chordata; class Amphibia; order Anura; family Bombinatoridae; genus Bombina; species Bombina bombina. Next base: position 1,218,985,476 of record NC_069500.1, on the reverse strand, counting down.
CACAAATGGCCCTTTTAAGGGCTGGTAAGGTAAAAGAGCTTTGAAATTTATTTAATTTAGAATAGGGTAGGGCATTTTTTTATTTTGGGGGGTAAGTTATTTTATTAGGGGCTTAGATTAGGTGTAAGTAGCTTAAAATTGTTGTAATATTTGTAACATGTTTGTAACTTATTTTTTTATTTTTTGTAACTTAGCTTTTTTATTTTTTGTACTTTAGTTAGTTTATGTAATTGTATTTAATTGTAGTTATTTGTAGGTAGTTTATTTAATTAATTTAATGATAGTGTAGTATTAGGTTTAATTGTAACTTAAGTTAGGATTTATTTTACAGGTAATTTTGTATTTCTTTTAGCTATGTAGTTATTAAATAGTTAATAACTATTTAATAACTATTCTATCTAGCTAAAATAAATACAAAGTTACCTGTAAAATAAATATAAATCCTAAGATAGCTATAATATAATTATTAATTATATTGTAGCTATCTTAGGGTTTATTTTACAGGTAGGTATTTATTTTTAAATAGGAATAATTTATTAAAGTATAGTGTAGTGTTAGGTGTAATTGTAACTTAGGTTAGGATTTATTTCACAGGTACATTTCTCTTTATTTTAGCTAGGTAAGCTATTAAATAGTTAATAACTATTTAATAGCTATTGTACATGGTTAAAATAAATTGAAAAGTACCTGTGAAATAAATATAAATCCTAAGATAGCTAGAATATAATTATTATTTATATTGTAGCTATATTAGGGTTTATTTTAAAGGTAAGAATTTAGTTTTAAATAGGATTCATTTACTTAATAAGAGTTAATTTATTTAGATTTATTTAATTAATATTTAAGTTAGGGGGGCGTTAGGGTTAGGGTTAGACTTAGGTTTAGGGGTTAATAATTTTATGACAGTGGCGGCGGCGTAGTGGGGGGCAGGATAGGGGTTAATAAATTTATTATAGGTGGCGACGGTGTAGGGGGGGCAGATTAGGGGTTAATAAATTTATTATAGGTGGCGACGGTGTAGGGGGGGCAGGATAGGGGTTAATACATTTAATATAGGTTGCGGCGGGTTCAGGGAGCGGCGGTTTAGGGGTTAATACATTTATTATAGTTGCGGTGGGCTCCGGGAGTGGCGGTTTAGGGGTTAATATGTATAGAGTAGCTTGCGGTGGGCTCCGGGAGCGGCGGTTTAGGGGGTAATAACTTTATTTAGTTGCGGCGGTGTAGGGGGGGGCAGATTAGTGGTGTTTAGACTCGGGGTACATGTTAGGGTGTTAGGTGCAGACATCTCCCATAGAAATCAATGGGATGTCTGTCAGCAGCGAACTTGTACTTTCGCTATGGTCAGACTCCCATTGATTCCTATGGGATCCGCCGCCTCCAGGCTGGCGGATTGAAAACCAGGTACGCTGGGCCGTAAAAGTGCCGAGCGTACCTGCTAGTTTTTTGATAGCTAGCAAAAGTAGTGAGAATGTGCCGCACTTGTGTGCGGAACATCTGGAGTGACGTAAGAATCGATCTGTGTCGGACTGAGTCCGGCGGATCGATGCTTACGTCACAAAATTCTACTTTTGCCGGTCTCGAGCCTTTGATAACTAAGGCGAATCAGCCTCGCCACAAATACGCTGCGGAATTCCAGCGTATTTGAGGTTGCCGGCTTGATAACTAGGCCCCAGTGTCTTGTGCATTAGAAGTATATCTAATTAAACCATTAAGTAAACGTTAAAAACATTCTGAGTTCTCACCAATATAAACATTAAAACATTTCAACATGGGAGGGTATAAATTCCTCTAGTATGGTGCACTAATTGGCAGTTCCAGTTTAGTATAAAACAATAATTATCATCAACCAGATAAAAAAAAACAAGTTGATCAGAGAGGACTGTGTAGTTAGGGAAATACAATAAAAATAAAACATTTCTCTCTAATCTCTGAGTATTAACTAAAGCACAGACTATCATATTGCTGCCTGCCCGGCACTCACTGCCTCTCATTCTCTGTAACACACAGCGCACAGCATGGATGAGAGGCAGTGAGTGCCGGGTATGAACAGCTGTTAGCTGAAATTGCAGGAGCGCGCAGGGACGAGACTAGACTCGAGAAAAGGATCCGGTACTAGTAGTGCAAGCTTTTGGAAGACGTCAGAGAAGGAGGGGTCAGGCGGCCATTTCAAAACTGCAAGATGAGATCTAGTAAGTTTATTTTCTGCCAAAGTTTATTTAGATGGAAATCTGGCTACAGTTTACTGTAAAGATTGTTATTTAACTAATCTAAATAAGTTACAGTAATTTTTGTGTTGACTGTCCCTTTAATGTGTTCCGAATGACTTGTTATACCTACTGCAGAGTATTAAACAAATTGGAATTTGTTCCTTCATGTTTATATCTGTATTTAAAATAGCTGTTTTTCTCATTAAAGCATCACGTAGGGCATGCACATAACGATGGGCTGAGCCTGCAAGTATTTATGTAAGGTACTGAAATGCTAATTATGTCGGGGGGTTGTATAAGCCCAAGCAGCTATTTCACATACAAAATCTCTCCCTATCTGGAGATTAATTGTCTCCTATTTACATAGCTTTTCTAGAGAGAAAATGTTTGTTACTCATATTTTCAGTTTAGGTGGATACGGGCAAAAATAGCTATTTAAAATAACAATTAAAGGTCACGTAGCTGGTGGAAAACAAATACATGCACCCCAGCAGGTAAAATGGACCATTTGGAACACATTTAAAAGGAGAAAATTAAAATTCCCTTTACATTTTTGAAACAAGAACCTGGTGAGTGCTCTCTGGATATCCTGTTTATATACAATATAAAAATACAAATTAAAAGCCCACATTTTGTAAATTGTGATGCCATGTATTTCCATTGGATAAAGCTGTTGCAGATCTACTGGCACATGATGATTTTGGCCTAGCTTTTCACAGAATTAAAACTATACATTTATAGAGTGATCTGGAAAGAGACTCGAAGCAGTGATCTATTAGTGTGAGTTATACACATTTAGGGTTAGATTCTGGGTGGAGCGCAATATTTGCTATTCACTCAGTAATACCGGCGCACGCATTGCATGGAAGCTTTGCGCTCATGAGAGCACGTTTTAATAGGTCCCAATGGGAGCCTCGTTCTGATGCCGATAAACACGGCAGAGAATCTAACACAGTGAAGAGAGTAAGTTGCGCATAGTTGAGCAGTAAAGTTTAAATATTTATGTATATGAATATATACATATACAGTATATATATATTTGTGTTTATATACACATATTAACATATAAATATATATGTATATATACATATATATATTTACAGTTTTAACACAGTCCCCATAGACCGCAATGTAAGCTCCTCAATCGCACTGTCATCGTCTACCTGGATGACATTCTTGTTGTCTCTTCCAGTTTAGCTGAGCATCATAAGCACGTGCGACAGGTACTTCAACGTCTCCATGACAATTCTTTGATAGCCAAACTAGAAAAATGTGAGTTTGACCAAGTTCAGATCCAGTTCCTTGGTTATGTCATCTTGAAAGAAGGTTTTGCCATGGATCCTGATAAACTAATCGTAGTTTTAGAATGGCCTCAACCTACTTCATTAAAGGAATTACAGAGATTCTTGGAGTTCTCCAATTATTACCGCAAGTTTATAAAGAACTTTTCTCAAACAGTCGCTCCACTCACGGAATTGACAAAACGGAAAAAAGACTGTAAACATTGGTCCCCTGAGGCCATATATGCCTTCACTCATCTAAAAAAGGCTTCCTGTTCTGCTCCTGTGCTCCGCCATCCTGATCCTGACCTACAGTTCACTTTAGAGGTTGATGCCTCCGAGATAGGGGCAGTTCTAACCCGAAAGGATCCTTTAACCTCCAAGTCGCACACGGTAGCCTTTTTTTCCAAACGCTTTACTCCTGCAGAGAGGAATTATGATGTGGGTAATCTTGAACTCTTAGCCATTAAGATGGCCTTGACTGAATGGCGTCATTGGTTAGAAGGCACAATAATCTGACTTACCTAGAGATTGCTCATCAACTCAATCCTCAACAGGCCAGGTGGGTCTTGTTCTTTTCCCATTTTAACTTTGTGGTCTCTTATCTTCCTGAGACCAAAAACAAGAAGGCTGACACCCTTTCCCGTCAGTTTCCTCTCTCAAGTGATTCCTCTGAAGCTCCTATTGAGCACATCATACCTCCCTCCTGTGTGGTTGCTCAACTGAATACCACCCTTCTTCAAAGACTGCAATGTGCCCAATGTTTTCCTTAAAGGGACACTGTTCCCATATTTTTTCTTTTGTAATTCAGAAAGAGCATGCAATTTTAAGCAACTTTCTAATTTACTCCTATTATCAATTTTTCTTCGTTCTCTTGCTATCATTATTTGAAAAAGAAGGCATGTAAGCTTTTTTTTGGTTTCAGTACTCTGGACAGCACTTTTTTATTGGTGGATGGATTTATCCACCAATCAGCAAGGACCCAAGGTTGTTCACCAAAAATGGGCCGGCATCTAAACTTACATTCTTGCATTTCAAATAAAGATACCAAGAGAATGAAGAAAATTTGATAATAGGAGTAAATTAGAAAGTTGCTTAAAATTTCATGCTCAATCTGAATCACAAAAGAAAATTTTTGGGTACAGTGTCCCTTTAAAATATTTAACATTAAAGATATATAAAATAGCCTTTTTCATTGTTTTAAAAAAGAAGCACTGAGCAGTGAGTTATGCTTAATATAAATCATTAGTGCAAAAAAGGAAAAAAGTGCTGCACTAGACTATACACTCACTGCCTCTCCTAAGGAACCCCTTCACAAGGATAACCAATAAAATACAAGGAACAAAAAGAGAAGAAGGAGGGCGCTCTAGCGGAGTGAAAAAAGTAAGCAGGGTGCTAAATATTTAGCTAATATACTAGAAATAAATCCTAAGTGATCAAATGTGTAGGCTCTAAGTGATCAACTATGTAATAAAATTATCAGAGAGTGTACAAAAAGGCTAGAGAGTATACAGAATGATCAAATTTGACTAAACTACTAAAAAAGTGGAAATTACTACTCTCATTAACAAGTGTATAATGTTGGCCACACAAGTATGTCTAAACTCAAGTTTTAGAAATTTAGAGACATGGGTATTTGCTGGAGTATAAAAACAACTTTTCTAGTTTTGTTTTGTACTTAATATATTCATATCTGACCATGGTTGTGGAGTTTAATATTGCTGCAAAATGTGGGAACATGATTACTTTACGCAATATATACTAATGTAAATACTAATATAGATGCTTCTAACTTTGCTGCTATTGCTGGGATTTTCTTTTTCTCTTCTTTTTTTCTTTATCCCTTTTTTCATGCAATATAAACACCATACCACTTTAAATAATAACCAAGAATAAATACCATTTTTGCACTATATGTGGAATTCCACTTAAAATGATCACTCAGAAATAATACAATCTTATGTTGGAAATTTAAAAGGAGAGTCTGAGCTATATTAAAGTCTGATAACACTGAATACCTCCTTAAAATTAACTATTGAAGGAATACCACCTTAATATTACCTGTTTGAAAGTAACCAAAAAGAGGGTGAGCACAGGCATATTAGGATGATCACTAACAGCTGGCAAAACTATCTTGAAAAAGCCACAGCTACGGGTGAAACGCGTTGAAGTACTGCCAGCCTGTGACATCCATTTTCTACATTTGTTCCGGTAATACAGTTCATCACAGCATTTATTTGCTGAGAGTTTGGCCAAACTCAATATCAGACTGACAGCTTGAAGTATTACCCGCTATAGACAACAAGGTGAACCTGAAGAGTTTAAAGTTTCCTGCGTGCAAATGCACTAAGTGCAGGAATTCAGCTATCTATTGAGGAAGATCAACTACCTGCTCCGTAACAGTGAGTACTGCCTTCACAATTACAACACACGTGATTTCAGTAGTGTTTGGAAATTGGCCATAACAGAAAGTGGACATAGAAGGTAAATCCTGTCATAGTAATCCCTGTCTTGCTGACAATAGCGAGAAGGTGTATTCTGGTAACTCTGCTCTGTACCCACAGTTAAATTACAGAATAGTGAAGGAGTACGGTGTAAAAGGAAAGACTGTCACAAGAATCAGTCAGATCGTATTGTTATGTTCAGCTGCTGGAGGCTATTCTACTATAGCATCTACCTATGACTGTGTAACTCTCCTTTTACTTAATATACATTTTCTTCCTAATTGGAAAGAGTCCACAGCTGCATTCATTACTTTTGGGAAATAAGAACCTGGCCTCCAGGAAGAGGCAAAGACACCCCAGCCCAAGACTTAAATACTCCTCCCACTTCCCTCAGTCATTCTTTGCCTTTCGTCCCAGGAGGTTGGCAGAAAAGTGTCAGAATTTGTTTTGTCTCTGATGAAAGGTACTACTCTTCGCAATGGGACAGGAGTTTTAAGTAGCCCTATAAGCTTCTCAGTGAGGGCCTGGGTGAAAGTTAGAGTCTGGAGATGCAGGAAGAGTTCTCTTTTACGACACCATCCCGACTCAAAATAAAAGCTCCTACAGCAATCAGCGTTTACGAGTTTTGCAGACTGCTTTTTCTCTCAAGTCCATGTAAGGAGCGATGCTCGACCTGTCACACTTGAAGGGCCGTGTTCCTGTTCCACGGCGTAGATTCTGGTAAGATCTTTTCATTTTTTTATTAGATAAAAAAAGGTGTGGCGCCTTTTATCTTTATAAAATCAAGGGTTAATATCTCCTTAGGGGATTATTGAACAGGGGGGAATAATAATCTTATATGTTTATTTGATTTTACGCTGCTTTATGTGTGAGATGTCAAGCTGTTGTGGAATATACAGGTTTCACTTTCACTTTGGGAGCCATGCAGCTTACAAGCTTGGCACACTTTCTCTCATAGCAGGGACAGTCCTGCATTGTGCACTATGTGATTCATTCCCTCTTTCCTGACCAGACTATCAGAGAGGAGTCATAAATCTCTGTACTGTCTGGGTCATAGGAGGTGGTAAGTGCCCCAGCCATTGGGGTATAAGGGTACCGTTTTTAAATAAAATAAGATGTATTATTTCTCTAGTTCTCCAGGTATTGCTCTAGCGATGGAGGATTCTGTTGCTTTTGAGGGCACTCCCTCTATTCCTACATTGTTATCTCTATACACACGCAGTTTTCCCGTAGCATTGCGGATCCTCCATCTGGAAGGGGCCTTTTTTTCTCTAGACGTTACTGCACAGTTTAGACAGTGGAGTCTGCGGCCTTAATGCTTTACCTCGCCCTGCTAAGCGCAAGTAAAAGGTAAATTGAAATAAATTGAATAGAGTGTGAGGACAGGGAGGTGCCTTCCCTTCCCTGCTCCTGTTATCCTGGGTATTCCACTTTGGTCTGTACAGTTCTCTGCGACTGTCCCTGAGTGTATCGTTACAGAATTGCGTGCCCTTGCATGTTACTCAGACATGTTTTTTCAGTTATTGAACGACCCTATCCCTATCGGATACTGGAATACTCAGTCTGCTTTTCAAATGGAGCACCTCAATAGACGTGTGGGGATGATTTAATCTCCTGATTGTCCATGTATTGAGATCTTTTACAGTTTTTTTGGAAGATCAGGGCTCCGTTTGGTTGGTCCTGCGGTAGGCCTGTTTCTTTTTGGTCGTTAACTTACGGGTTGCCTTGTATTTTATTTTCACCCGATAGGATGTCCTGTCTGTTTTCCTTCTTCCCCTCTGAGGGAGGATTTATGCGGCTTGATGTTTAGGACCGGATTGCAGGCTGGTCCTGTTTGGGTTCAGTTCTGTCTGGTAGCTGTTCGGATACGTGGCGCCGCTCTGCTTGGCTGGTCCGGTAGAGGTGCCGAGTGCTCATGTTATCCTCTGTGTTCAACTAAGCATTCTAGAGGACCGGTGGGTCCGTGAGGCAGGAAGAATTGTCTCAGTCCTTATAGCCTTCAATTTTGATGACTGGGTCAGTGGAGTTCCGCTGTGTCTCTCTCTCTTGTGTCTGGGGTTGTCAGACCCTAGAGCTCCTTCACATGTAGTGGAGGGTTGGTGGGCTTGTGCCCTCTTGCTGCCGAGTTGAGCAGTTTGGTCTTTTTTCTTTTAAGGCCCTGGGAATTGTCCTTCTGGACTTAGTACTCAGCAGCTACTAGTTTATTGGGTAGTTCAGCTGCCTTGCAGCGTATGGGTTGCAGAATGTGACCAGCTGCAGCTATTGCACATTGACTGTGTACTGTCTAGCTGTTTTTTTTATGAGACCTTTTGGTCTTCCTCTGTTGTCTCCATGTGAGTTGGGTCTCCTTTTAGGGACCTAGGTTCCCCTCCGGGATATGGTCGTTCCCTTTTAGGGGCTCTGGGCATGGTCTCCTTGGGCTCTGCTCAGAACTGGGGATGCTGTGCATCCTTTTCTCTCTATAATCCTCTCACCTAGATTACGAGTTTTGCGTTAGGAGGGGTGCGGTGCTAACAAGCAGTTTATTCTCACCGCTCACCTACAGACAATGCTGGTATTACGGGTCTTTTTAAACCCGGCGTTAGCCACAAAAAGGTGAGCGTAGAGCAAAATTTAGCTCTGCATCTCACCTCAATACCAGCGCTGCTTAAGTCAGCGGTGAGCTGGCAAAACGTGCTTGTGCACGATTTCCCCATAGGAATCAATGGGGCAGAGCCGACTGAAAAAAACCTAACACCTGCAAAAAAGCAGCATTCAGCTCCTAACGCATCCCCATTGATTCCTATGGGGAAACACATTTATGTCTACACCTAACACCCTAACATGAACCCTGAATATAAACACCCCTAATATTAAACTTATTAACCCCTAATCTACCTCCCCCGACATCGCCGCAACCTACATTATATTATTAACCCCTTATCTGCCTCTCCGGACACCGCCAGCAACATTATACTTATGAACCCCTAATCTGCCGCCCCCAACATCGCCGACACCTACATTATATTTCTTCTAATAGATACGACGAGTCCACGGATTCATCCTTACTTGTGAGATATTATCCTCCTGCTAACAGGAAGTGGCAAAGAGCACCACAGCAGAGCTGTCTATATAGCTCCTCCCTTGACTCCACCCCTCAGTCATTCTCTTTGCCTATACTAAGTAATAAGAAGAGGTAAAGTGAAAGAGGTGATAAAATGATAGTTTTTATTTTCTTCAAGCAAGACTTTTTTATTTTAAATGGTACCGGTGAGTGCTATTTTTTCTCAGGCAGCAGATGGATGAAGATTTCTGCCTGGAGATTGATGATCTTAGCAGTTGTCACTAAGATCCACAGTAGTTCCCACAGAATGGCTCAGGAGTACTTGAGAAGCTTCAGTGTAAGGAACGTTTTTCATGCTACATGAATGTTCAGTCATTTTTTCTGAAGAGACTATGGTATTTCAGAACTGGCTGACATAGTTCCCTTAAGGGAAGTTGTAAGCAGTAATCCTACATGTAAAGAAGGAGGCATTACTGGAACCTGTTAATTATGGAACAATTTGGTTGACACTGTTATCATAATGTTTTGTGGGCAAAACGTTTTCATGTTTTTGGGGATGCTTAACTTTTTTATATACAAGCGTTTTTTGTGGCTGATGGCACTATAAGGGTTCACATGGCTCATTAATGGATGGGTTATATGAAAACCCACATGGCTAGTTTGCTAGACCGCTTTACAGCGGTTCCCATTAGGCATGAAAGACATCGATATTGATGGGCGGGGCCTATTTTCACGCCTCAGATGCGCAGTTGAAATGATTCTGAAGACAGCAAGCTCCAGCTCCGGTGGGCCTAGGCTGCAGATTTAGACAAAAAACAAAGGATAGTGTGTCTTACAGACCCCTGAGGGCAGGTAGGCGCCACAGCAGGGGGTTGATTTATTACTTTTAATAAACGTTTTTTTGAGTAACATTTGTTTCTATAAAGGGTTAACTTTTCCTTACTTGTGGTGCAATCTTAGCTTACAAGATTAAACACATATATGCAAAAATTGTTATATTTATTACATTTTAAGACAGTTTTGGAAAACTTGTATGCTTTTTTACTCTTAAAGGCGCAGTACCGTTTTTTCAGATTGTTGTTTTTTTCACTAAATAAAGCATTTTCAGGACTTTTTGTGGTTATTACTAGCCTGTTCAACATGTCTGACAGGACATTGAGTCATTGTTCTATGTGTTTAGAAGCCATTGTGGAACCCCCACTTAAGATGTCTCCCTCATATACTGAAAGGGCTTTACATTGCAAATAACATATTTTAAGTGATAAAAGTATGTCTAGGGATGATTCTCAGTCTGAAGAGAATCAGGCTATGCCATCCAATTCTCCTGAAGTGTCACAACCTTTAACGCCCACTCAAGCGACGCCAAGTACATTTAGTGCGTCTAATTCTTTTACTCTGCAAGATATGGCTGCAGTTATGTCTACTACCCTTACAGAGGTATTATCTAAACTGCCAGGTTTACAGGGTAAGCGCAGTAGGTCCGGTACTAGAGTAAATGCTGAGCCCTCTGACGCTTTATTGGCCATCCCGATGTACCTTCACAGTGTTCTGAGTTGGGGGTAGGGGAATTGCTGTCTGAGGGAGAACTTTCAGACTCAGGAAATGTGTTCCCTCAAACAGACTCGGATGTGATGGCCTTTAAATTTAAGCTGGAACACCTCCGCCTGTTACTTCGGAAGGTTTTAGTGACTCTGAATGATTGTGACCCTATTGTAATCCCACCAGAGAAGTTGTGTAAAATGGATAAATATCTAGAGGTCCCTACTTACACCAATGTTTTTCCAGTACCTAAAAGGATTTCAGACATTATTACTAAGGAATGGGATAGACCAGGCATTCCGTTCTCTCCCCCTCCTACTTTTAATAAAATGTTTCCCATATCTGACACCATTCGGGATTCCTGGCAGACGGTCCCTAAGGTGGAGGGTGCTATTTCTACCCTGGCTAAGCGTACAACTATACCTATTGAGGACAGTTGTGCTTTCAAAGATCCTATGGATAAAAAATTAGAGGGTCTGTTGAAGAAGTTGTTTATTCATCAGGGTTTTCTTCTACAGCCGATAGCATGCATTGTTCCAGTGATTACTGCAGCAGCTTTTTGGTTTGAGGCGCTAGAGGAGTCTCTTAAGGTTGAGACCCCATTAGATGATATTTTGGATAGAATTAAGGCTCTCAAGCTAGCAAATTCTTTTATTACCGATGCCACTTTTCAAATGGCTAAATTAGCGGCTAAAAATGCAGGCTTTTAGATCTTCCGGAAACACTGGGCACTACTTAAAGACGATGACATACTGGGAGAAAAATTACCTCAGGTACCAAAGTTTGTATATAGAAAACGAACAACTTAAAGAATAAACTGGCACCGAGCATACAGAAGAAAAATCCTCCAGGAATACAAGACGTCTTTGGTAAAAAGGTTAAGGGCTTCTTCCCCTGTCACACTTGCAAAGCATGCAAATGTGGAGTGAAAACGGATTAATTTCACTCCAACAATACCAGAAAAAAAATACAAAATTGGAAACCTGATCCGTTGCCAAGATAAGGGAGTGGTCTATTTACTCCAATGTCCATGTGGCCTCCAATACATAGGACAGACATCCAGGCCATTGCGAGGTAGGATACGTGAGCATATCCTGGAAATTGAAAAACGCAATATGGATACCCCACTGTATAAACATTTCTCTATTAAACATCAAGGGAATATTAATACACTTAAATATATGGGGATTCAAAAAGTAACTAAGAACTGGAGAGGAAGCAATTACGAAAAAAAGTTACTAACGGCAGAATCCAAATGGATATTTTATTTAGACTGCTTATATCCCAGAGGGTTCAACAACAAAGAGGATCTATCTCACCTTTTAAACCTAAACTAAACTAACTATAATGATATATAAAGGAAAAATCTCAAAAGCAACCCAGAGAAACTATGGGGATATGTTTAATCGTACTAATCCCATGAGAAGTGCCTCTTTTGGCGGAGAACAGTATAATACTGAGTTTGCTTTTATGAATACACGGGCTGTGAAACATGATAGCAAGTATCATAATCAACGATCGTCTAAAAAAAAAACTAAATTCCCCTATCTGTGTATGAATACCTCCTGCTATATCCACCTCTCTCTGCATATATGATGAATTTTTAATGTATACCCATATATGGGCATCTTCTGGTTGCATTATGGCTCTATTCCTAATACTCTAGCACTGCTAGCTACATACCCCTCTATAAACTTTGTGATTTAGATAGATTTTCACAAGGTTAGTACCTAAAACATATTTGATATTCATATTTAAAGAAGACGGCAATTCAGTCATTCATATATATAAACTCGGACATAATACTCTGGATATATAGTACATAAACAGGAACAAACAGAATTATAAATTATAATTTAAAAAGAAAAAGTTTTTGGGTACACTTGTCACTAGGGTACGCTATATGCCACACACCAATGAGTTTGTAATGATAGGTGTCTATTCTAAATTTGAAAAAAGTCTTGAGGATAGTTTATCTGATAGTTTTTCTAAGATTATATAACACATTACTCAGGGCTAATATCTCTCTAGATAAGACACTACTAGTACAGAGGTCACTTTCCCACTCGATTGGATACTTATGTTAAACAAATAAAGGTTGTTTAATATTTCTACACCACCATCTGGTTCCCATACGTTTCTGTTCCACTTAAAACCTATTGAGGTTTCACCTTGTTTGTAAAAAAAACATTTCTCTTTATTCTGGATAATAATTCACACCTCAGCATAGACTTAGCACTATAGCAAAATCCAGTATATAGAAGACAACAATATAACACCATTAGGAATATTGTAAGGGATATATAATACATAGTCACACATTTTTTAATATGACTAATATAGAGCTAAGATCGTGTAACATTATCATACACTTCTTACCATAATTAATATAAAGCTTAAATTGGGTAATAAGTATATAACGCAACAAATCTGTCTTTTATGTGGAATATTTTTCCTATACTTTTTGAGACTAGTAATAAGATCAAAATTGATACCTATATACACAAAATAAACTAGACCAAGATAGATAAGGGAATTTTTAACCATATCCCTATTACTATCCAATGATACTGAGCCTCTTAAACACACCCTTGTCCTACCCAATAGATATTACACTGCATAATTAAGCTATACCCAATAGAAATAGCCGAAAAAAGGTTTGTAGTCTGACAGTAAATTCTCTCCTCGTTCAGACCTTATAACACGATCAGCATAGATCGTGTAATAAGTAAAAGATGAAACTAGCAAGTCCGTCCTTTATATAGAATATGTCTTGTTTCCGCTTTTTATTCTCATATCTAAAGATTGGCATCTAGAAATGACATCTAAAAATGACACCTTAACATATACGCTAAAATGGCTTTATTATGACAGATAAGGGAATGTTTTAACAACATTCCGACTACTATCCAATGAAATTGAGCCTATTATACACACCCCTGCCCCATCCAATAGAAACCAAGCCCCTACTGAGATTATACCCACTAGAAACAGCTGAAAAACGGCTTGGAGATTACAGTAAACTCTCTTTCTTATCAGATCATGATGAGAAATAGGGCTAATACAGAAATGTCTACTGCCACACTTCCTTGAATGCACCCGATCCTGTCTGATCTTGGAAGTTAAGCAGGGCCAGGCCTGGTCAGTACCTGGATGGGAGACCGCCTGGGAACAACAGGTGCGGTAGGAACATTTTTTAAATAATAGATATGAAGTCATAACTAAAAAGGCTGGGTTTGTATATATATTTTTCCAAATTTGGAACATTGTATTCTAACATATGAATTTTCGTATTTTCTCTGAATAAAAGTGATCAGATGCAGACAGAGCTTGACAAAATAAGGATACCATCTAAATGCATTATAATGAATTTTTTAATCACAGATTTTTAAACTATAAAATATCGCCTAGATTTAGAGTTCTGCGTTAGCCGTCAAAACCAGCGTTAGGGGGTCCTAACGCTGGTTTTGGCCGCCCGCTGGTATTTAGAGTCAGTCAGGAAAGGGTCTAACGCTCACTTTCCAGACGTGACTTTTCCATACCGCAGATCCCCCTACGCCATTTGCGTAGCCTATCTTTTCAATGGGATCTTTCTAATGCCGGTATTTAGAGTCTTGGCTGAAGTGAGCGTTAGAAATCTAACAACAAGACTCCAGCCGCAGAGAAAAGCCAGGAGTTAAGAGCTTTCTGGGCTAGCGCTGGTTCATAAAGCTCTTAACTACTGTGCTCTAAAGTACACTAACACCCATAAACTACCTATGTACCCCTAAACCGAGGCCCCCCATATCGCCGCCACTCTATTATTTTTTTTTAACCCCTAATCTGCCGACCGCACACCGACGCAACCTACATTATCCCTATGTACCCCTAATCTGATGCTCCTAATATCGCCGACACCTACATAATATTTATTAACCCCTAATCTGCCCCCCCCCCCCAACGTCGCCGCTACCTTACCTACAATTATTAACCCCTAATCTGCCGACCGGACCTCACCGCTACTCTAATAAATGTATTAACCCCTAAAGCTAAGTCTAACCCTAACACCCCCCTAAGCTAAATATAATTTTTATCTAATTAAATAAAATAAATCTTATTAAATAAATGAATCCTATTTAAAGCTAAATACTTACCTGTAAAATAAACCCTAATATAGCTACAATATAAATAATAATTATATTGTAGCTATTTTAGGATTAATATTTATTTTACAGGCAACTTTGTATTTATTTTAACCAGGTACAATAGCTATTAAATAGTTAATAACTATTTAATAGTTACCTAGTTAAAATAATTACAAAAGTACCTGTAAAATAAATCCTAACCTAAGTTACAATTAAACCTAACACTACACTATCAATAAATTAATTAAATAAACTACCTACAATTATCTACAATTAAACCTAACACTACACTATCAATAAATACATTAAATACAAATACCTACAAATAAATACACTAACTAAAGTACAAAAAATAAAAAAAGAACTAAGTTACAAAAAAATAAAAAAAGAACTGTTACAAAAAATAATTTACAAACATTATAAAAATATTACAACAAATTTAAGCTAATTACAGCTACTCTAAGCCCCCTAATAAAATAACAAAGCCCCCCAAAATAAAAAAATACCCTACCCTATTCTAAAATAAAAATTGAAAAGCTCTTTTAACTTACCAGCCCTTAAAAGGGCCTTTTGCGGGGCATGCCCCAAAGAATTCTGCTCTTTTGTCTGTAGAAAAAACATACAATACCCCCCCAACATTACAACCCACCACCCACATACCCCTAATCTAACCCAAACCCACCTTAAATAAACTTAACACTAAGCCCCTGAAGATCTCCCTACCTTGTCTTCACCACGCCGGGTATCACCGATTCGTCCAGAAGAGGGTCCGAAGTCTTCATCCAATCCGGGCGATGTCTTCATCTAAGCGGGGGCTGAAGAGGTCCAGCCGGATGATGGACCTCTTCAGCCCCCGCTTGGATGAAGACATCACCCGGATTGGATGAAGACTTCGGACACTCTTCTGGACGGATCGGTGATACCCGGTGTGGTGAAGACAAGGTAGGGAGATCTTCAGGGGCTTAGTGTTAGGTTTATTTAAGGGGGGTTTGGGTTAGATTAGGGGTATGTGGGTGGTGGGTTGTAATGTTGGGGGGGGTGTATTGTATGTTTTTTTACAGGCAAAAGAGCAGAATTCTTTGTGGCATGCCCCACAAAAGGCCCTTTTAAGGGCTGGTAAGGTAAAAGAGCTTTTCAATTTTTATTTTAGAATAGGGTAGGGCATTTTTTTATTTTGGGGGGCTTTGTTATTTTATTAGGGGGCTTAGAGTAGGTGTAATTAGCTTAAAATTGTTGTAATATTTTTATAATGTTTGTAAATTATTTTTTTATTTTTTGTAACTTAGTTCTTTTTTTATTTTTTGTACTTTAGTTAGTGTATTTATCTGTATTTATTTGTAGGTATTTGTATTTAATTTATTTATTGATAGTGTAGTGTTAGGTTTAATTGTAGATAATTGTATGTAGTTTATTTAATTTATTTATTGATAGTGTAGTGTAAGGTTTAATTGTAGATAATTGTAGGTAGTTTATTTAATTAATTTATTAATAGTGCAGTGTTAGGTTTAATTGTAACTTAGGTTAGGATTTATTTTACAGGTACTTTTGTAATTATTTTAACTAGGTAACTATTAAATAGTTATTAACTATTTAATAGCTATTGTACCTGGTTAAAATAAATACAAAATTGCCTGTAAAATAAATATTAATCCTAAAATAGCTACAATATAATAATTATTTATATTGTAGCTATATTAGGGTTTATTTTACAGGTAAGTATTTATCTTTAAATAGGATTAATTTATTAAATAAGATTTATTTTATTTCGTTAGATAAAAATTATATTTATCTTACGGGGGTGTTAGTGTTAGGGTTAGATTTAGCTTTAGGGGTTAATACATTTATTAGAGTAGCGTTGAGGTCCGGTCAGCAGATTAGGGGTTAATAATTGTAGGTAGGTATCGGCGATGTTGGGGGCAGCAGATTAGGGGTTAATAAATATAATATAGGGGTCAGCGGGGGTTAGGAGCAGCAGATTAGGGGTTCATAGGGATAACGTAGGTTGCGGCGGTGTAGGGCAGATTAGGGGTTAAAAATAATATGCAGGTGTCAGCGACAGCGGGGTCGGCAGATTAGGGGTTAATAAGTGTAAGGCTAGGGGTGTTTAGACTCGGGGTGCATGTTAGGGTGTTAGGTGCAGACTTAGGAAGTGTTTCCCCATAGGAAACAATGGGGCTGCGTTAGGAGCTGAACGCTGCTTTTTTGTAGGTGTTTGGTTTTTTTTCAGCTCAAACTGCCCCATTGTTTCCTATGGGGGAATTGTGCACGAGCACGTTTTTGAAGCTGGCCGCGTCCGTAAGCAACGCTGGTATTGAGAGTTGCAGTGGCGGTAAATTATGCTCTACGCTCCCTTTTTGGAGCCTAACGCAGCCCTTCTATGAAATCTAAATACCAGCGGTATTTAAAAGGTGCGGGGGGAAAAAAGCACGCGTTAGCTAACGCACCCCTTTGGCCGCAGAACTCTAAATCTAGCCGTTTATGTTTTAAACACACATTTAAGGTCAGTAAAACAGGAACTGCTTAACAAACACTTCCTGTTCCACAATTTTATGGCCAGCAATCAGTCTGGTATAAAAAGACCACTACTAACACCATAAAACCAGTCTTGATAAAGGTCTCTTTGTGACCGAAACGCGTCGACTGGTAAGCACAATTTCATTTTCTATTGATCTAAAAACAATCTACACCATCATATCTTTCTTTTACAGAAAGATCATCCAGGGATTATAGCAAAATATTTGCCAAGAAGATAGAATTTTGGGTTGGAAAAAGGCTAGCAAGTACTGACACTGCTATTCAGTATAAAACACTTGGAAAATCACCATAACTATTGCTGTTAGGATGCACAACACTTTAAGGATTATTGTTTTTTCTTAAAGAGACACACTACTTATTATAATTTTTGTTGGATTATTTTTTGGACTATTATTTACATTTATATAAGTCATTATTTGAACACACCACAATGTTTTTATAAATTTTTGGTTTTTCATTTTTCACAATCTCTGTTCTTAATTCACATTTTTTGAAGATCAACCTAATTTTTTTGACCATTAATAAGTCTTGTACACTAATTTTTGCACACAACTTTTTTGATACACATTTTTTACATTGGCATATTGTTGTCACAATATTTTTTACTTGACAATGCGTATGTGTTAAACACAGAGTTAAAGGTCTTACTCAGAGCCTTACACATTAGTTACTATTGGCAATATTTAGGAGCATTGCATAGAATCGAGAACATTATTGGTTAGATAATATTATATAACGGACTAATATATTTCACCTATTATGTGTATGTGGTAAACACAAAGTTGAATTTTTGTTGTGAGCCTTATACTAAATTTGGAATTTTTTATGATTATTATTTTTTTTTTTATATAAATTTTTTTATTGAGGTTTTGCACAATAAAACATAAGACATATATCGCCTCTTTGATAACCAAAGGAGATAATAAATACTATTAGACAACATATATCAACAATCACAATGTTCAGCATAGATAGGCAGATGGAACCTCGATTTTTTGGTGTATTAGCATAAGTGTCTGACCTAGCGAAGGCTAATTTTTAAGCCAAATGGCCAATTAGTATAGTAGCTAACTGATGGTCAAGTAGATAGCTCTTAAAGAGCTATAACAAGAGTAGAAGTGAATACACTTTATGGGGGGGGGGGTGAATTTCAGCGGGTGAGCACTGCTCTTAAAACGAGGGGGGGGGTTCTGGGGTGGCGGAGCCATATACACAAGTTCTTTAATATAATAACTTTACTCTGGAGTATCCTTGGAGACCGTATAGCCAGTTAGAGCATACAGTATAAGTAAAACTTAAGAGGCTGACATCTGATTATACATGTGTGACAGAATGAAGGTATATAATAGGTCAAACAAATGTCTAATCTAGAATTGCAGCGTTGCATTCGCTGATATAACTCGGTAGATAAGAGAGTAGCATTAAACAATCAATTTGTTATTAAACCAATACTATGCCATGTCCATAAACTCAAATAAATGGAGCAAAAGAAACATGTAAAAAAAAAAAAACATTTTTCAGTTTCATAAAGCCTTATGCATACATATTAAACATTTATATCAAGAGTAATTCATACTAAATCCAAACTACCATTAATAAAATAATTTTACTTTGATAAGTTGACATGCCTGTTCTAACTTCATTGGTGAAGGATCTATCATGGTGGAGTGCAAGTGTCTGTCTATTTCTGGATAATGGCGCATTTAGCAAAGTGCTCATAGCCAATGTCAATGTAGGGGCATCATGCCCACGCTAGGGCAAGCAGCTTTGCAGCATTGTAGCTAGTATTACATAAGCCCATGACCAAACATTATATTCCTATCTCCATACCTATAAGCATATGTCTATGTAGCTCATTAAATACTTCGTGACTTAGGATTGTATAAACATATTCATAAGATAATACAATGCCATATACGTCTAGCAATAACTAAGTAGTGGGGTTTCCTAGTTTATGAACGCAATAGCACAGTGCAGTGTGATATGGCATAAAAAAAAGAATGCAATCCGCTGTTATAGAACTGCAGTGCAAAGAGTAGCCATGTTGTGGGGCACTTAAGGCATATTACATGAAAAGTAGGGTAACTGTGTCATCATTCAACTAAGAGTAGTAAAAACGGTGAGTATTAGGACCATGCGTTAGCATAGTGAAGATATCTAAAAATAGTTCCTATAATGTAATAGAGTTACATCCCAAAACAGCCTATACAAACATAATGTATCCATGAATTAGTAGTGTCTCTACAGTTGGCAGAGCCAGTTTATAAAAGTATGTGCATTTATAAAACCTACGAATATACTAGAGAGACGTCACATTTAGGCGTGAAAGAGAGTAGGAGCAGTAGCTATAACTGCATGAGCTTACTCAGAGTGTCATTCAGGGTATTAACATTATCCATGCCCAGTGGTGAGCTAAGGACACAATGCGGTCCTGAAATATCAATATACAAAATATAAGCAGTACAGAAAAAAAAAACATTACTCCAAAGTCACGTAATCAGGATAGCACGAGTAGGACTCGTAAAAACCTAGGTATAGTACAATATATATACTTTTTTTTCTTTTTTTTTCTCCCCCCAATAGAAACCCCACATTGACAGCTTATACAGACAAGCAATTAACATTCTTATATGAAGCATTAAATTATATAAAGCTAGCTTCACTCAGCCTTATTAATCTAGACTGACTTATGGGGTAACCTAAGGTAAAACCTAGGTATAACAAGCTATAGGTAATAGCCCCATAGATATCTATGAGACACAGTTTGAATATATAGTGGATACCAGCACCATAAACCCTAAAGACACAGTGACTGGATTAGGGGTACTTCAGTTTATCGGTTAGGTATTCCAGGCTCATTAAATAAAAGTAGCAGCTTCTGCATGCAAATAAGATCCTCAAACCCTAGCAGCCTGGGGATCACTAGTTTGTAACAGGCTTAATCAACAGTATAAGCTGTAACTTAATAAACATAGGACCAAACATGGGAAGGCTATATAAAATGTGAGTGTCTCAAGCAAATGTTCAACGTTAAGAAAGTTCATACTGTCTTTGAGAGCTTATTAAAGGTGTTACTGTGATCTTGAGTCAGCGTCTGAAAATGTCCTTAGGTCTAGCCGGGGAGCAGAGGCACCAAACCTGGATTATGTCTGACCATCAACCTATTCCACATGGGGCTTGCTGGGATGCATAGTGTAACAGGGTAGGTGAAAAAACAGAGTCTGAGACCATTACCCTCAGACAAAAGGAGAGTTGAGAATTATTTGGAGAGCCCAGATCAGCTATATTAGTATGGGAAAGCAATACAAACAATGAATGAGCCTGCGTGAGGACCGTCACCTCAGAAAGCCAGCCCGGCTTAGTAAATGCATTATGTCCCATGTCAGTGTATGCAGGATTCTTACACAAGCGTGCCGGGTAATCAGCGTTGCAGAGTGTATCCTCCTTGATATCTGTGGCACTAACCGCAGGCTTTTTGCTCTTCTCCACAGGGTGCAGAGCCAAGAGAGACCCCGCACACAGCACTATAGACTCCGTGTCAGAGGATGCAAAAGGAATGGCGCCATCTTGTAGGTGCTTGAACTCTCCTTGGGCATATAGATCTCCTGATTGCTGTGCCGGCGCAGGAGTTCTGTTTTGAGCGCAAAGTGTGACCTCCGCTTCCGTAACATGGCCACTACACAGCAGAATCGGTCTCACCGTGATACCGGCTATTCTAGGCATAACTTCTTCCGTCGCCTCTCTTATCTGTTCCTCGCGTGAAGGGTGTTGCTTGCTGTGAGTTGGTAGCTTTTTATTATCCCTACTGCCCTGCGACAGGGACATCTGTTGATCCACCGTGAACCTCAAGCAGGCTGATAATGTCTCATATCCAGCATCCAGTTGTAGATTAAGGTTCCACAGTGCCTCATATATATCTGCGGAGTCTCCCTCCATATCTGACACCACACCTGTTATAGGCCACAGCGGCCTAGGCATTTATCAATTAGCGGAGGAGAGTAGGATGAATATCTGACTCGATCAAAGAGTAAGGCAATTCACAATCACTGCAAGATCAGTCCTGCTTACACACTATTAGAGTTGAGGCAAATTACAATGAATAAATCGCAATCTGCCATTATTTTAGGTAAATCTTTGCAGGAGCTCTCTAAAACACGTCTTTTCTGCTTGGCTGCTGGCTCCGCCCCTTTTATGATTATTTTTTAAGAGCAATGTTTGCACAATTTTAAATGCCATATCTGCTATATAACTATTTGTTTTAATTATTCATTTAGCTATTATTGCTGTATAAATTTGTGTATGTGTATGCGGTAAACACAAAGTTGAGAGGTGTTCTTACGCTGTGTAGAAGACCTCTATACCATGGGTGTAATCTGTCCAGTTCCAAAACTAGAGCAGGGACAGGGGTTTTACTCAAATCTGTTTGTGGTTCCCAAAAAAGAGGGAACCTTCAGACCGATTTTAGATCTCAAATGTCTAAACAAATTTCTCAGAGTCCCATCGTTCAAGATGGAGACCATACGAACAATTTTACCAATGATCCAGGAGGGTCAATATATGACCACCATGGACTTGAAGGATGCGTATCTTCACATTCCTATCCACAAAGATCATCACCAGTTTCTCAGGTTCGCCTTCCTGGACAAACATTACCAGTTTGTGGCCCTCCCTTTCGGGTTGGCAACAGCTCCCAGAATTTTCACAAAAGTGCTAGGGTCCCTTCTGGCGGTTGTAAGGCCACGAGGCATAGCAGTGGTGCCCTATCTGGATGATATTTTGATTCAGGCGTTAACTTACCAGCTAGCCAAATCTCACATGAACGTCGTGTTGGCTTTTCTAAGGACTCACGGGTGGAAGGTGAATATACAAAAGAGTTCACTAGTTCCACTGATAAGAGTCCCATTCCTAGGAACTCTGATAGACTCGGTAGACATGAACATTTTTCTGACAGAGGTCAGAAAGTCAAAGATCCTAACTACTTGCCGAGCACTTCCTTCCATTCCTCAGCCATCAGTGGCGCAGTGTATGGAGGTCATTGGGTTAATAGTAGCGGCAATGGACATCATTCCGTTTGCTCGCTTACATCTCAGAACACTGCAGCTGTGCATGCTCAGACAGTGGAATGGGGATTATGTGGATTTATCTTCTCGGATAAATCTGGATCTAGAG
Source organism: Bombina bombina (assembly GCF_027579735.1). Lineage (NCBI taxonomy): Eukaryota > Metazoa > Chordata > Amphibia > Anura > Bombinatoridae > Bombina > Bombina bombina. The sequence continues at coordinate 1,218,963,135 of NC_069500.1, read as the reverse complement.
ACCAGAGACTCTCTTCTTTGGTGGTTGTCACAGGACCATCTGTCCCAGGGAATGTGCTTCTGCAGGCCAGAATGGGTCATAGTGACGACGGACGCCAGCCTCTTGGGCTGGGGTGCAGTCTGGAATTCCCTGAAGGCTCAGGGTGTTTGGACTCAGGAGGAGTCCCTATTACCAATAAATATTCTGGAACTGAGAGCAAAATTCAACGCGCTCCAAGCAATGCCTCAGTTGGCTTTGGCCAAATTCATAAGATTCCAGTCGGACAATATAACGACTGTAGCATATATCAATCATCAAGGGGGAACAAAGAGTTCTCTAGCGATTTCAGAGGTTTCCAAAATAATTTGACGGGCAGAGACTCACTCTTGCCATCTATCAGCAATCTATATCCCAGGAGTAGAGAACTGGGAAGCAGATTTTCTAAGTCGTCAGACTTTTCATCCGGGGGAGTGGGAGCTCCATCCGGAGGTGTCTGTCAATGGGGCACACCGGAATTGTGTCTGATGGCATCTCGTCAGAATGCCAAACTTCCTTGTTACGGGTCCAGATCAAGGGATCCCCAAGCAGTACTGATAGATGCTCTAGCAGTACCTTGGTCGTTCAACCTGGCTTATGTGTTTCCTCCTTTTCCTCTCCTACCTCGTCTGATTGCAAGAATTAAACAGGAGAGGGCTTCGGTAATCTTGATAGCGCCTGCGTGGCCACGCAGGACTTGGTATGCAGACCTGGTGGATATGTCATCTCTGCCACCATGGAAACTGCCACTGAGACAGGACCTTCTAATTCAAGGTCCGTTCCAACATCCAAATCTAAATTCTCTGCAACTGACTGCCTGGAGATTGAACGCTTGATTTTATCTAAGCGGGGATTCTCTGAGTCGGTCATTGATACCTTGATTCAGGAAAATTTACCATAAGATATGGCATAAATATCTTTATTGGCGCAAATCCAAGGACTACTCATGGAGTTGGATTAGGATTCCTAGGATTTTGTCCTTTCTCCAAGAAGGATTGGAGAAGGGATTGTCGGCTAGTTCCTTAAAGGGATAAAATTTATGCTTTGTAAATTTTACTACACAAACGTCTGGCGGATGTCCCAGACGTTCAGTCTTTTTATCAGGCTTTAGTTAGAATCAAGCCTGTGTTTAAACCTGTTGCTCCGCCATGGAGTTTGAATTTAGTTCTAAATGTGCTTCAAGGGGTTCCGTTTGAACCCATGCATTCCATAGATATTAAGCTGTTATCTTGGAAAGTTTCTATCTCTTCGGCTCAAAGAGTTTCTGAGCTTTCTGCGTTACAATGTTACTCGCCTTATCTTATATTCCATTCTGATAAGGTGGTTTTGGGTACTAAACCTGCATTCCTTCCTAAGGTTGTTTCAAATAAGAATATTAATCAGGAAATTGTTGTTCCTTCTCTGTGTCCTAATCCTTCTAAGAAGGAGCGTCTGTTACATAACTTGGACGTGGTTCGTGCCTTGAAGTTTTACTTACAAGCGACCAAGGATTTCCATCAAACATCTTCCCTATTTGTTGTTTATTCTGGAAAGTGTAGGGGTCAAAAAGCTACGGCTACCTCTCTTTCTTTTTGGCTTAAAAGCATCATCCGTTTGGCATATGAGACTGCTGGACAGCAGCCTCCTGAAAAAATTACAGCTCATTCTACTAGAGCGGTGGCTTCCACATGGGCTTTTAAAAACTATGCTTCTGTTGAACAGATTTGTAAGGCTGCGACTTGGTCCTCCCTTCATACCTTTTCCAAATTTTCAAAATTTGATAATTTTGCTTCTTCTGAGGCTTTTTTTGGGAGAAAAGTTCTTCAAGCAGCGGTGCCTTCCGTTTAGGTATCTGTCTTGTCCCTCCCGTTCCTCCGTGTCCTGTTGCTTTGGTATTGTATCCCACAAGTAAGGATGAATCCGTGGACTCGCTGTATCTAGTAGAAGAAAAGGAAATTTATGCTTACCTGATAAATTGATTTCTTCTACGATACGACGAGTCCACGGCCATCCCTGTCATTTATATAGATTATATTTTTGTTTTCAAACTTCAGTCACCTCTGCACCTTTTTAGTTTCTCCTTTTTCTTCCTATACCTTCGGTCGAATGACTGGGGGGTGGAGTCAAGGGAGGAGCAATATAGACAGCTCTGCTGTGGTGCTCTTTGCCACTTCCTGTTAGCAGGAGGATAATATCCCACAAGTAAGGATGAATCCGTGGACTCGTCGTATCGTAGAAGAAATCAATTTATCAGGTAAGCATAAATTTCCTTTTATTAACCCCTAATCTGCTGCCCCCAACATCGCCGAACCCTACATTATATTTATTAACCCCTAATCTGCTGCCCCCAACATCGCCGAATCCTACATTATATTTATTAACCCCTAATCTGCTGCCCCCAACGTCACCGCCACTATAATAAGTTTATTAACCCCTAAACCTAAGTCTAACCCTAACACCCCCCTACCTTAAATATAATTTCTCTTGTAAGATGTATCGAGTCCATGGATTCATCCTTACTTGTGGGATATTCTCCTTCCCTACAGGAAGTGGCAGAGAGAGCACTCACAGCAGAGCTGTCTATATAGCTCCCCCCTTAGCTCCACCCCCCAGTCATTCTCTCTGCCTGCTTAACTGCTAGGAAGGGCAAAGAGCTATGTGGTGACTAAGATGTTAGATTTTTACTTCTCAAGCAAAAGTTTATTATTTTAAATGGTATCAGTGTGTACTATTTACTCTCTGGCAGAAAAGGGATGAAGATTTCTGCAAGGAGGATGATGATCTTAGCACTTTGTAACTAAGATCCACTGCTGTTCTCACAAGGCCTGAAGAGTATTGGAAAACTTCAGTTGGGAGAACAGTTTGCAGGCTAAGCTGCATATGAGGTATGTTTAGTCTATTTTTTCTAGACAGACTGTGTTAATTCTAGAAAAGGCTGGCAATATCCCCATGAGGGAAGGGTAAGCTGTATTCAGTTACTTTAATAGGAATTTCAGCTTGCTTGAAGGGCTCATTAGTTACTGGTGACACTGTTAGGAAAAAACGTTTTGTTTTTTGATGCATTTGTAACGTTTTTTGAAGGGACTAAAGAGGTCATTGTGGCTTGGTTTTGAGTTTTGTAACTCACATGGTTAATTTAGAGACACTCTGGTGTTTCTCTGATAGGCCTCAAAACATCGAGTGAGGTGGGAGGGGCCTATTTTCGCGCCTCAGTTGCGCAGTTTCCTTTCCTCTGAGACATATCACTGCTTCTCCTGTCGTTTCTGCTGTGTTTGAGGGTTGTTAAAGAAGTTTTTTCCCCCACAAATCGTTCTGAAGGGCAGGTAGGAGCCACAGCAAAGTTGTGGCATGGTGCTGAAAGTCTATTTTACTGGGTTTAAAGTTTTTTCAATCCGTTTTTGCCATTAAAGGGTTAATTGTTTATTTGCATAGCTGTGCAAAGTTACTAAGCCTTTATAATGCTACTGTAAAAATTTTGTTAAGTTTACTGCTTTTTTACACTGTTTTGCAGAACTGGTGCAGCTTTTTTTCTCTTAAAGGAACAGTACCGTTTTATTTCTAAGTGTTTTTTACTTTGATTACAGTGTTTTCCAAGCTTGCTTGTTACATTACTAGCCTGTTTAACATGTCTGACACCAAGGAAAATCCTTGTTTAATATGTTTGGAAGCCATTGTGAAACCCCCTCTTAGAATGTGTCCCAATTGTACTGATATGTCTATAAACTATAAAGAACATATATTAGCACTTAAAAATAGAGCAATAGATGATTCTCAGTCAGAAGTAAATGAGGGTTCGCCATCTAGCTCTCCCCAAGTGTCACAACCAGTAACGCCCGCACAAGTGACGCCAAGTACCTCTAGTGCGTCAAATTCTTTTACTTTACAAGACATGGCCACAGTTATGAATACAACCCTCACAGAGGTTTTATCTAGACTGCCTGGTTTACAAGGAAAGCCGGACAGCTCTGGGTTTAGAAAATATGCTGAGCCGTCTGACGTTTTAGTAGCCGTATCTGATATGCCCTCACAATGCTCTGAAGTAGGGGTGAGGGATTTGTTATCTGAGGGAGAAATTTCTGATTCAGGAAAGACGCTTCCTCAGACAGATTCTGATATGACGGCCTTTAAATTTAAGCTTGAACACCTCCGCTTATTGCTCAGGGAGGTATTAGCAACTCTAGATGATTGTGACCCTATAGTGGTTCCAGAGAAATTGTGTAAAATGGATAAATACTTAGAGGTTCCTGTTTACACTGATGTTTTTCCAGTTCCTAAGAGGATTGTGAATATTATTACTAAGGAGTGGGATAGACCAGGTATTCCATTCTCTCCTCCTCCTGTTTTTAAGAAAATGTTTCCCATATCTGACACCATGCGGGACTTGTGGCAGACAGTCCCTAAGGTGGAGGGAGCTATTTCTACTCTGTCTAAGCGTACAACTATACCTATCGAAGACAGTTGTGCTTTCAAAGATCCTATGGATAAAAAATTAGAGGGTCTCCTGAAGAAACTTTTTGTTCATCAGGGTTTTTCTCTTCAACCTATAGCGTGCATTGTTCCTGTAACTACTGCAGCTGCTTTCTGGTTTGAGGCTCTAGAAGAGGCTCTTCAGATGAAGACTCCATTAGAGGAGATTATGGACAGAATCAAGGCCCTTAAATTGGCTAATTCTTTTATTACAGATGCCGCTTTTCAACTGGCTAAATTAGCGGCAAATAAGTTATGGCTTAAGTCCTGGTCTGCTGATGTGTCATCAAAATCTAAACTTTTGAACATCCCTTTCAAAGGAAAGACCCTATTCGGGCCTGAACTGAAAGAGATTATTTCAGATATCACTGGAGGGAAAGGTCATGCCCTTCCTCAGGATAGATCAAATAAGATGAAGATCAAACAAAATAATTTTCGTTCCTTTCGGAACTTCAAGAGTGGTTCCATTTCGGCTTCCTCTGCTGCAAAGCAAGAGGGGAATTTTGCCCAATCCAAGTCAGTCTGGAGACCTAACCAGGCTTGGAACAAGGATAAACAGGCCGAGAAGCCTGCAGCTGCTTCTAAGACAGCATGAAGGGGTAGCCCCCGATCCGGGACCGGATCTAGTAGGTGGCAGACTCTCTCTCTTTGCTCAGGCTTGGGCAAGAGATGTTCACGATCCCTGGGCTTTAGAAATTGTGTCTCAGGGATATCTTCTGGAATTCAAAGACTCCCTTCCACGGGGGAGATTTCATATTTCTCGATTGTCTGTAAACCAGACAAAGAGAGAGGCGTTCTTACGCTGTGTAGAAGATCTGCTTACCATGGGGGTGATCCGCCCAGTCCCAAAAGAGGAACAGGGACTAGGGTTCTACTCAAACCTGTTTGTGGTTCCCAAAAAAGAGGGAACTTTCAGACCAATCTTGGATCTCAAAATTCTAAACAAGTTCCTCAGGGTTCCATCATTCAAGATGGAGACCATTCAGACTATTCTGCCTCTGATCCAGGAAGGTCACTATATGAGACTACCGTGGACTTAAAGGATGCGTATCTAGACATCCCTATTCACAGAAATCATCATCAATTTCTCAGATTTGCCTTTCTAAACAGGCATTACCAGTTTGTGGCTCTTCCCTTCGGGTTAGCCACGGCTCCAAGAATTTTCACAAAGGTGCTAGGGTCCCTTCTGGCGGTTCTACGACCTCGGGGCATAGCAGTGGCACCTTATCTAGATGACATCTTAATTCAGGCGTCGACTTTTCAGCTAGCCAAGTCTCACACGGACATTGTGTTGGCTTTTCTGAGATCTCACGGGTGGAAGGTGAACATATAAAAAGAGTTCTCTCTTCCCTCTCAAAAGAGTTTCCTTCCTAGGGACTCTGATAGACTCGGTAGAAATGAAAATATTTCTGATGGAGGTCAGAAAATCAAAACTCTTAACCACTCTTCATTCCATTCCTTGGCCATCTGTGACTCAATGTATGGAGGTAATGGGACTCATGGTAGCGGCAATGGACATAGTTCCTTTTGACCGCCGACATCTCAGAACACTGCAACTATGCATGCTCAAACAGTGGAATGGGGATTATGCAGATTTATCTTCTCAACTGCATCTGGACCAGGAGACAAGAGATTCTCTTCTCTGGTGGTTGTCTCAGGACCACCTGTCTCACGGAATGTACTTCCACAGGCTAGAGTGGCTCATTGTAACGACAGATACCAGCCTGCTAGGCTGGGGTGCAGTCTGGAACTCCCTGAAAGCACAGGGTTTATGGTCTCGGGAGGAATCTCTTCTTCCGATAAACATCCTAGAACTGAGAGCGTTATTAAAGGCGCTTCAGGCGTGGCCTCAGCTTGCTGCAGCCAAATTCATCAGGTTTCAGTCGGACAACATCACGACTGTAGCTTATATCAATCATCAAGGAGGAACAAGGAGTTCTCTAGCGATGATGGAGGTAACCAAAATAATCCGATGGGCAGAGGATCACTCTTGCCATCTCTCAGCAATCCACATTCCAGGAGTAGAGAACTGGGAGGCGGATTTTCTAAGTCATCAGACTTTTCATCCGGGGGAGTGGGAACTCCATCCGGAGGTATTTGCTCAGCTGATTCAGCTATGGGGCACACCAGAATTGGATCTGATGGCGTTGCGTCAGAATGCCAAACTTCTTTGTTACGGGTCCAGGTCCCGGGATCCCAAGGCGGTACTGATAGATGCTCTAGCAGTACCTTGGTCCTTCAATCTGGCCTATGTTTTTCCACCGCTTCCTCTCCTTCCACGTCTGGTTGCCAGAATCAAGCAGGAGAGAGCTTCGATGATTCTGATAGCACCTGCGTGGCCACGCAGGACTTGGTATGCAGACCTAATGGGCATGTCTTCGGTTCCACCATGGACCCTGCCAATGAGGCGGGACCTTCTAATCCAAGGTCCGTTCTCACATCCAAATCTAGTTTCTCTGCGTCTGACTGCTTGGAGATTGAACGCCTAGTTCTATCAAAGCGTGGGTTCTCTGAGTCGGTCATTGATACCCTGATTCAGGCTAGAAAGCCTGTCACCAGGAAGATCTATCATAAGATTTGGCACAAATATCTTTTTTGGTGTGAATCCAAAGGTTACTCGTGGAGTAAGATTAGGATTCCTAGAATATTGTCTTTTCTCCAAGAGGGTTTGGAGAAGGGATTATCAGCTAGTTCTCTAAAAGGACAAATATCTGCTTTGTCTATTCTACTGCACAAACGTCTGGCAGATGTCCCAGACGGTCAAACTTTTAGTCAGGCTTTGGTCAGAATTAAGCCTGTATTTAAGCCTGCTGCTCCGCCTTGGAGCCTAAACTTAGTCCTTAGAGTTCTTCAAGGGGTTCCATTTGAACCTATGCATTCCATAGATATTAAATTTCTATCTTGGAAAGTTTTGTTCTTAGTTGCTATCTCTTCGGCTTGAAGAGTTTCTGAGCGATCTGCTTTACAGTGTGATTCCCCTTATCTTATTTTCCATTCAGATAAGGTGGTTTTGCATACCAAACCTAGTTTTCTTCCTAAGGTTGTTTCTAATAAGAATATCAATCAAGAGATTGTTGTTCCTTTTCTGTGTCCTAATCCTTCATCAAAGAAGGAACGTCTGTTGCACAATCTTGATGTGGTTCGTGCTTTAAAGTTCTACTTACAAGCAACTAAAGATTTCCGTCAAACATCTTCATTGTTTGTTGTTTATTCTGGTAAATGGAGAGGTCAAAGGGCTACAGCTACCTCTCTTTCCTTTTGGCTGAAAAGCATCATCCGTTTGGCCTATGAGACTGCTGGACAGCAGCCTCCTGAAAGAATTACTGCTAATTCTACTAGAGCTGTGGCTTCCACATGGGCTTTTAAAAATGAGGCTTCTGTTGAACAGATTTGTAAGGCGGCGACTTGGTCTTCGCTTCATACTTTTTCCAAATTTTACAAATTTGATACTTTTGCTTCTTCGGAGGCTATTTTTGGGAGAAAGGTTCTTCAAGCAGTGGTGCCTTCTGTTTAAGGTCCCTGTCTTGTCCCTCCCTTCATCCGTGTCCTAAAGCTTTGGTATTGGTATCCCACAAGTAAGGATGAATCCGTGGACTCGATACATCTTACAAGAGAAAACATAATTTATGCTTACCTGATAAATTTATTTCTCTTGTGATGTAGCGAGTCCATTTTTATTTTTTAAACTTTCAGTCACCACTGCACCCTATGGTTTCTCCTTTTTCTTCCTAGCCTTCGGTCGAATGACTGGGGGGTGGATCTAAGGGGGGAGCTATATAGACAGCTCTGCTGTGGGTGCTCTCTCTGCCACTTCCTGTAGGGAAGGAGAATATCCCACAAGTAAGGATGAATCCGTGGACTCGATACATCACAAGTGAAATAAATTTATCAGGTAAGCATAAATTATGTATTTAAATAAAATTAACACAATTAAATAAATTAATCCTATTTAAAACTAAATACTTACCTATAAAATAAACCCTAAGCTAGCTACAATATAACTAATAGTTACATTGTAGCTATCTTAGAGTTTATTTTTATTTTACAGGCAACTTTGTATTTATTTAAACTAGGTACAATAGTTATTAAATAGTTATTAACTATTTAATAACTACCTAGTTAAAATTAAGACAAATTTACCTGTAAAATAAACCCTTACCTAAGTTACAATTACACCTAACACTACACTATCATTACATTAATTACCTAAACTAACCACAATTAAATACAATTAAATTAAATAAACTAAAGTACGAAAAAAAACCCACTAAATTGCAAAAAATAATAAAATAATTTTTTTAAACTAATTACACCTAATCTAATCCCCCTAATAAAATAAAAAAGCCCCCCAAAATAATAAAAAGCCAATAGAATGCAAGCTCAATCCTATTGGCTGATTGGATCAGCCAATGCGAGGTCAATAGAATGCATCAGCCAATGGGATTTTTCCTACCTTAATTCCGATTGGCTGATAGGATTCTATCAGCCAATCGGAATTCAAGGGACGCCATCTTGGATGACGTCACTTAAAGGACCAGTCATTCAGTCGTCGGCTGTCAGATGAAGAGGATGCTCCGCGTCAGATGTCTTGAAGATGGACCCGCTACGGAAGGATGAAGATAGAAGATGCCGCCTGGATGAAGACTTCTGCCCGTCTGGATGTCCTTTTCTGGCCGGATCGGATGAAGACTTCAGACCGTCTAGAGGACCACTTGTGCCCGGCTGGGTGAAGACATTTCAAGGTAGGGTAATCTTCAAGGGGGTAGTGTTAGGTTTTTTAAGGGGGATTGGGTGGGTATTAGAGTAAGGTTGGGTGTGTGGGTGGTGGGTTTTAATGTTGGGGGGGTATTGTATTTTTTTTACAGGTAAAAAAGCTAATTACTTTGGGGCAATGCCCCGCAAAAGGCCCTTTTAAGGGATATTTGTAATTTAGTATAGGGTAGGGAATTTTATTATTTTGGGGGGCTTTTTATTTTATTAGGGGGATTAGATTAGGTGTAATTAGTTTAAAAATCTTGTAATTCTTTTTTTATTTTCTGTAATTTAGTGGGTTTTTTTTTGTAATTTAGTTTATTTAATTTAATTGTAATTAATTGTAGGTAGTTTAGGTAATTAGTTTAATTATAGTGTAGTGTTAGGTGTAATTGTAACTTAGGTTAGGGTTTATTTTACAGGTACTTTTGTACTTATTTTAGCTAGGTAGTTATTAAATAGTTAATAACTATTTAATAACTATTGTACCTAGTTAAAATAATTACAAAGTTGCCTGTAAAGTAAAATAAAAAAACCCTAAGATGGCTACAATGTAATTATTAATTATATTGTAGCTATCTTATGGTTTATTTTATAGGTAAGTATTTAGTTTTAAATAGGATTTATTTATTTAATTGTAGTAATTTAATTTCATTTATTTAAATTATATTTAAGTTAGGGGGGGTTAGGGTTATACTTAGGTTTAGGGGTTAATAAATTTATTATAGTGGCGGCGACGTTGGCGGCAGCAGATTAGGGGTTAATACATTTAATATAGTTGCGGCGATGTTGGGGGCGGCAGATTAGGGGTTAATAAATATAATGTAGGTGTCGGCGATGTTGGGGGCAGCAGATTAGGGGTTCATTAGTATAATGTAGGTGGCGGCGGTGTCCGGAGCGGCAGATTAGGGGTTAATAAGTATAATGTAGGTGTCGGCGATGTTAGGGGCAGCAGATTAGGGGTTAATAAGTGTAAGATTAGGGGTGTTTAGACTCAGGGTTCATGTTAAGGTGTTAGGTGTAGACATAGATTTATTTTCCCATAGGAAACAATGGGGCTGCGTTAGGAGCTGAACGCTGCTTTTTTGCAGGTGTTAGGTTTTTTTCAGCCAGCTCAGCCCCATTGTTTCCTATGGGGAAATCGTGCAGAAGCACGTTCAGCCAGTTTGCCGCTGACTTAAGCAACGCTGGTATTGAGGTGAGATGTGGAGCTAAATTTTGCTCAACGCTCACTTTTCTGAGGCTAACGCCGGCTTGCAGAAAACTCGTAATACCAGCGTTGTCTTAAGTGAGCGGTTAGGAAAAAACTGAGCGTTAGCACTGCACACCATTACCGACAAAAACTTGTAATCTAGCCGTTAGAGTGCTAAATATTTAGCAAATTTACTAGAAATAAATCCTGTTTACTTTTTTCACTGCGCTAGAGTGCCCTCCTTCTTCTCTTTTTGTTCTTAATATAAATCATTGCAATATGTATTATTTATAATTTTAGAAGGATTATACCTTTTATTTATTTATTTAACATAATTTGTGCATGGTCCATTACTTCCTTTAAGGGGGCTGTGGTCTCAAATGGAAGGCAACAGAGCAGCTTCCCATTTTAAATGGTTGCTAGCAGACATGTGCCCTAGCGCAAGTGAGTATTTTGTGCATACTCAGTAGATGACTTTTGTATGTGGCAGTAGTACTCAGTTTTTATAATGGTAACTCCTTTATCTCACTAAAGGCAGTAGCTACACTCAGAATTTTTATGTGCCTATTTAACAAAGGTCTGTCGGACCTGATCCGTCAGACCTCGCTGAATGCGGAGAGCAATACGCTCTCCGTATTCAGCATTGCACCAGCAGCTCTTGTTAGCTGCTGGTGCAACGCTGCCCCCTGCAGATTCGCGGCCAATCGGCCTCCAGCAGGGTGGTGTCAATCAACTCGATCGCGTTGAATTGCGGCGATGTCTGTCTGCCTGCTCAGAGCAGGCGGACAGGTTATGGAGCAGCGGTCTTTAGACCGCTGCTTCATAATTGACACTTTTGCGAGCCTGCAGGCTCGCCAGAAACACTGGCCCTCAAGCTCCATCCGGAGCTTGATAAATGGGCCCCAAACAGTCTACTGTTTTAACACAATCGGTTTTGTTTTATCTTTACTTTTATTTAGAATATTTTTTCCCTATGGAGCACTGTTTAATATCCCTTTAATTTTCCACATTCTTCTGCCTAACAGGTCAATAAACATATTTTGCTCTGAGTTCCTGTCTGGAAATGTTTTAATTAATTAATTAAGGTGTTGATGGAGTCTGGACTACATTCCCAACAGCAAAGATGAAGCCTGACTGGAATGTTATTTGTTCACCTAATATTTGCTAGGTATATTCTTTGGTGATCACATTTTTAAGAAGTCTTATAAAATCACCCAAGTGCAAGAGCCACAAACTGTAGTTGTGTTTTAGATATCCTGTGTGTCCCTGACAACTTGCGGAGTCTTTCACAACAGGAGCTTGTCATGTTTTATGGACTTGACCTTTTTGTTGCACACTGTGGTTTACAGGAAGGAAGGTATTTTTTCTCTACAGTGGAGAGCACAGAAAATAACCACAAACTAAAAAAACTGTTTCTTTGCTAACAGTTCCTGACATGAAATGTTTGGGCTAACTCTGTAGCCCAGAGTTGAGCAATAAAAGTAAGAGAATAACATGCTTTTTATAAGTTATATTTTCTTTTGTATACAAGATGGGCTTGATTAATACTGCAAGAGCCCCTGGGTACAAGATAACTTGATGTTATTTGACTTTTCATTGCACATTCACACTACTATACATTCCTCAACACATTTTGTGACTTAAGCAGCAGTCAAGAGTACAACATGTAAGCTATGGGGCAATGGACTGCAGAGTGCTATCAACTAGCTAAAGAAGAAGGTGTCCCTTTGAGACAAGGCATTGCCAGCTAGTAGTATACTTTGTATAATGAGAAATCAAGGCCTGTATCCAAAACGTAACTTAAAAATCATTAAACACTGTATTTAGTGAGGTATAGATCCAATTCATATAGCAAAGTGAACAATATCTATAGAGAGTTATTACCTTTCCCCCAGTTGTTTCCACCACAATTATTTTCTTTGGGGCATAGTGTGTGCGTGGCCATACATGTGACTATGTTGCTGCACCAAGCACATGTACAATAAAGCAGCACACTATGCACCCAGTGCCAGACCTACTCAACAGTGGGCCCTAGTGCAAAATTTATTTTTGGGCCCCTCAAATGTAACTCATTAGTAAGCAATAGTAAAACTGTGCATGCTGTATAATGATTTTGAGTATAAATAGATAGCTAGATAGATGGACCTGCACTAATAAAAGGCTCCCTTACATTAAGATTGTACACATTCGGCACAAGCCTATGTATAAACTGGCTGCTATGGGCCCCCAAGACCTTGGGCCCTGGTGTCATTGCACCTGCTGCACTAATTGTAGCCCAGGCCTTTTTTGTATATGCATCTTTGTGTCCCATCATCACTGCAAGCATATGAACGTGGCTGCACCCTATGCTATCTCAGTCTCTATCCCTAGCATTACAGATAATTGGTTCGGCTTTATTTATTGTATTGTTTCTCTTCCACACCTGATGCAGACCGGTGATTGCTCTCTCCCTGACGCTGCAAGTACTCTGTACAGCTGCACCTGATTATTTCTCTCTTTCTCCCCCAACACTTGGGGTCATAAACAGTATATAAATATATATAATATATAGATATACACATTAATTAATAAAAAAAATCAATTACCTCTCAAACATACCTGATCATGCTCAACCTTTTGTCACACAAGAGAATTTGCCAGTTTTCATTGAGCTCCTTTTGAAGGAACTCGGCCTGTACATGCACAAGGCACAGTGCTATCATCTCAGTATACATATACTTTACATGGCTGATATGTCAACACCTATGCATGGGATGTTTGTTATGTTACCAATGGTTAAACAGGGGTCAGCATTCCCCAGGGCACTAAATAGTAATGCTCAAATCAACTTGCTTTAACACCCTCTACTGGACTTAAACCCTTGGCTACCAGCTACTTATAAGACAGGAGTAGATCATATATGTCTACTAAGCAACTGAAACAAGAGGAAGAAAAGCTGATCTCATACTTTGGCCCATAGTTATCAAGGTCTGGCGGACCTGATCCGACACTGCTGATCAGGTCCGCCAGACCTCGCTGAATACGGCAAGCAATACAATCACTGTATTCAGCATTGCACCAGCAGCTCACAAGAGCTGCTGGTGCAACGCCGCCCCCTGCAGACTCGCGGCCAATCGGCCACCAGGGGGGTGTCAATCAACCCGATCGTACTCGATCGGGTTGATTTCCGGCAATGTCTGTCCGTCTGCTCTGAGCAGGCGGACAGGTTATGGAGCAGCGGTCTTTGTGACCGCTGCTTCATAACTGCTGTTTCTGGCGAGTCTAATGACTCGCCAGAAACACGGGGCATCAAGCTCCATTCGGAGCTTGATACATATGCCCCAGTATCTCTATCAACATTTATGTTTTTAGATTGGTAACAGGAGTCTGAATACAGACACTTGAGGCTCAATTATAAATCAAAACGTTCTCCATATACTTGTATTCTGTATAGAAACATTCATATGCTGATGAGAGGAGCAATTAGATCTGACATTGCTATATGTCAAAAACCCACTATGCACAGATACAAACTTCCTGCTTGTTCAAAAACAGCATAAACAACTTTACAGGGACATAAAGCTTAAAGTAAATGCTTGTATGCGTCTATGCCTATGTGTTTGCCCCCCAACCACAAAGGGATTAAACATATAGTAAAAATGCTTCAGAGCAACAACATTATGCAGATTCTGTGCAAGTTAAAGGTTTTTTTTTTCAGCCCTGGAATGTCAGGACCAGTAGTTCATTTTAGATCTACAATAGAGATGTGCATTCACAGGCTTCATGGACAAATGCAGAAAAAGGCAACCATTAGTGCGCTTGGCTATTTTCGTTGTCAAATGAATTCTTGTGCAACAGCAACACGCTAAAATCTGGATTGTGCTGCTATTGCAATGAGCCACATTCTTCCACAAAACCTCTGAATGCACATCTCTAATTCACAGTTAACTTCTACAACATATTTATCCCTTTGTGGGGACTAAACACAGTAGCTCTGTGCAATCAATGGTGCAAGTTGCAGCATTATGCCCATTTACCTTTTAATGTAAAAATATTAACAAGTTTAAACAGTGCTGTTTTATATGCATGATAGAAATATGGTGAGTTTAATATCCCTTTAATCATTTCCAATATACTCCAATTTATAGTTTTGAAACTATGCATTTTTTTCGTTAAATATCTGAAAAGCTACTGAACCAATCCATATGGAATTTTCAACTATTGTAGCAAGTATACAAACTAAATTTCAGCCAAATTGCCATTCTCAACCAGAGTTAATGGTATTTGAAAAAACAGGCTTATAATTAATAAACCCAAAAGCAATAACATTTGCTTGAGCAAGGGAGAGTGTCTTCGTGAATATACTTGTATGTGTGTGTGTGTATGCCAGGCCTGTCCTTTGGGTACGGAGAGAGGGTCACCTGCCTAGGTTCCAGTACTTTGGGGGCCTTACAATTTCAGAGGTGAGGGCATAAGAAGGTGCAATGTACATCCTGTATTTAGCTCATAAAGCTATGGTATCAGGAGGTGTAATATATAGTTTATTCTTTATATAGGTAACACTGAATGTTGGGATGAGGGGGCATACAGGATGCAGGGCATACAGGGGGAGGGGGCTAAGGGCTCTGGAATGAGGGGCCGCACAAATTTGTCTTCCCCGAGCCCTGCAAATAGGGTGGCCATGGTGTGTGCCTGCATGAATATGTGTATACTTGTGTCTTTGCCTACGTGAACGTGTGTATGCTGACTTTGTTTAGTTTGCTTTTTTACGCTATAGTCCAGATATCAGGTTTTACAAAACAAATGAATACAGGAGGAGGGCTCTGCTTATAATCTAGGAAATATGTCTAAATCAGTGTTTTAAACTTGTCCTTAGGGCTCCTAACAGACCAGATTTTTAGCATTACCTTGGGTAAGAGCAGGTTAATAAACCATGTTTATTAATAAGCTGATTATTTCACCTGTATTCAAGTCAAAATATCCTGAACATCTGGTCTGTTAGGGAGGCCTGAGGACAGGTTTTAAAACCCCTGATCTAGATGCATTGCAGTAATTTCTTGGCATCATTCTGCCCTGTTATCAGGGAGCAGTTGCCAATTATGGGCCAGATTACGAGTGGAGCTCTATTTATCGCTCCGGATCATGCATTAACTCCTCTAGAAGTAAGCTTTATGCGTGAATGGCTAGCGCTCGTATTACAAGTTGAAAGTAAAAAGTTTTCACTCGCGCGCTAACCTGATGCACACAAAAAGCCCCATAGAAGTAATAGAAAACCCAATTCTATATTCTCAAGTGTGTTAACCTGACATGAAAATATGAATATTTCACATTCCAATGTTCTTTACATACAAAAATATGTTCTTATTATTCATAAATACAAATTTCTACATATATCCAATGGTATTTTGGTATAATATATATCTATACCTATATATCTATATGATTTTATATATATATATATATATATATATATATATATATATATATATAAAAATATTTATTTATAAATACATAGAACATATTCTGCTATATGCAGAGCATTGGAACGTGAAATATTTACAGTAAATACATAGTTAAAACCTTTATGAAATCTGAATATAAACACACATTTAGATATGTAAATATATATGTATGTATATCTATGTTAAAGCCCTTTGCAGCCTTTTTTTTTCTTCTAACACCTGAGACCTCATATGTTAGAGCCTTATAACTTTTTTGTGCAATATATTTCTTTTTATAATTTTTATTAAATATTGTTATTATGAGAGTAACTGTACTTTTAAATGTGTTTTTGATGTGTTTTGTGACATTTTTATGTTTTGCGAAACAGTTAACCAAAGTTTTATGGTTGCGATATCCAGGCGCACGTTACATTCAATTGCGCTCAAGCAATCATGTTTATTTTCAACTTGTAATACGAGAGATACATCCAACACACACAAATTCCTTTGATAAACCCGATAACGCTTGCACGTAACTGTTAGAGCGACACTTGTAATCTGGATTTATTAACATATAAACATTTTGTTAACTTACTGACATCTTATATGAAAAATCTGTCAATCACTGTTAACCAACAAGATGCTGGTTGTCATTTGAGTGCCATCTAAGTTCACCCTAATAAAGAAATATATATATATTCCTAAGAGTAGTTACGGCACACATTGTGTCTTTTCACTCTGTTAGAAGAGTCGCCATTTGAATTAGAATAACCACTTGGAACCAGAAAACTGGGACAGTTTGGAGAGGGGTTGAAACCAAGTGTAAACAACGTCTTATGTCATTTAGGCAATATTTGCATATCATTATACAGCTTAACTATGTTACCTAAAGGTAGTTTTATATAATTTTTTATTACATTTGTATACATAGTACCATCAGAAATATAGTACAGTACTGTGATCAGAAAGGTAATCATTGTTTTAAATAAATATAAACTATTATTTACATTTTGGAACAGAAGAAACCCAAAAGACACAGGCAGAGAAGAATGTGACTTACAGGCAGGGCAAAATAGTTGTTTTTGATCTTTTTTTTGTTAATATCAATTAAAAAGTTTTGATTTCAGAATATGCTTGGATTTTGGAATTCTGGATTTGGGGATTTGTACATGTATCTTATAGTACATTATATATATATATATATATATATATATATATATATATATATATATATATATATATATATATATATATATATATATAAAATAAGGAGGACAAACTGTACACAGATGGCAACCAGAGCCAAACAGGTACCTATAAGAGGCGCCAAGTAGTAAATAGATATATAAGGGTCACAAAATGACGGATTTATATCCCTTAATAAGGTGTACAATTACTATAAAGAGCCAGAATGTACAATCAACTCCAATGGTCACGATCAAAGTAACATATATAACCAAATCATAAGTACATATAAATCAGAAGTACATATAAATCACATTCACATATATAGTGTGTAACCAGGTACATATATTAATAGACAAACATGTGCACAGGCTCAAATGCACATATATGGATAATATGGAAAGTTCAAAGGTAGTCCAGGACTAGAAGCAGCTCCTCGGGGGTGTCACACCACTACACAGGAGGTGATGATCTACAGTGGAAAAAGTAGAGGGCACCACATAGTGCAAATCAGGCTGTAACACAGAGGATAATGGAGGGCAGTAAAAATCCTACTCACGTGATGAAGAGCACTAGTGTGCAGTACAGGCAGTCCGGAACCAAACGGTCGTCCGGTAGACCCAGTAGTGATACAGAGACAGACGGTATCCTCGTCCCACCAGGGGGAGTCCAGAGATCCTATGAACCGTAACCGTGAGTGCAAGGCCCACGATAGACAGGAGACAACAGCTCAGGAGAGAGCCTCAGGTCAACTCAAGCAGGGAAATAGCAGCTATAGGCAGCAGAGTGGTAACCTCTAATGAGAGGGGTGTTACCAATTGATGGTGCAGCAGCAAAATGAGAGTAAAAATAATTTATTAAAAGAATAAAAACAACAGCAACGCGTTTCTCTGTGTCACAGCACTGTTTCATCAGGCTATACAAACCATCTCTCATAGCTGCTATACTTATATCTAATCACAACCAATCAGTAGTGAGGCCAAATACACACCCACCAGTTGATGCCAAATATTATACAGGTAAATCAAAACCAAATGAATTTAATGCCTTCTATTCTCAAAGATAACATAATGGTACACATGTTATTAAATAAACATTGATAAATTAATTAAAAATATATATACAAAAAATATATACAACATATACAAAATTGTATAATAGTAAAAACCATCAACATTTCATAAAAGACGTCTGAGGAGTCATAGAATGGTGTAGGCCAGTCAGTTGGAGGGGAGTGGTGTCAAAGGAATTATGCCATTTGTGAATTTAATTGTTTATGTTCGTTATCATCATAATAATATGCATAGCTGGCCCACACACTTATAGCCAGGAAGTTGTATTGATATTCTCACCAGATTGTATATATTTTTGTATATATTTTTTTAATTAATTTATCAATATTTATTTAATAACGTGTACCATTCTGTTATCTTTAAGAATAGAAGGCAATAAATTAATTTGGTTTTGATTTACCTGTATAATATTTGGTATAAACTGGTGGGTGTGTATTTGGCCTCACTGCTGATTGGTTGTGATTAGATATAAGTATAGCAGCTATGAGAGATGGTTTGTATAGCCTGATGAAACAGTGCTGTGACACTGAGAAACGTGTTGCTGTTGTTTTTATTCTTTTAATAAATTATTTTTACTCTCATTTTGCTGCTGCACTATCAATTGGTAACACCCCTCTCATTACAGGTTACCACTCTGCTGCCTTTAGCTGCTATTTCCCTGCTTGAGCTGACCTGAGGCTCTCTCCTGAGCTGTTGTCTCCTGTCTATTGTGGGCCTTGAACTCACGGTTATGGTTCATAGGATCTCTGGACTCCCCCTGGTGGGACAAGGATACCATCTGTCTCTGTATCACTACTGGGTCTACCGGACGACCGTTTGGTTCCAGACTGCCTGTACGGCACACTAGTGCTCTTCATCACGTGAGTAGAATTTTTACTGCCCTCCATTATCCTCTGTATTACAGCCTGATTTGCACTATGTGGCGCCCCCTCTACATTTTTCCACTGTATATATATAATAAACTGTCCCAAATTTGGGTCTGGGAAATTTGGTTACCTAAAAAGACGTAATTGGAAGTGTTACGGTTGCCTCCAGGCTGGCTGGAAGTTGGACCGTAGAAAAGGATGCTCCTAGCGCTCACCAAAGGAGCAGCAGCACCGTGGACACTATAACTGCTGCGTAGCCACCATAAGTAACGCAGACTCTATGAACCACCACTGCTGGGCTGGTATCTCGCCGTCTGCTCTGCGCCCTGGACCTACGACCAGGCTCCAGTAGGTGAACCTCTTCCTTCTGTAGTAATCCCTGTAGCTAAGGGAGTATGAAAAACATAGCAATCCCTGTAGTGATATAAGCTGTATCCTACAAACATGAGTCAAAGCTTCAAGTTAGAGGGTCAACATAGGTCTGATGTGCTGGAGCACACAGCCTGCTTTTATTCAGGTTACATGCAAACAGGACACTCTCAGGGGGAGGCATAAAATCCCCCATCACACTTTTGATATTGGATAGAGAGACACTCCCTTTGACAGGCCACAACATTTACTTCAGCAGATAACATTACACACAATAAAACAATGCAGTCCACCTTATCAATACTAGTCTGATTAGACAATGGGAAAGTTGATCACTAAACCTAATTAGAGCTAATCCCAGCAGACTTGTATTTAGAATAGGTTTCTTGAAGCTGAACAAAATTTAACTCTTAATGGCACACAATGAAACTGAACCAAGTGGGAGAAAGCCAGGGACAAGTCATTTCACAGGTCTGGGGACATAGTCTTAAAGGGGCATTGTTCATCAAAGTCACAATATGTCCCCAGACGTTTCCCAAAGGGCCACAAACACACAACAAAAGTCAATATACTCTCAGGGGCACAATCTTCCAGGGGCCATAGTCATGAGGAAGGAGGCTGGCAAATAGGCTTCTCCAAAATCCAGAGAAGCAGGGCAACCTTCCATTTAAAGGGCCAGTCACAAATAGCAGTTTGTAACATATCTCCCCTTTTGGAGGGAGACTAACAAGGCACCTGACCTTCTGTCGGTCAGTGCCTAAGTTAGTCTCGCAACCCACCCACAAATAAACACTAGCAGCAAAGCAGCCCCCCCACAACAAGTAGCACTGGCCTGTAGGTTCCAGGTTATAGGATGAAAGTGTAGCATCCTCTGCCTTCCTGGCGCAGCTGTGCAAATAGCTGATGGTACTTGGGGGGCAGAGGCCAGCGGCACTCTGCCCTGGTGCCAGCGCTTCTGCTGGGGTGAGGGTTTTGCAGGCCAGTCCTGTAACAAGGGGGTCTGTAGGGCAGAGGCCAGCAGCGCTCTGTTCTGATGCCAGCTCTTCTGCTGGGGGAATTGGGGCATAGTCCTGCCCGGTGGCAAAGGGAACGTGGGGGTCAGTGGGGGTTAACATCTCCACTGTTAAACCTGGGCCCAAGTTAGGAGTTAGCTGGGGAGGGGGAGATTGGCTTACCTCCTCCTCCTGATACTCCGGCGGCCGTTGGGAAGGGAGGTCGATGCTCTCCTCTTCCTGTGGAACATGCTGCGGCTGGGGAGAGAGACCGGTTGTCTCCTCTCCCTGGAAGGCACACTCCGGCTGGGGAGGGAGGTCGATGCTCTCCCCTCCCTGTAGCTGGGTCTGTCGCTGGGGATCTGGGCCGCCTGCCCAGCATCCCTGTAGGGCCGGTAGAGAGACTGCGGTCCCATCTCCACCTGCCTGCTGGGGGTCCTCCCAGGACCAGTCTATGAGGCCTGCTGCCTCTGGTATCTCTGGTTGGGGTTGGGGAAGGAGACCGGTTGTCTCTTCCCTCTGCACAGTATACTGCCGCTGGGGAGGGAGGTCGCTGCTCTCCTCTCCCTGTGGAACATGCTGCGGCTGGGGAGAGAGACCAGGTGTCCATACCCTCAAACTCCACAGTTGGCGCTCAAAGGCTCGTGCCGCTTTGTTCTCCGTATCCAATTCCCGGATGATGCGACTGACTACCTCCTGCGCAGGGTCTGGACCATATCGGACTAGCCGCCTCTTTACCTCTGGAACGAAATCCGCGCCCTCATAGCGACGGATCCGGTTGAGGTGCTCTTCACATGGTTCTGACCAGTATCTTGTCAGCTCCATGCTGCTGTAGGTAGGGACGCTGCGCAGTGGCTAGCGTTGCCCTCAATAACTTTCCTACGATACCAGTGCTGTTGTGGTGCTGCTCCTTGCGCTAGGACGCCAATCCCACCGCTGCCGCCAAATGTTACGGTTGCCTCCAGGCTGGCTGGAAGTTGGACCGTAGAAAAGGATGCTCCTAGCGCTCACCAAAGGAGCAGCAGCACCGTGGACACTATAACTGCTGCGTAGCCACCATAAGTAACGCAGACTCTATGAACCACCACTGCTGGGCTGGTATCTCGCCGTCTGCTCTGCGCCCTGGACCTACGACCAGGCTCCAGTAGGTGAACCTCTTCCTTCTGTAGTAATCCCTGTAGCTAAGGGAGTATGAAAAACATAGCAATCCCTGTAGTGATATAAGCTGTATCCTACAAACATGAGTCAAAGCTTCAAGTTAGAGGGTCAACATAGGTCTGATGTGCTGGAGCACACAGCCTGCTTTTATT